>NC_139334.1:34367500-34967500 GCF_056507025.1 Lutjanus erythropterus | reverse complement strand
GTTTCCTTGTGGTCGTTTCATGTCTCTTTGAGCTCATTTTGTGTCTGTTTCTGGTTGTTTTGTTTCTTTGTGGTCGTTTTGCATTTCTTTGTGGTCACTTTGTGTTTCCCTCTGTTCAGTTTGCATCTCTGTAGTCATTTTGTATTTCTTTGTGGTCATTTTGTCTCTTTGTGGTTGTTTTATTTCTCTGTGATTATGTAATTTTCTGTTCATCTCCTTTCCCTTTGTGGTCATTTTTTGTAGTCAATTTGTTTCCTTATGATCATTTTGTGTCTCTGTGGCCATTTTGTGTGTCTTTGTGGTCATTTTTTGTCTCTTTATAGTCTTTTTGGGTTGTATTGTGTTTTGCATTTCTTCAGCCTTTATACATAACAGGCCTCCCTTTACTGGTCACCTGTGAAATATAGATTTGATCCCTGATAATTGAAATTGCCTTTTGTTAGAGGTGCAGCAGAGGTGGTGGAGAAAGAAGCTGCCATACCTGCTTCTTCACTCCGTATATCAAAGTCCTGCTGAACTTGTAACCTGTAACTTCAGTTTCTAGCAGCTGTGTATCAGTTCTGAGGGTGTTTCATTCTTTCATATTAATATCATTAAGCTTTCAGGATTCGTTGTTTCATTACTACTGGTCTTTAGCTTCAGAAACACCCCTGTGGGTTTAATGGAGTTGAGGATAAACAGTGACAGGGCTGTCAGGCCTTTATTTTCCTCTGACACCTGCTGGGCTCCGGGGCTTTGAATATGCAGGATGAGAGCACTTCAGGTATCAATAGACCTCCTCAACAATCAGGGTTTTTCATATAAACTCTAAGTATTAAAAAAAACAAGACACTATGAACATTTAGTTCACTTCTTATTTAGGCCCCTGGGCACAGACATGTAAAAGTGTCCTCATCTGCCCCACATAGGTGCAAGGCACGCATGACAACATGTCATTTGTAGTTACTGTCTGCCTCTTTGGAGTCATGTCTGTCTCTTTGTGCTTCTTTTGTGTTTCTTTGTCATCCTTTTTTCTTTGTGGTCATTTTTTTGTTTCCTTGTGGTTGTGTTGTCTCTTTGTAGTCGTTTTGCATCTCTTTGTAGTCATTTTGTGTTTCCACATGGTCGTTTTATGTAACTTTGTGGTCATTGTGTGTTTCTTGTGGTCATTTTGTCCCCCTTTGTGGCAGTTTTGTTTTGCCTTGTGGTTGTTTTTGCGTGTGTTTCTGGCCATTTGTGTTTCTTCATAGTCATTGTGTGCTTTGTGTTTCCTCATGGCCATTTTGTGTCTCTCTGGTTTTGTTTTTACTTGTGGTTATTTTGTCTCTTTATTGGCATTTTGTGTCTCCTTGTAGTCACCTTGGTCTCTTTGCGGTCTTGTTGTGTCTCTTTATGTCTCTTTGTAATCATTTTGTCTTTCCTTGTGGTTGTTTTGTGTCTCTTTGTGGTAATTTTGTGTTATGTTGTGTTTGTGTGTTTTCTTCTGGTCATTTTGTAAGAAAACACAAAGTAACTTTACTTTGTGTTTTCTTGTGGTAGTTTTGTAACTTTTTGTGGTTGTTTTGTTTTTACGTCTGGTTGTTTAGTGTCTCTGTAGTAATTTTGTGTGTCTTTGCAGTCTTTTTGTGCCTCTTTGTGCTTGCTTTGTGTTTTTCATCCCTTCAGTCTACTTTAGCAAGCAGCTAATCAGAATTCAAGCATACTAAATAGGCCTAACTAGCAGCATGTTGCGCCCCTTCTTATGCTAGCAGATGTGAATGCACACCAGGCTTTGTGTGGAATTATTAAATGTAGCTAGTGTGCAGAATCAGAAGGAAGAACAGATGTTCCCCTGACATAGGTTCCTTGCCCACGGAAATTGAGCACCTTGTTCCAGGCTCTCTCACCTGAAAAAGCTCAAGGCCTTCGATCCTCTGCCATTTGCACAAACAAAAGGCAAACATTCAGATGGCACTACGGTATTATCATTGTGTTGATTCACCTCTGAGCTAAATATGTCCGTTGAATCTCTAATGCGCTTTGCTGTAATTAGTCAGTTTATTCCTCTGAAAACCAAAGTGAGCCCGGTTTATTATTAATGATATGCCACTGTAAGCTCTACTGGAGATCCAACAAGCTGTGGTTCATTTTTTTAATAAAACATTTTCTTCGTCATGAATAGTCATATACCCCTGAATATGTGAATACCACATGCAGACGTTACATTTAGGAACCAACCTCTGTCAGCACTCCCCTCTCCCATAAGAGCCACAAGATCTGAAAACTTGAACAGATATTAGTACAGTTAATGTTCAGCAGATAACAGCTGTTCAGGATGGCCAGGGTCTGCCTTTCCTCATCTGTTCTGTGCATGCAGAGTCGACTGGGGACACGAGTTGCTGTGGTTATGCTTATGACTATTGTGATGGGAAAAAAGCGAAAGCCTACAAATCCCAGGTGGTGAGTTTGCTGATTGGATAATTGAACTCAGCCGGCTGGAATGCGGGGCTAGAGAGATTGTACGGCATCCACTCTGAAGACGTGCAACGTTTTGACATCCCGTTTGACGTTGTAACAGTGGCAGTTAATAACAATGCAGCTGTGGGGCGCCAGGTAACACCCACACACACGCCTCTCTCCCCCACAACCAATTTCTGAACGCCTTCCACAATGACTGGGCTGGTCGCTCACTGGAGCCAGGGGTGCACCCCTCTGAACCACTGAGAGAAGATGCCACCGCAGGGGGCCCAAACTGGCGCACAATGGCAGTAACCCTAAGCAACTCTGTCACCTTTGTCCTGTATTGGCTCCACATGGTTCTTTCTCTCTATCTCTTTTCTCGTTCTGCCACAGCAGCGCCAGGTCCTGACCATGGGCTTGTTGTGGCTGAGGCTTAACAACAACAAAGAAAGAAATTCCCAAAACTTTATAAATGTCGATTCTTATATTGGGTTGGGTGTTTGTGAAATACAGTCAGCCATTCTAATTCTGAAATAGTACATGCCTCTCTTGTGGCTTAACTCATACTAGAAATCATTTTATACAAAAACACCTCCTGTATACTGATTATGTCTACTCTTCCACTATCACTGCAGATCTCTTCCTGCTGTCATAGACTGTGACTAAATAGGCAATCAAAATATACTTATTAGTGAAAGAACAGGAGTGCAGTAAAATGCTTTAAATACAATATATAATTGGTTTATGAGAAGCATCAAGTACAATATGTCTGTCCTTTTCAGGCTGATTAGGACAGTGGACTAAAATGAAGCCATGACTGTTCTGCTTGTAGAGAATAAATATGTGGACCACCTCACTTTAAGCAACTGAGCAAAGATTAATGAAATTTGCCTCAAGGGATTTGGAAATCTATACAGCTTGCAATACCCCTTCGATTGGGATGAGGAGATGGACACAGCTGTGCTTGTGGGACACAAACAGAGTTTGAAGCATGGCCGTGGTTTTCAGAAAGTTTAAAGCATCCTCGCCAATAGGACAAACACGGACGACAAGGTTATCAAAAATAAGCAGCTAAGTGAAAGTTAAGTCGAAAAGATGAATTTTAAGCTCGGATTTAAAGGCCCCAGCGGAGCCAGAGTGTCTGATATCAGCAGAGAGGTTGTTCCAGAGGAAGAGAGAATGACTTCCTCTGAACTGTGGGGACAGACAGGAGCCCTGTACTCTGAGAGCATGGGATGGAATACAAGATTCAGGCTAGGGTTGTGAATTGTAAGCGCCTTCCTCACTTAATCATTGGTAACATTAACAATCAATTAATTGTTATTAGAAGCAGCAAAGAATTTGCTTATACCAAACAATATCAAATGCATTTTCCCCCCTCAATTAAAGCTTTATTTCCACTACAGTATATAGCATTTTCTTTGACAGCATCACATATGAAACATGTAAAGATGTGAAGGCCTTCATATTAAATACATATACTTTAATATAAGATACCATGCAGAGGGCTCTCGTTAAAAAAAGCTCCATTCTATCTCAGATCTTTATTTGACAGTAGATCGATTAAATTAGATTTTTAACAACCAACTCACTGATCATCGATTAATTGTTATCATCCCTAGTTTATGGAGATCAGACAGGTATGAAGGGATCCATTTACTGTTTTGTAAGTCTTTAGATGCACCTGATCTGACAGAGGTAGAGAGCCAATGAGGAGAAGCTAAAATTGGTGTAATATGGACAAAATTCCTAGCTGCAGCGCAGTAACCATTTGAAGACTTTAATTAGTAGGATACAGCAGTTCTGACAACAAGACGCTAAAATAAGTAAGTCTGGATGAAACAAAGGTGTGAATTAGGATCTTTGCATTAGCCAAGGACAGGAAAGAGCTCATAGCTGTGTTGCACAGGTGAAGGCAGCCTGTGTGATTTCTTCAATGAGCTCATCAAAGGAGAGGGTACAATCAAGATTATTGGCTGCTAAACTTTGAGAAATTATTGTCAAAATTGTCAAGAGTTATTGTTACTTGTTAAAATTTGTGTCTATGTGGAGCAAGGCCAGTGACCAGCATCTCAGTTTCAAAACTTAGGAGCAAGAAATAACATGACATGGCACATCTTCCTCATATAGCTGACTATCATCAGTGTAGCAGTACAAATTAGCCACATGACGGCATATAATTTGGCCAAGCAGCACGTTTAACATATACTGATCACATCCAGGAACTGGAACGAGATGCTATATATCATAGTTTTTTGAAGACTTCTGCGGACTGAGGCTGGGATACAGTTTTAAGTTAGGTATTTAAGTAAACTTTATCAAAAACTTTGTTTGAAACTTCATGGCATGATTCACATATTTATGGAAACAGAACTCATGAGTAAAACGATGTTGTGAAGCAGTCTGACAGTCTGCACTGTGAAGGTCTCAGAGTGGACTCAAAATGTCTATATTCCTACCCAGATAAAGCACCTGCAGTTATTCCAGCATTAGAAAAGCTGTCTGCTTTCTGCTGGTCTGGGTGGCCCCAAGAAGGATGGCCAAATCCCTGCTCAGTGCAGTACATGGACTGGAGGACAAAGGACTGAGGATGAAAGGTAGCATGGTTAGCTGAATGGAAACTATCCCACATGCTATGAAAGCAACAAAGTACTTTTAGCCTTATCTGACTAACTAAACTTGGCTTACCTAATACCAGTGCTGCTTTTTATGACTAGCTAACTGGTCAGTCCTGAGTCCTCTTAGCATTGCAACATAACCAGCATTTTGAAATTGTGAGCTGGTTTAATATAAGAGAACTACAGTATGGTACCTCTTTCTAAGTCACAAATTATTAGCTGTTTAGACTACTTACTGAATACTTTCGATGTCAGTTGAACACCATCAATATGAAGAACTTCTGGATTGCCAGTTTTTGGCTGCTCCTCTGTTTTTGCCTTTAGGCTCATTATGATGACTCCTCTTAGGGACTGTTTGACCTCTGACTGTCTGGAAAAACACTGCAGGGCATCTGGACTGAGAATAATTTCTTGACAACTCATTAAACTGTGTATGTGTAACTTTTGGTAATGGCTTGTTAAGAAACTTGTGATGTTTTTAATGACTTTAATATTAACTTGACCTTTTTAATGAATCAGCAGCCAAGCATTTCACTACAAATCCAAAAGTCCATTAATGGCTTAGAACTGATTTGTAAAGCATTAGAAAGTTATTAACTGTTAAAGTAAAAGAAAGAGGGAGTTTTTCCTCTAAACACATTATACATGACAGAAAATAGTTGCTGAAAACATGAAAACACTGAGAACTATGTAGCACTGAATCATAGAGTTAGTATGTGAAAATTAAACTGTCCTGATCTTTTGGTCAGACCTAAAATATGGCAGAGCCATGGACCCCCAACACTAAGCCCCACAAACCTCCCCTCCTCTCACTGTAGCGGTCAGTTACAAACGTACCTTCAGTGACTCTCTCAGTCCAAATCAGCCCAGCAGTTCACTTCATTTCCAACAACCCAACACAGAAGAAAAAAATTACCATCTAGTCACCGTCCTCTGGCTCTGGTGGCTCAAACGTGTCCAATAAAGCTGCCAGACAGAGCATCCATGTTTCAGGTGGTTCTCAGGTCATAGTGGTGTTTGACACTTAGGCCATTTTCACACCTGTAGTGGACTCGGCCCAGTTCTTTGGACCGCACCAGGGTTCGATTGACAGCTTTTACACCAGGCCAAACGAACTGCACCAAACAGGCAAATGAACCACGGTCCGTTTTAACCAGAACAAACAAGGCCGGTGTGAAAAAGCCTTTACACAGTGGAGCGGACACGTCCCCAGCATTTCAGGGCAGAGAAAACTGCTAATTTTTTCATGATTTTGAGATTTTTGAGTCATTTCAAGGCATCACAAGCTCTGTACATGACCTTTAATAAAGCTATTGGTCACATCTTGTAAACCCTTCAAACAGAGTGCCTTTTAAAAGTGGCACCAAAATATTTTCTTACTAACATGGGCCACTTTGGTCTACTACACTGGTCATTTTGTGACATCAATAGGGTGATGCCTGAAGGAGCAGAGGAGAATATTGAGGAATTTGTCTGCTGTTGCCTCTTGAAACCTGAAACCGACTACAAAGATAAGTAGGACGCTGTGAAGGCTCACCCCACAGCCACACCAGCAGACAAACACTTGGTCATGACATCTCAACTCATCCTTTGTTGAGACCTGAAGTAGGACCCAAACGCAGGACATGGACAGTGAGTAGTAGATAGAGGAAAATTCTGGATTGGGGACTGGTGGCAAGGGTGGGGAGTCAGGCAACAGCAGGAGTAAATAATGGAGGAGCTGGCGTAGGCAGAAGGAATAAGGGAAGCGTGGCTGGCTGGGTTTTCTGGGAGGGTAGGATGTGGCTGGCAGACCGGTGAGTTGGCAAACAGGAGGTAAGCAGGCAGGGGGCGATCCTGAGGCCCGGTTCGTCACAGGAAACACGAGGATCCTGAATCGTAAGGAGAAAGCTAATCAGAGTTAGCCGTGAGCGTGACTACCACTGAGGCTGACACAGCGATCTGGCTGAAGAGTGGCTGAAGAGCCGAGGTGGATACACTGCGGGTTGATGAGAGGCAGATGCGTGGACTTGGAGGGCCGATGACCTGATTGTGAACAGGTGTGCAGGACGAGTCCAGCCGGGAGCCAGGAGAGTTAGGAAGGCAGGACCACCGCATGACCATGCCAACAAACCGGTCCCTGCACCCTCCCCCTAACCACTCTCACTCTATTTGCACGTTCTTGTGGAGAGTCCGCCACATTAACTGTCATTCCAAACCACTTAGCCTTGAGTAGGAGTGGGTTATAAAGCCCTCCAACGCCGAGTCTGAATCAATGTGTGCTTACCAGCCACACTCCTCTCAGGTGCAGCTACTCTTTTGTTGCCAGGATGGAGAGAACGCCACCTGACTACAAATGTGTGCAAGTATTTCCACAGGTTAAGTAATAAGTTCCCTTACCTCAGACAGACATTTGATAGACTGTTACCATGCACACATGACAGAGTTAGAGATTACATTGTATTTTGGAACAAATGTTTTTTGTTTTTTTTGTTTTTTTTACCAGATAAAACACTAGTTATTTATTGTTCTGAAGAAATGAAAAGAAAGAACAGATTTGATTTTGTTTGGCTTGACTGTGTTGTGCAATTTCAGGGGAAAAAAAACCCCAAAAACAGGAGCCTGATGGGATTAAGAATGACAAATGATACTATATGCAACAAAAAAAAGAAATGAGACCAAAGAGGCAGGCACTGGTGTGTGTAAGAATATACAGAAAGACTGCAGTTGAGAAAATGTAGTGCCAAAATAAAAGGCTGTCTGGCAGCAAAATAAAGCCGTGAAAAAATTCTAAAATTAACGTACACTTGAACAGATATTGCTTTTTTTGGGTAAGCCTTCATTTATCTGGCTAAAAAAAATATTTTTTGGCTGCCAGTATAATGCTGAGCTCGCATGCCAGGACTTCTCTGCCCTTCTACTAATGGGACCATGCTGAGCATCATCTACCGAAGGTAATAAAGTGATAATGCATAAGTAGTTCAGTGTTGCCACATTGGTTTGGTGTTTTCCAGTCAAATAAATGCTCAAAATCTGCCCAAATTGATTAAAAAGAACACCCGGATAATCTTGATAAAGAACTATACAAATGAATTCATAAACAATAGCAATATGTAATGAGTATTCATAAGTGGACTGGAATGCAAATGGGAGCTTAGTGCTGTAAAAATAAAGAGAAAATAAAGGGACAGTACAAATAACACAAAATAATAGGTTTTATCTAGCTTGCTCAACTGCAGCAAGTCCTGACAGTATACCCCACACATACATGTATGAAGAGGGAGAGAAAAATACACATAATCCCATGCTGTCAGTCAGCCAAACAAATAACTTCAGATATTACAGTGTTGCAAGAGATTTTGTGTTATAATGAATATACAGAATTGGGAGCTGCAGAGCTCCTCTTGGCAGAATAAATAAGATTTGTATCATATCAAAGTTGTATTGGGTGACTGGATGTGTTTGCAAACCTAAGGAATACAATTTATTATTATTTTTAATGTACTGTCACTGTAATGCATTTAAACACCAGCTGAACCTGCGTTTTTTTCCTGCACTATGCAATTCAAAACAGCTGCTCAATCTGGCAACACTGACCTCATACAACCCCACTTCATAAAAACAATAAAATGAAATAAAATTAAAAAAAAAACCTGAACTATCCCTTTAATGTGAATGACAATTGTCAAAAACATTCAAAAAGATTCTGTCATGTTCATGTTCATGTTAATGTTCATGCCGTGTTATGATTAGAGGTGCAACGATTAATATGAAGATAAATTGATTATTAAATTAATCACCAACTATATTGATTAATCAGTTTGAGTAAAAAAATATCTGATTTCAGCTTCTTAAATATGAATATTTCCTGATTCTCTTTACTCTTCTGATTGCAAAATGAATATCTTTGAGTTGTGGACAAAAGACATTTGAGGACGTCATCTTTGGCTTTGGGGAACAGTGGTTGACAGTTTTCACTATTTTCTGACATTTAACAGACCAAACTATTCATTGATTAATTGACAAAATATCAAGTATGAAAAGAATCATTAGTTGCTGACTAATAAAAAAAACTGACCCCCAATACCTGCTTCCTGTGTCTTCCTGCTCAGTCTGTAACCCAGATAATTAGTCTTTCTCCAGCAACTTCACTGCTCATTTTTGTGTATGATTTCAACTGCCTTTACATAAAAAAAACACAACAATTTCCCATGTTTTCCACATGTGAGCACGTGTAGGAAACATATGACCACGTGTGGCACAAGTTTCACATACATATTATACCATGAAAATGTTCAAAAATGACATGTTTCCCATGTGCAATTAACATGTGAAAAACACATGTGAAAAACATGAATTTCACATGTGATTTTAGATGTGAAATTCATGTTTCACATGGGAATATACATGTAAATGTTCCAAAACCACACGTTTCCCATGTAAAAAGAATATGTTTATCATGTGGAAAACATATTTATTCAGCTTTTTAGATGTTTACTTTATGGTATCATATTTGGAGACATTCAGAGGAGAAGCAGTGCACATTTGGAATCTCATTTGAGTTATTCTCTGCAGGTACAGCTCTGCTGTAGCTGTGCTGTTGCAGAGCGATCAGTCCAGAGATCTATGAAAGTCACAGATAACTTCATATCTTTCTGCAGCGTGATTCATCAGATGAAAAGAGAGTAGTGTGTGCACTCTCTGTCATGACCGTTCATGATTTTAGGCTTGGCTGCTGAAGTGGGGAGATTGGACGAGGTAATGTGCACTTGGAGCCTTTTCAAGTTGCCCACCACGCATCAAAGTGCAACTGGGGCGGAGGATGCCATCCTCTTTGCTTACCAGCAGTCGCTCTGTTCCATCTGGGAGAATTCTGCCAGCTCACTCATTTTCTTTTTCAAGTGCATTCAATACTATCCACATCAGTCTACACCCGTCCAGTCCTGACAGCTTTCATGATGACAGACTGGACTTGTAATTATCAGTGCAGGAGAGCACAATATGTGCTGCTGGATGGCACTCCATTCACAATGATGAGCCGGGAACAATGTTAATTATATACTGGATGATCAATAAGTGTTATACTATAATAACAGCCACTAATCATATCTCCCCTGGATGCTGTTCGACTCATCCTTGATAGAAGCTTATGAATTACCTCTGCCTGTGAACATCATGTACATTATTAATGTGTGGAATGATGGATCACTTAATGATGGCAAGTAGCTCTATAATTAACAAGATGACATAACAGGGACGTCCACTTCATGTTCGGGTCTTGCTTCTATCATTTGCAGCCTAATTTGTGTTATAGACCACCTTGTACATTAAATCTTATCACAATCTATTTGAATACATTTGCTACATTGATCCTGCAATGTGTCTTAACTAAGTGTATGATGAGGTATCCTGCTGCAGGAAAGTAATAATAGAGGCAAAGATAGCCACAGCACAGAGCATGTTTTGCTGAGGATGTTGGTATCTTGTTAACACGTTCACACTCCCAACTCACCAAATACAGCAGTTTGATCAGTGGTCCTAAATATCCTGATGTAGTGCATGGTCTAAATGCTCATTGTGTCCAGCTCCACTGTGCTATCTAAACTGCACATAATCTGGGCACAAAGTCTGGCTCAAGGGTCAACCAGGTTGTGTTTAGTCTCTTAATTAATCACTGGTGTATTTTTGTGTGTAACATGAATTTAACCAATTAGAGTACAATCTCCCATTCCAGGTTTGGGGTTTTTTTTGTTAGTCATTTCCTGTTTTATTTTGTAGCCCTGATTCTCCTTCCTGCATCTTGATTTTACTTCCTGTCTTTGTCCTTTTCCTGCCCTTTTTGATTACCAATAGTTCCACCTGTGTCTGATTAGTTGCTTGCCTATTTAGTCCTTGTGTTTCTCTGTTTCTGTGTCAGTTCATCGTCGCCCTTGTGCATCATCCTGTGTTCTCCTGATCTTGCTTTCATGTGTTGGACTTTGGATTCATTTTCATGGACTTTGTGTTCCACATTTTTCCCTGTGTGGAGTCCTTTGGGTTTTTGGACTCAGGTTTTGAGCTGACTTACACAAGCTTTTTGTCCATTAGCTTTCTTTATTAAATCCATTTAAACTATTTCTTCTTTACTGTCTGCTTTTTTGGGTACACAGTTTTGCTTAATTTTGACACATTGTGACAGTGGTACATTGCTATTTAAATGACAGATTGAGCAAAACGGAGAAGCAAACAGGGATGCTGAAATGACCCACTTGTAGTGGTGTAGGCGCCATGGGTCAGGTGAGCCAAGTAAAAAAAAATGAACTTTCTGATTAACTGAGGAGTTGCAGGTGAGTGAAAGAAGGTGAAACTCTCCCCTCTGAAGAAACCTGTGTGCGCATTTACACACGAGGCAGCAGCTTGTGCTTCACCGCTGTGACATTACTGCACACATGGAGACGTTTCAGGAGGTAGCGTCTCTCATCATTAAAACAACTAGCTAAAGAAAAGTCTTGGACATCAACAGTTGATTTAGCTTTAATTTACATCAGTTCAGATAGCTGGGTTCAGGTAGCCGCTGGTAGAGCGTGAGTTTGAGTTTGACATAGATGTTGAATGCTTTAATACCAAGTCCCACTGATCTGCAGTTAGATTTGTACCAGTGTCTCTGCTGTGCTTTGATGGGGATATTGCTATCAGGGATGGATAAACATAACTCATATATACTTCAAACAGTTCCTTGCCCAGTGGCTGAATCCTTCGATTTACCATCAAGGACACTTGACACAAGTAACATTTTAGAGATCTTAGCTGTCTTCCTTGCCAGTGTTATACTGCCTGCAGTTAACAGTGGATTATTATATGCAGGTGATTATCTCCTCCAAATATTGTTACTACTACAGCAGCAAAACTAAAAACTGTAGTTATGAAGTTGAAAGAACAGAGGAAACTTTATGGATGAAACAGAGGGAATCATTTCTTAGGCAGGTCTGATGAAGGTCAGGATTTATACAGCTGCTTTACAGCTTACCTATATGAACTTCAACCTGTATGAACTGTAGGACCTTTGGGACATGTAGAAGAACACAGAACATTAATTAACATAAGATCCTGATGGAAGCTGTCGAATTTAACAAAAGGAGTTACAGCTGCTGTGCAGAAATGCATGGCGTATTAAAGTGGGTGAATCCCCATATTGTTTTTTCTGTTTGTTTAAATGAAGTAGGCCATTTGTCCACAAAAAAATCAATAAATGCCACATTTATCCTCTAGACCCCAGCAGAAGTATAACATGCTGCAATTCACTGAGAATCCTGAGCATTTTGAGCATTTTCCTCCTCAATCCAAACAAACAGCTCCATCTCAAAAACTGAAAAAAAAAAACTGACAATCACAAGTTGTTTCCATCTGAGAAAACACAACCTCCTCTGTAATTGGATACCAAATATGTGCCATTTGTGGCTTTTTAGACCAAGTTTGATTCAACATATTTCATAAAACACCAGACAAAACTACAAGTAGCACTAAAACTGCTGCAAATAGCGGAGATGGAATGAATCTCAGTCTGCCTAAATGGAGAGAAAGTAACTTCAATTTTCTACCAAATATGATCGTCAAAATTTCTCTCTCTTTGCTGAGTCAACATTCGGAGTCTGACAACAACAGATCATTCACTGGATAATGCTGGACTTCCAGACCAAAAGAGAAATATCCCACACTTTACCCCGCACAGCTCTGTTACTGTATAAGAACAAACAACAGTCATGTGGCAGTAGGGATTGTTTTTGGCAGCTTATTTGAGAAAAATGGCTGAATTTATATGTACTACTCATGGCACTTCACTGCAGAAAACAGCCTCCATCTCAGGCAGCGAGCCCCAAGTATGTCCTGCTGTTTACTGATAGTGATTATATGATATAATTTTAAACAAAAAATCAAAATATCTATGTCATTTTTCACAAGTATCTTGCTGGTTGTGTTTTTTTAGCAACTTATATGAAAAAAAGTGCAGAATTTATGTGTGGAAAGGATTAGATCCGGTCGTCCCCACCAACTCTGACACACCTACTCCCACATGAAATATTGCTCAGTACTGTGCCGGAGCCATGGTCCCCCAACACTATATAATACTATAATACTACATACACATGGACAACACAACACTTCCTCCTCCCCTCACCCTCCCTAACATTCAGTTACAAACACACCTACAGTGATTCTCTCAGTCCAAATCAGCCCAATAGTTCACTTCAGTTCCAACAACCTGACATCGTCCTCTGGCTCTGGTGGCTCAATCATTTCTGGACATGTCCAATAAAGTCGCTAGACAGAGCGTCCATGTTTCAGGTGGTTTTCAGGTCAGAGTGGTGTTTGACACTGAGATAGCAGAGCGAACACAACCTCAGTGTTTGAGAGCAGAGAAAACTGCTCATCTTTCACGATTTTGAGTATCTAAAACACAAAGCTCAGAACTTTTCCCAATATTTTAGCACACTGGTGATGATTTTAAATTGGCAGGCCTGTCTGAGCAGTGTAGTGATACCTTTGGGGCACTATGAGGTGAATGAATTCCAAGCAACTATTAAATAAGTCATCACTAACTTAATTTATCATCAACTATTTGATAGTCAATTAATCGTTTTTTTTTTGTTTTTTTTTGGAAAATAAAGTAAAAATTCTCTGAATCTCCAAATTGCTCGTAGGTGTGAATGTGAGTGTGAGTGGTTGTCTGTCTCTATGTGTCAGCCCTGCGATGAGCTGGAGACTTGTCCAGGGTGAACCCTGCCTCTCGCCCAATGTCAGCTGGGATAGACTCCAGCCCCCCGCGACCCTTTGGGAATAAGCGGTTACAGAAAATGAATTAATGAATTCTCTGAATCTCTCTGAATCCTGGTTTCTTTACTTCTTAATGACAGTAAGCTGGATATTGTCGAATTGTAGGCAAGACAACAACAATTTTGTGACACATTTATGAACCAAAAAATGAATGAATTAATTGAGAAAATAATCCACAACAGAAAGAATTGTTAGTTGCAGCCTTAAAAGATATAGCATAGTCATCTATAACATTTGTATGATAGTGGTAAGTCTCCTTGAACTTTTGATTTGACTCACTGTTACGACACCAAGAATCTACAAAGTGAGCCCTGGCCTCATCTGACCAGATAATAAGATCCCCAGGATAAAGATCTGTTTGACTGCTTTTATTGAGTTACAACAGTAAGCTCTGTATTCACTTACAGTACACTGTTACACAACACACCGTTTCCAGCTGGGCTTCTGTTCAAAGCCAAATGTATAAAGTGCCCTTTTCACAACAGATGCACTGTAAATAGGTGTTACAAACAGCCTTGCATTAGAATTATATAACATAATGGCACAGAGAGGCTGCATGAACAGCTGCTACTTATGCTTACATTCTGCCTTCAAACACTTACACGGATTGAGTTGCTGCAGTACACATCTTACAGTACACATTAAGCGTGATCAAGCCACACTGATCAGCTTTGCCTTCAATGCAAATGGCTCATATGTTCCATTTAGCTTCATAATGTAACACATCAGTCAAGCTGACCTTGTGTATATTGCACAAAGGGTTTTACATTACAGAGCAGTATTACAAAACAGTTTTAAGATTAAGCACTTTAAACACGAAGAGCTGAATACATCAAAAGCATGAAAGTGCATGTCAGGCTCAAGCTGGAACAACAAAAAGCCTTTTTCAGATCTTGGTGAGAGCTTGGCTGCAGCATTGTCTGCAAGCTGCAGAAAGACAATAGATGCTCGCCAAACGCCAGTGTGAGGCTTCTATATGTTTCCATTTGGGAATAGCCTTTGAAGAAGAGTTGTCTCTTCCATCACTAAGCTTTCATGCCACAGTGATTCACAACGCAACACTTTTAAAGAGAAGAACTCCATCACGCTCCCTTCCTTGTTCCCTCTCTGTTTCCACACAGTTTTAGCAACAAAAGCTCTCTATTAAGTGAAGCATTTAGAGACTGACTTACAGGTCTAATTGTGAGGTAGTCATGACTTATGACAGTCCATCCATCCGCTTACTTATCCAGGATTGGGTTGTAGGCTATGCAGGGCATTCCAGATGTCTCTCTTCCTTGGCACATTTTTCAACTCCTCCTGCAGGATTCCAGACCAGGTGAGATATGGAATCCCTCTGGTGAGTTCTGGGCCAACCCACAACTTCTCCCTGTTGGACGTTCCTGGAAAACCTCCAAAGGAAGGTATCCTAACTAGGGGGTGCAATGGATCGCAGTTGACCCGTGTCCTGTATGGATTGCCCTCTATGGTTCGGCATGCATATGATCCGAGGACCACATGTGAGCATCATAGTTTTACTGTCACTGTTACTTTTGTATAAGTCATAATACCCGAAATCTCAATCTCAATCTCAAACTTTGGTGATATCAGCTGCCTTAACTTCTACACAGCTCCTCTCTGCTCACCGGTGCAGCTCTGTCTCGCCCCGTCTGTGACACAGTGTCTCTGATGATTGATCATGACTTCTAACCAATCAGATGTGCTGCTGTAGGCGGGACATTGAGCCAGACTACAGAGCGTAGTTGTGTATTATACTGTACAGTGTATAATGATCCAATATATGTATAGTATATACATAATACGGCACTGTATGAGTTTGAAGTTTTTAACATATTACCATTATCATTACTATTATCATTATTATTACATTACATAACTATGGTGATAATTACAGACAGACAAAGATCAAAGTGCATTTTTAAAATAATTTAACCCTCATCCCACCACTTTTTCCTTTTTTGCTGATCCGAAAAATTGATCCGATCCGTGACTTAAACCCGTGATACGATCCAAACCACGAGTTTTTTGATCCGTTGCACCCCTATTAATTTTGGCTGCTTGTATCTGTGACCTCATTCTTCCTGTCAGTACCCAAAGCAAATGACCATAGGCGAGGGTTGGCACGCAGATTAACTTTCCCAGAAAACAGTGGACTGCTCGCTCCAGGTTGGGTTTGAGTTGCTCCACAAGCAAAGGAGTTTAAGTATTACATGGTCTTGTTCATGAGTCACAGTGAAATGGAGATCAACAGGCAGATTAGGGCGCCATCAGCAGTGATGCAGACATTCTACCAGACCATGGTGGTGAAAAGGGAGCTGAGTCAGAAAGCAAAGCTTTGGATTTACTAATCAATCTACAATGGTTTATGATCATCTGAATGTAAACACGTCACACAACTGAGGCTAGAGGAAGTTTTTGGACAGGTCAGGAGTCTAGTAGAGGGTTGGCAAGTAATCTAAACCAAATGTCTTTTGAATGTGGGCAAGAAAAAAAAAGCACCCAGCCAGCAGGTGAATTTTAATCCAGGATTTTCTTACAGTTCTTACCACTAGAACACTGTTCCACCCTATAAAAACACTGGCATATCTAAAGGATGAAGCAGACCAGTATCCCAAGGAATTATGTCTACGTCGGACATTTCCACAGCTCATAAGTTAACGTCCAGTTCCAAGGTTCAATGCCAGTGCAGGAGGAGTTTCTTTTATGAAAGCAACCCCCTATTCACACATATGGATTCAGACATCAGAGCCAAGGCTCTAAAGTCATTGTGAACAGAACATCCAAACTACATCCTGGTACATCTGACAGCAACTCAAGACTCCAAAGTCACCCTGTGATGAGACATGAAGAAGCTGATTGATGTTAAAGTTTATGCAAAATCCTCAAGAATCACTGTGGTCAACAGCTTTCTCATTCAATATGATACAACTTTAATGAGCTACTTGTACTGTATAGGGGAGTTGGAAACAATTCATGGAAATATATATGAACCACTTCTTTATGTGCAGGTATAGAGAAGAGTATAACTGTCCTAGAAAGGCATAAGGGGGCCTGCAATGTTGAGTACAAAAGGATGTGGAGGTGTGAGTGGTGCTTTCATATGGGAGACATTGTTCAGTCACAAACCACATGGCAAGCTGTATTCATACAGAGCTTTTATCAAGAGCGCTTTACATTTTCATTCACCCATTCACACACACACACTGATGGCAGCAAGCTACTATGCAAGGTGCTGTCCCAACCATCCAGAGCAATGCGGGGTTCAGTGTGTTGCCCAAGGACACCTCGACATGTGGACGGGAGGAGCCAACCCTGTGATTACCGGATGACCCACTGTACCTACTGAAGCCCAACCAACAATTATTGCTTTTACAGTAATTATCTCCTCCAGGTGTAATGCATTTGGCTGTGTGTGTGTGTGACTGTGTGGATATTATGGCTTGAATCCACTGGGCAGTGGTGGACATTTGTGGCTGTTTGATGTAGAAGGGGAAACCTGTGATGCATTTATGGTGAAACATTAACCCCCTGGATAAGACTAAAATAGTTTTATTATATGAGGATAACTACTGAATCTCTATAATAAAATGTGGGGAACTATAACCACATATTTCACAAAGAACACATGTGATGATGTTAATGAGAATGAGCTGTATATTGAGGAGCTTAGTCAGGGTTAGGTTTAGCCACTGGCTATCTGAGGGGCAGGGGCAAAAAAGAGCACCAGCTGCACGCAATGGTGCACCAGCACACTGAAAGTCATGATGCCTTCATGATGAAACAGTTATAATTCCTGGTTTAGAATAAAACTATTCTATTATGTGAATTAAAGAACAATGACTATTACACCTCTTTCATAAAACACACAGGAAACTATTAAATATTTAACTCTACAGAAACATATATACTGGAAGGACAACCTAGATGGCACTTTACCATGTCTTATCTACCATAGGTGCATTGAAAAGGCACTACTGCGTCACTTTTTTTCAACTTGGGGGCACCAGCGGATGAGGACTGGAGCTGAACAAGGCCGTTCTACACAATACCACCATGCTGCACATCCCAGAAGTCACTCTCCACTTTGCTCTGTGGGGAATGTGTGCAGAGTCTATTTTTGATGGATGTCGTGGCAAGCTGCACAGAGCAGATTGAGTGGGGAAAAAAAAAGAAAACTTTTTAAGTAGCCCACTTAGGCATGATAGAAGCAAAGGAAAATGACCAAACCAACAAAATCTGAGCAGGTCAACATAATCAGGCGGGCAAAATGCTCTGCTTCTGAAATGCTGCCGGCGGGATATCAAGCTGTGTGGAGGATGGATCAGAACCGTGGTACAGACATTAACATGCCTGGTGGGATCAACAGATTATATCTGTCTGCCTTCATAGCCGGTAGCATGCTCAGTTTTAAAGCTAAAGTGAAGATACTGGTAACCATGTAACTTGTCAGGAAATGGTTAAGCAACACCCCAAAGTTATGCCAAAATTTGGCGAGGAAAAAACTGACATGGCCATTTTCAAAGAGGTCCCTTGACCTCTCACCTCTGCCTGTGTTAAAAGGCTCCACATCTAATTTGAAGAAGCACCTTCAGGGTAGTTTAAATTTGTTTTTGTCCTGCTAGTGTGCTCTGTCATGCTAATGAGGGTCTAACATTAACAACAGAGGCTGTCATATGCTGTATAGATTCCAAAGCCCGCTGAGGAAAATTGTTAATTGTGATTTTGGGCTATGTTTAAGTAAAAATTGACATGATTTGCTCTGTAGTTTGGCAATCTAGCTAGCTAATTGGCTTAACTTAACTGCCCACATGCAGCCACAAATACAATCCATTCATTGGATGTGTGTGGTGTGCAGAAGCTGTTGTCTAGTCTAGTCTTGTCTCGCCTCTCACAGGAACAACTATTCCTCTGTTTGACGCAAATACACAAGAGAGAGCACTTAGAGACAAATTTTATTGTCAGCAGCTGTAGTTTTGTGCACTGCCAACAGCATCCAGAATGACTTTGATTAGCATTTTAGTGTTCAGAGCAGAGGGTGTGTCATCTTGTTACATAGTATTTACAGTTTGTCAAATGATATCATTCGGATTTTGTAGTCTATGCACACACACATGCACCCATGGCAACCCTGAAACCACAGAGCCCCCCAACTCATAACAAATCCCAATTTAACCCCTGGTAAGAGGTAAGAGAAAAGTAGGACAGAGGCTCCTGCGCATTGTCAATACCTGCAGTGGAAAATTAAGTCCTGCTATATTTTACTACAAAGACTTTTTTCAAAAGGCTTCTGATGACTCACAGTGATCTTTGAAGAAAGAAGTTTTCACAGACATTATTGACAGTCTGTGTATGTTTTAAGGCTACAGGGACAATACATAGAATACACGGGATGGCTGAATACTGTCAGCTACTCTCTTAGAAATAAGGGTTCCAGAAGGGTTCGTCCTGAAGGCCTGAGGTTCTACCTGGAACCATTTGCTTCTAAAGACCTTGTCGTCATCAAGCGTTCTTTGTAAGACAAAGGGCCCCGTTAGGATTGTTGAAAAGAACCTGAGGGTTCTTTGTATCATAATGTAAAAGGGTTCTAAGTAGAGCTCCCTGAGTGGGTTTGAGATAAAAACCTTGGAATATAAAAGGGTTGTAGTAAAACCTTCTGGTTGAGTTCTAGAAAAAAAGAGACAAGCCAAAGAACCTTTTATGTTGCTAATTAGCACTTTTATTGATCGTGATTGATTGTAGAATATAGTTAAGTCTTAAAACTATACCCTGTGATCAGTGTTCTATTGAAAGAGACAAGAAAGATGAAGCAGATGATAATATGCATGTTGATTTATTTTCTGTTTTTGAAGCCTCAGTAACACAGGCTCTCTGTACTGTAAAGAACAGCGACAGCGGCAGAAAAGACAAAAGACATATGAGGTCAAGTAAATAAGATATGCAACACTATTCACCCCTGGATGAGACAATATTTAGTTGCCATGGTAATTTACTGTGGCAATAGTAGTTCAAAATCTGCAATGAGCAAGAAATTTCTGTCCTCAGGCTGTCTCCGCTGAGAGTCAAATTCTTTTCATTATGCTCCATTTTCAATAAAAGAGTCACTTAGCTGAGAAACAAAGCTGATTTAGTATGCACACTATCTCCCACATGTTCTGGAACTGCAGCCGACCACAACGTCACTTGGATGGAGTCTCTGAGGGAGTTAATTAGTTCAATTTTATCTTTGCAGTAATAGAACTACTTATCTCCTGTTGTGTAAAATACATATTATTAATTATGGAACAGAAACACACCCCTAAAGCCTCAGAGACGGATACTTTTCAAGCTAATATGTTCCCGCTGTGCTCATGGGTTCTAGAATTTATATTAAATTAAAGCATTACAACTACATTTAAAGAAATAAAGCATTACAGAAAATATCAGAAACTTTCTTTTGATCTATACGGTACCTTAAGTGGTTGTTTCAATGGCGTTCCATCAGTTTTATTTCAGCACTTTAATAACAGGATTCCATTTACATTTAAATGCAATCTGCCATTTTTGGTGTAATATGTCAGCTAAAGTGCATTACTAATTTCATAACTGTGTTTTATGAATTATGAATTCTATGTTTCAGTGAAATGCCTTGGTAAAGAAGAGATGAAAGTCTCAGGTCTTGTGTTTTTAATGTACTCTACAGTGTACATGTACAGTCTTTACATTTTGAATAAAGTTGCACTAATAATCCATAAAGCGGCTGTTGGCTGTGCTTCAATCTAAAATAAAAGACCTCAAACCACATTATTTACTGGAAATCTCAAAAAAAGGAGAAATGACACTGAAGTTAGTTTAACTGCTAGTTAAAGTGGCCCATGACCACATCCTCCTTTTGATAAAATCAAGCACTGTAAAAGCAGCCAGTCAGGATGTGTGTTACAAACATTTAATCACAAGTCAGTTATTGATGTTAAATCGATGTAAATTAGACATAATCCAATTGTATCTGTAAATAAAAAATAAGCAGAAAAAATGTTAGTGATGGTGAAAAAATGTGGCCCGACCATAAAACACCTGCTTTACAATGGAGTTTGGTTCAAGAGAACCAAAACAGCAAATATTAAATGTTTTAACACAAAAATGGGCATAAATCTGAAAACCATTACCCAAAGATTCAGTAAAGGAGTCGTATGTCAGGTACATCCACTTTGATGAGGCAGACTGAAAGAACCCCTACTTCTTTATTTTTTTTTCTATATAACTGTTGGTTCATCAGCAAAGACACGGCATGATTGTTCACCTGACTGATCAGAGGATTTGGGCTTCTAATAGCTAAACAGTGTTTCAGTTTTCTTATTTTATGCATTTACACTGGCAAAGACCTACTTTATATGTACTCATAAGTATTCATAATGCTTCACAACAATGATCAAAACACATTAAAAAGGATTTTATAATGACTCATAAGGTCAAGTATCATAATCACTCATAATTGCTGTCACTCACTGACCTTTTTTTTTTGTAAGAATCATGTAGTATAATACACTAACCCTAACCCTTAAAGCAGTGGTTCCCAAATATGAGATATTAAATATGAGAAATAAACAAACAAGAGTTTGATGATTCTACTCTGCTAACTTTATTTTACTGAAATTCAACTTTTGAATCTGTTTTTCATCAGTTTCATCCCCAACTATTATTGATAATTGATAAAAATTCTGGGGTGGGGGGGGGCACAAACTTTTTCTCAAAGAAGGGATCCCAGAAAGAGTCTGGGAACTGCTGCCTTAAAGAATGGTTAAATATATAACATTTTTTATACTGGGAGCAAATTATGAAATAATTATGAAAGTAATGTTAAAGATTGTGTAAAGGAAAAGGGGAGTTTTTCCTCTAATCACATTATACATTTTAGAACATAGTTGCTGAAAACGTGTGAAAACACTGAGAACTATGTAGAGCTGAATAGTGGTGTTTGTTCACGATTTCTGTCATGATCCCCCAACACTATATAAGCCCTACGAACTGCACATGAACAACGCCGCCCCCAGGCTCCCCTCACCCTCCCTAATAATCAGTTACTATAGTATTTTCTGCGACTCTCTCAGTCCAAATCAGCCCAGCAGTTTACCTCAGCTCACTTCAGTTCCAACAACCATCCTGTTTCAGGTTATTTTTAGGGCAGAGTGGACACACCCCTAGAGTGAAAAAAACATTTTTTTTGCTTTTATATATATATATGTATATACATATATATATATATATGTATATATATATATATATGTATATATATATATATATGTATATATATTTATATATTACTTGATATTTTTATCTTTAATTATGTCCCATGTATTTCTAAATTTTATATTGGTATTTTCAATTTTTTATACTTTATATTTTCTTCACTTTTTTATGTGTTTCATTGTTCAATGGCATTCAAAGAAGAAGGCAAGGGAAGAATTTCGTTGTACAGTGAAACTTGCTTTTAGCTGTGCATATGAAAATAAATGCTTTGATTTGATTTATAAATGTATAGAACATTTAATATAACAATGCCTTTTCCCTACATTGAGAAACAGAGGTTATGTTGGGTCACCAAGTTATCTTGGTGAGTGATCCTCCACCATGAGTTCATGTTTCAGTTCTCACAACACCTCCCTGCAACTTGACCCCAGAACTCGGTGTAACAAAGTCTTTCTGCTGCAGTGAATCAGGTCACAGTCAGGACTCTGAGCATATTGCTTCAGGAGAGCATCAGACTGTGATATATTGTGCAGGTCAGCGTTACTGCTGGGCCTGCAGCTGGTCAGAAATGTGACTTAAACTTGTGCAAAAGTTTGTCAGTTCTGCAGACACCTTGTGTAGACGGATGCATGGGTAGATTTACCGACATTTGTTATAAACTTAAAAAGAAAAGGCTTGAAAAGGCTTAAATACATACACATAGTCTATAAAGTTTGCATGTTCTCCTCAAGTCTGTGTGAGGTTCTTCCAAGTGATCCACTTTAACTGCCTATTGTCTTTCTAATTGAATACATCTTGCCTGGTGTGAGCTGGGAGCGGTTCTAGCCACCCGCAGTGGATATAGATAATAGATGGATGAATGAATATATCCCATCTCAAGGTCCTCTAATTCAAATTAATAGAATAAGCCAAAAATATGCAAATGTCTGTGGTAATGAGAATTGTGAAAAATAAATAATGGGGTCTTGGTAGAGGATTGAGCCTGTGTGAAATGGAGCAGTGGTTATGGATTATAACCCTGGCTCTATAAGCACAGAGCAGTCAGGACTTTGTGTGGGTTGGATCCTGTCAGAGCTTCATTCAGACGTCTGTGATCCGTGTCTTCATCCTCCAGCTCCGTCTCTGCTCATACTGCGCCTGTTCTCATATCATGTGCAGCCTGTCATTAACTGCTTTATTGTCTCGTAGCGCCGCTTTTCTCTTCTTGCTCTGTGTGAATGGAATTCTTAACTTTTTCCTCTTTTGCCTTCACATTCTTCATGTATGTTTGCACTTCCCTCGATTTCTGTCTCCACACTGTAATATATATTATTATTTCTCTGCACGTACGAGAAAAGTTGTATGATGACTGGATGTTAAAGCCCTTTGATAGAAAATTGACTTGATGCTTCCTCAACATAGTTGCTGAAAATTGTTTGATACAGGAGAGATTTTGTAAAGACCCTTACTTACAAAGGTTGGTGGAAATAGTAGCTTAGTACAGAAATTCCAGAGCACTGTTTTTTGGTGTAGATGCCTGTCCTCAGATATCCAGGGATACAAGCTGCATTTCTATCCAGGTTTGTCACAAATTTTGACCAAATTTCACAAAGAAAATCTGCAAAATGAATGAATGAATGCTTGTTTCCATCCACTAGCGTTATGCAAACGCATTTGCTCTCCCAACTTGTCAAATACAGCAGCTTGGTCAGTGGCTCTACGCCACAAACTAGTGCAGTGCTCCATTGACAAGGTAGCAATAATAAATATATATAACCCAGGTAAAACTTTGGTTGAGTTTAGGAAAATATCATACTTTGGGTTAAAATTAATATGTTACATAGAAGTCCACATATGTCACGAAACATAGTGTACCGTAAGTAAGTTACATATAAATGTAATGGTTACTTTGGGTTGGGTGATTGGACGAATATATCGTCTATCGACAGTTGGCTGAATCCATCACCAATTGCTTTTTTTTGGCAACAAAGATGGTTTTGGTGAGTTTTACAAGTTTTTCTGTTGAGTTTGAATGAAGTGTGTTTTCCGAGGAGTTAATGAGCCAATTAAGGTTGTCTTAGTTTGGTCAAAGAGAGAAACTTGAAATCAGAAGATGTATGGTTGTATTTATCCGTTTAAAATGGAAAATGAGTGTGAGAACATGTAATTTCTAGATACTTTGTGATTTTGTCTACTAGATGTAGCGAACATACGCACCATAGGACAAAGTATACAGTAAAAGTTTCTTTTTTAGGTTTGATAGATATACAAATTTTATAACTCACATCACTAGTAGCATGTCCCACATTATCTCACACAAATATACTCTTTGTCCCACATTTTGGTTTGTTGGGATCCAGTCACCCAAAACGTAAGTAAGTTGTATACATAAGTACATAATGGTACGTTACTTATGTGCACAGGTTATGTAACTTGTGTAAAAGAAGTCACTATTGACTCTAGTCTTCTGGAAGTTGACTTGTTGACTTTCTGGCTCTTTATACTACTTCATCTTGTCTCACATACCAACACCTGCAACAAACCTACGCCCCTTACATTACATATAGGACATGCTTTACAAGAAACAATACTTTCTCCCCATTTTCATTACAGGCACAACACTTCTGCATGCCACCATCCCAGTATGAGGGGCTGCCCTAAAGACTTTAGATAGGTTCTGCAGTGCAGGTCAATGAGATGACTGGACAGGAGCTCCATTTGAACCTCAAACAATGAAAAACAATGTAGAAAACAGGATGGAAATTATTAAATTAAAAAATTAGTATTAATGTGAGGAAGGTTCCACCAGATTTGTGGGACTGATCATGAATGTATTATAGAGCCATGGGAGCTGTGAGGAGACTGTCGGAGCAGAGCTAAATGTTCACCATGTCAGAACTTATTCAGAAAAAGTGTTTCCATCTTCCATTAAGTGCACTAACTCTTTTTCAAAAAATGCAAAAACTTCCTCAAGCAATCATAAAAAAACCCTCTTTTTTTGCAAAGTTTAGATTGAATTTCCCGTTTCCATCAAACTTTTCTAATGTTATACTTCAAAATGTGCATAAAAATACATTGATGGAAACAGCTAATCAGTAATCTTTAATCCTGAGCTCAACCTTTTCAGTCTATTTCAGGTTGATCAGCTTACCTTAGAGGTGTCGTTCTTCATTTCATATTAACGTTCCTCCCACAGTGACAGTAACCTACTCAGTAGTCTGGGTGAGTTGCTCTTGTTCTGAGAGCTTTGTTCAGGCCCGGAGCCCTGCAGCAGGCTACATGAGCCAGCCAAACACTACCCTGCTGAACAGGAACCCACACCATGTGGCTTTATGTATTTCCAGCGTACAGAGCTATGACTAAAACCTCTCACAGATCACAGCTGGAGGTCACCTCCCTGGCTCAGCTCTCTGTATTTGGGCTGCATTCTGCAGAAGCTTAAATGCTGCTCTGTTAGACATCATTAGTCTGTGAGCTTTAATGAAGCCCAACAGTTGTGATGAAGTGCTGTAATTTCCTTTTTCATTTTACCCACTGTCCCTCAACCTCTCTTATCTTCCTCGATTTCAGCTGGAGATTTCCTGTTTTGCCCAAAATTCCTCCTAATGCGCCCCAGAAATGCGTCTCTGTGCTCCATAGTGGAAGTTTTCTCAGCAGCAGGGAGAAGACAAAACTTTTCTGTAGTCTTTGCTACTTAATTTACAAACCAGCAACTGATGCAGGCATTGGAATCCACATACTACCCACAACATATCAGCCAATATACAATCTGCAGCTGCATGACATTTTTCATGACAGAGACCAGTTATTAGTGCAGAAATTGCTACCGGTATTGGACTCATCCACAGCGGATTTCTCTTGGTCTGATTTTTGCACCAGCATCATAATGTGCTGTGCATCTGCAGTAAAATTGGTTTCATAGATGAATAACAGCATAACGAAATATCTAACAAGCTTTGAAGAAAAATGCTGGTGTTCTCTTTATTTGGGAGATTGAGTGGATTAGTGGGTAGCTTCTGATACACACTGTGTTAGCGAACATTACCATATTCCCTCTGGTGTTGATTGGATGTGCAGTACAAGGCTGATTTCCATAACCCCAGGTTATTTTCTCAGATATTTCCACAACTGCAGATGAAAAAGTTTAGATCCATTCATTCAAATGCAGATGGTGACATACTGTGCATCACAAATCTGGGAATATATCTCGACTTCTACCAAAAAGTATGAAAAGAATAGATATAAGTGAAAAACTACTGTAATATTTGGCTATTGCCACATACACTAGGTCAATAATTCCAGTCTATATCTCGTAGCAAAATAATATATACTCTATTGAGTACACCAATCTTTTCAGCTACACTCTTTGATTGTTTTCTCCTATATTAGGCAAATTAATCTGCAAGTAGTGTGCATATGCATGATAGATTGTGTCAAAAAGTAAGTGTAAAGAGTGTCAACATGTTGCAGTGTCCTTAAACTGTGAGCATTCCAGGGTAGATGTCCCAGTCACCATCAGAGACAGCCACAGGTGTGAGACCCCACATCACATGAAGACAATCAGATTAGAGAGGTGATGCACTAAGTCTCTTATCTTTCTAAAAATGCTTAATATTAGATGTCTCATTTAGGCTTGATAGGAGATAATGCTGTGATGTTTCATCATTAGTTGCCTAATAAAGGGCAACTCCAGGTGCTTTTGTTTTTGTTTTTTTCAAATTTCCTCACTCCCTCTCCCTCAACCATGGGGTGTATATGTCACAGGAGGTGATAAATAGTATCTCGATACTAAAACATACATACATCAACTAAAATTTGAATATTTGTATTTAAATACATACAGAACACAATGATATAATAACCTAAGTAAAATAAAATAAATGCAAATTCACAATAGCTGCAATGTCCCCTGTTTACCAGTTGACATAAACAGTAAATCAGCTGTCCTTTGCCAAGGGCTCACTGACCCCCGAGACTGCAGGGATATCCCCTGAAAATCAACCAAACACAGGCTTAAAATGTGCTTACACTGCATATTTTAACCCTAACCCTGGGCTAAGAGTTGACCCTGAGGTAACTTAGCCCCTTTATACACACACATTGTTAACCCCAGGTTAACTTAAGGCCAGAAATATGATTCACACTGCACTTCTCTAAGCCCAGAGTTAAATGTCTGTTGGAACAGCAATGAATGTTTAGATTCTAGAATGAGTCGTGACTACTCTTTGGAGCCCCATGTTAAGTTTATTCTAACTCCACAGTGTGAAATAGAGCTAAAGGCTGTTAAAAAGTAGTTGCACGTCATTGAAGAATAAACAGTTGGGCTTTCCTACAGACATTTAACCCAGGGCTTGTAGAAGTACAGTGTGAATGGTATAGCCTGGGCAAGGGTTAACCCTGGGTTAAGAATGGGGCTGTTCACATTGTATATTTGTGGCTTTGTACTAGAGCTTAACCTAAGCCCTGGGCTAAATGATGTCCATTGGAACAGCGACTAATTTACACTTGGATATTTTAGCACCGTGTTGGGTCAATTGTCAGAGGATAACCCCACAAACTTTGGACTGCTCTAGAGCTGAGCCAGCAAGCTAGGCTAGGCTAAAATCGGGATTAGTCACTTTGGAATGCGAAAGCTTTCTTTTTTTTTTTACCCTGAGGCTAACAGCTCCCTTAGCCTGCAGCGAACTGTCATGTGAAAAGCCCTAATGTCAAACAGGGTGTCAGTCTAGAACGTAAACAGTTTTGCATTCCAATGGACACTTAACCCAGGGCTAGCAGAGGTTCAGTGTGAATCGTGTATGTTAACTCTGGGCTAACAATGTGTTATGAAAATCTGTAAATGCTTTTAAGTATGCAGTGTGAAAATCCCATATGACAGTTGCATAAGATTCAGCCCCCCTCCCTACCCCAAAAATATTCATACAGCCCTTTATTTGAATTGACTAATAATGAGAAGGACAGACAAATTGACATGTCAGTAATCAGAACAATTTTCCTTATTTCTCTTCCTTACTAGAAGTTAGAGGTCATCACTCATGGCTTTTACTGCTCATTGCTCTATTTAATGCTTACTGTTATTTCTAATTCATTGTCGTCCTCTTCCTTTTTGTCTGTTACTCTCTTCAGTGTGTTAATGACCCAACTGTGCCTGAGGGGATCAATCAACTTCCATTTCAGGGGAATATGAAGATATGCCTCATTTATTTTACAATATGCTTGAGCAAGTGTCTGTGTAATTCCTGTACTTTCATTTAAAGTAAATATATTAAACAGGTGTGTATTCTTCACACAAGAGGAGGCTGGGCTGCCTTTCCTCTCCCTATGCTATCTCTTCACATAAGCTAGTATAATAACCCTGATGGAGGGCAGACATACACAGATCCCTTTCTGAGTGAGAGGAAGATTTGGTGCTGCAGCAGGATTTGTGACAGAGCAATGTTTTTCTATAGTCAAAAAATGGGACAAGAAATAGAGGAACAACCTTGGCGCCCGTGTCCTTGTATCTTCAGCTCTCAGGAAACTAAATTCCTTTTGAAGATCCTTTTAATGTTACTCTGAATTGGCTGTAAAGCTATTCTAACAGCCAGCAGAGACAGAAAGGGTCCAAAACCAGAGCATACTGCAGCTGAAGTCAGTTATGATTCTGTCAATGGACAGAATATAAGAGAAAAAAAAAATTCAGGGACATGAAATTGAATAGCAGAAAAGAAAAAAAGAAGTTATTTTCGGCCTCAAGTCCCACACTGCATCTCTTGTCATTGCACATGGAAAAAGATATGACCTCCAGGAGCTCTGAGAGATAAAAGGTGCTTTTTCCTCGGAAACAATACATGTGACAATTGGCAGGCAGGTGGGCAAGTGATGCAAGTCATGAATGATGCAACTGAAATGCAAAGACTTAAACAGTAAGGTGGGTTTGATTAAAGGTATCTTGTGGAGTTTTTGACCTCTAGCAGGTGTTTCAGAGTCTGTGAGTTCTGTCTGTCTCATGCATGTGCACAAGGACACATGCACGAGCATGCTGCAAACTTGCCAACCCTCACGTTTTTCCTAGACTTCTCACAATTTCCTCCTGGACTCACAATTGTCCCGTATTCCTCCTGAGTTATGACACACACTTTGGTACAAGTCATTTTAAAGCACTTGTAATAAGCAGCAGTTAGTAGGCAATTAGGTCCTTATATAGTTATCTTATTAATACATAAGGATGTCAATAAGCATCTTATAAGTGTTAATAATAGCATAAAAAACATGTTAATAAGCACTTATAAGTGACTTGTTAACAATGCATAGTTCACTTAAGAATGTTAATAAAGCCTTATGAGATTATTAATAGCAACAGCATTATAAACACATTGAGTTTAACTAATTTAAGGTTATTGTTAAACCTTTACTAAGCTTTTGTTCTTGCTTTATTTTTCTAAATACTTTATTATGCATTTATTAGTAGTTAACTATGCATTTATTAACAACTAACTAATGCATTTTGGAGGTATCGGATTTAAAGTCTGCACAATGCCTATTAAGGTTCATTAATTAATCCTCTATTGTGTACGTGTTAACCATGGCTTTTTTAATTATTAGTATATTGGGGCTTTTGCCTTTATTATTTACTATTAAATATGTTTGTAATGAAGGGTGTTTTAAGATGTTGAAATGAGTTGAGCTGGGCTTCAGAAGTCCTGGACATCCCCTTCTAGTCTCACCCCTCTACTGTCTCCAGCTGTCACTGTCCAATAAAGGCAAAGGCACCCTTAAAATACTTATTATTCCAAAACAAAGTAACTGTTAACAAGTGCATAGTAACTTATTAATTAACCCGCATAAGCACTGTTAACTATGCAATTTGGGGTTAACAGGTCTAAAGAGTTAACTATGAAATAAGTGCATAATAAAGGATTAACTAACTCTAATGTTAATTCACATCCAATGCTTATTACAAGCACTTTAATATAAAGTGATGCCTACACTTTTGTGTGTTTTTGTTATCACATCCTTGTTGTTGGCACTATAAAATGTGAGTACTACGATAAAAGTCTGTTTCCAGCCAGACGATGTGGTTACACCAAATGTTGTTTTGGAAGAGAGCTGCTCACTCGTGTTGCATCCAGTTCTCTTTAATACCTCGTCCTCCTTCTCAGTAAGTGAGAGACGGAGAGAGAAACGGTGAGCACTAACAGAAAAGAATACTCAAGCAAATTTCAGCTGTCATGAAAGAAGATTTCATGTTTTTTAAAGTTTTCAAAGAGCAGCCTAAGTAACATATCCTTGGAAAAAAACATTTATAAAATTTGGACAAGGAAAGGTTGAATGCTGTGGTTCCGTTCTATTTTCCAGCTAATAAGTGTGACTTATAGGTCATCTGCAGACATCTGTTTGCCAGAAAATGTGTACTTATTAGTTTGTTATTTTCATTCTTTAAGATTCACCACAATGCAGGATTCAAATTCTATGAAACTCAAATTTTTCTGCCAGAGGACCGCCAGTCCCCCCGATTCGGTTTTGAAAACCTTCCTATTTTTGAGTTCTCAAGGTTGGGTGACACATTGACAGTCCTTATACAGCCAATGGTTTCACACTCCTCCGCTGATCCGCAGGTGGTCGTAATGCATCAGTAAATACCAGCCTGTGCTCAACAGAAAAAAAAAAGGATCCATGGGTGATCTGTACAAATATGCAGACATGCCGGGTTGGTATACGGCTCCGTCTGCCAGTGTGCAGATGATCTGCTGTGGTCATGCCTAACAGGAGCAGCCATAAGACTTAGAGGTCATCTGTACAAGCAGCTTGTTTTAAGCCACATTTGTTACATTTTATAAGCAGCAACCTTTTATGGCTGTAGTAATTATGACAGGAGAAGTATAAAGAGTGAGAAATTTAGCCTAGGGAGGAGGGGTGGATACAAACAAACACAGGACTTTCCCTAACGAAACCAGGGTTCATGTCCCATGTGAAACCAAGTTAAAACTTTTGTTACATGCTTGACTTCCATCATGTCACTCGGCATACATATCATACTCACTAGCCCAAACCACAATCTTTTCCTTACTGAGTAGCTGGAGATCACGTGGAATGCATTTCCAGAAAAGCACAGCAAAGACTCTTCCTGTTGGGTAAACTGCTAATTCGAGGTCAGCGCACTTTAAACGCAGTATACAGAAGTTAGGGAACTGAAAGTACATTCACTTTTAATATTGTGTCCTAACTGTCAAAAGCATGACAAAGCTTTCCAGAATACTTAAACTGTAAACAGACAAACAAATCCAACTGTCTCTTTACCATGACAAAGCAGTTCAGTGCTTAAGTAGTAAAATATTAAATGATCACAACCATTTTCTAAGTCACCATTTTCAACTACTGAGTCCCCTGTGCAAGGAAAAACATCTAGAGAAAATTATTTATTGCTGTTGCCATAAAATATCTTAATCAGTAAGAACAGACACTTTTTGAGGAATACTAATACAACACACAGCACTTTATACCTATTTATTCTTTCTCCAAACCCTGAGTTCTCACTATCAAGTGTTCTTTGTAACACAGCCTCTATTGTGTCTCTATGTAAAAGTGGTTTTCATGTGTTCTGTTTGGATGTGATATGTTTTGTTTTAATGCATTTCTTTTTTTAATAGCATTTTTCATGTAAGCATAAGACAAATTTCTGCCTTTTCCTTTCAAAGTATTTTCTATTCTATTCTAGTTTTGGTGTCTAAACCTAACCAACCTGCTGCTGTTTCACAAGGTAAACCATGTCTTTAATGTCATGTAACTTACAACACATGACTTACATGAGATGCTTAAGGTTTGGTAGCCTGTACAACAGTCACATATGTTGTTCTAGGAGTCACTGGCAGGCGACCTATTCTGTGGTTTAGGTTTGAGAACGTGCTGGAAACTATGCAAGACAATCAAGAGGATATTTTCATCCTGGTAGTAGAATGTAAATCTATACTGGTGTTTTGACCTGGCATCAAAACTACATTTGACTACCAAGATGTATCCCTGTGCAGTCTGGTCTCATTTCCAAGTTGTCACATACTGACATTTTGCCACTGTCCCTCAGCAACTCATACAGATGCACACGGTATCCGTTAGATTAAAAAAAAAAAAAAGTCGAAACACTCCACTCTTAGAAATAAGGGTTCCACAAGGGTTCAGCCTGAAGGGCTGGGTTCCACCCAGAACCATTTACTTCTGGGGAACCATTTCTTGAAGAGAAGGGTTCTTTTTAAGACTAGGGGTTCCATTAAGAACCCTTTTCATCTAAAGAACCCTTTTTAGAAGATAGAGTTCAAAGATTGTTGGAATAGAAAAAAGAAGAACTCTTTCCTCAAGGGATTCATAAATTGTTTTTTACAAACATAAAAGGATTGTTGAGAGAACCCTCCGGGTGGGTTCCAGATAAAACCCTTGTAATATAAAATGGTTCTCTGTAGAACCCCCCAGGGCCATTTTCAAGCAAATTAGGTCCTTGGATCTTTGGAACCTTGGTCCTCTCTAGTGAACAAGCCTGCATTTTCATCTGAGAAAAGAAGTAGAATATGACACGCCCACTTTGGTTTCCTATTTTTGATTGCAGCTGGGAACCAAGTTTTGAACCATTTTTGGTGGAAACACTCAGAACAGTTCAGAATTGGGTGATTGAATTGCAGCAGCAGTGGTTCCATGTCGGTGGAAAAGGCCTGCCAGTGTCTTCTGTTGCTAATTCCAGAGGGCACTGCACAACGTCCAGCAACCTATAGAATATGACGTGCCCATTTTGTTTCCCTTTTTTTTTGTTACAAGTGGGAACCAAGTTTCTGAACCGTTGGTTTGGTGAAAATGCTCAGAACATCAAAATTGGGTATAGGTCTATACTGGTGTTCTGAACTGGAAACAAACCTACATCTGACTACTGAGCTGTATCCCTGCGCAGCCCGGTCTCATTTCCAAGTGGTCACATACAGTCACCACCCCGCAGCGACTTTTACAGATACCCACGGTATCTAATGGGGGTTCCATGTTGATGGGAAAGGTCTGCCAGTGTGTTCTAGATGAAACCCTTGGAATATAAAAAGGCTCTTGGTAGAACCCCCTTGGTGGGTTCTAGATAAATCCCTTGGAAGTTCTCTGTAGAACCCCCTGGATCAGTTTTAGATTAAATCCTTTGGTTACCTATTTTTTGGTTCCAGCTGGGAACCAAGTTTTCAAACCATTTTTGGTGGAAATGCTAAAAAAATTGGGTGCTTGAACCATAGCAGGGATAGTTCCATGTTGGTGAAAAAGGCCTGTCAACATAGTGCCCTTGGAATATAAAACATTTCTTTGGAGAACCCCAAGTGTGTTCTAGATAAACCCCCTGGAATAGAACCCTCTCAGTGTCCTCTAGATAAAACCCTTCGAATATAAAAAGGTTCTCCGTAGACCCTTCTGGTGGGTTCTTGTTGCCTTAGAATGTGGAAAGAATCTCAATAGAACCTCCAGAGGGTTTTGGGTGGAACCATTAAACCATAGAGGGTCTCTCTGTGGAACCTTTCCCACATGGTTCCAGGTATGTTGGATTTTAGGTAGAACTGCAAAAGACGCAGGTGGAATCTTTATTAAAGGTTGTACTGGGAACTAAAAAGGGTTCTCCTATTGGGACAAGCTAAAGAACCCTTTCGGTTCTAGCTAGCACCTTTATTTCGAAGAGTGTACCCAAGTAGTTTTCACTGTTTAACAATGTTAACTTCATGTTTAAAACAGCTTTCTGGCCACGTTAGACACAGGTCCCTTGTGTCTCAGTATTAGATGCTCAAAAATGTGTTGCCCTGCACTACAGCTCATTGAGATAACACTATCTAATACAAGAGGGTTTTTTTAAAATACAAAAAGACAAGCCTTGCAAGATACCCACTTAATTAGTGTCATAGAGTCTCTGCTCCACCTGGGTTTCATGTCTTAAAGCTGTAGGAGAGAGCCATTACCACAGGGAGAACTTGTATACTGTAGACTACAAGCCCTTGTCTGAACTGCTGACCACTGAGCCACTGGCTGCTGTGAATAAACACCCAACATGAAATTGGTTTGCACTGTAAAACTGTTTGGCCTTGACTTTTATTTCTTTCAAAAAAAAAAAAAAAAAGGCTGTAAAGAAAGAGTTTCTTTAGCACTGACACAAGCTACACATCCCTACAAATCCATATACAAACTCGAACAAGTGTTTGGTTTTCCTTTAATCCCACACAGCAGGTTGGTGGGATTCTTTTGTACAATCCTATCACTTCTGTTCACGCACACAGACGGAGAGGAAGAGACATAGCTACAGACACTTGGTATGCATCAACGTTTTTTTATATCGCCTCCCTCGGCCTTATGATCCCTCTCCGCCTTGTGTGGAGCTGCAGTAATGGGTACAGTGGAGGCTCATGCTGTAACCTCACACCTGCACAGTGGCAGAGGAGCGAGGCAGATAAATAGCATCAAGGTGGCTGGATCATTTCTGCCACAAGCCTCCATCAGCACCGTCTATACATTAAGAGGTGTGGAGCTCCTTCTGGAACAGCAACAAAGTCAGAATACAGATATTACAGTACCTGTGTTGTGTAAAGAGGCATAAAATAGTCCCTAAAACAATATTGATACCTGAATGGTGTGTCTATTAACACTTGCATGACAAATTTGCCAGTATGTTTCCATTATGTTTTTACAACAGTATTCAACTCACGTGTTAGTACTAGTGTATAGGTGACATCTAGATGAATACATGTGTAATAAAACACTTGAACATCAATTTTGACTTCATGACTGACTGACTGAGACAAAATAGATGGGAATCTTGTTGGATATCAGGCTCATTTTTAACAACCATGTGGAACACCTGACTTGCAAACTGAGAGTCAGAATTGGATTTATGCTAGTAGGATGGCTACTTTTAAATTATGTGTGCCCTGCAGTCAAGTGGTCAGTCAGTCTCTTTGCTCCAGACTGAAATATCTCACCTACTGAATGGATCTCCATGAAGTTAAATACAGACAGTCATCGTAGTTGTTGAATTCTAATGACTCTGCCGATCCCCTGACTTTTCATCTAGCACCGGAGACGGGCACAAAGACATCAAAGCATACGGTCTTATGGTCCTCCAACTCGTCAAAGCACTTCTACACCACATGCCACTTTCACTCATTCAAACACTAATTGCAGAGTCTGCCATGCATGGTGCCTCTGCTCTGAACCTATCTCATTCAACACAGTCACAGGCCGAGGGCTATGCCTTCAGAAGCAGTGTGTGGTTCAGTATTTTGCCCATACTACTGCATGCATTTTTGAAGCTTAAAAATCCTCACCAGAAAAAAACAGCCGTATGCAGCTTATTACAACCCATATTTAGAAGACAGGGGTTTATGTCTCCTGTGAAACCAAAAGTCAACATAGAAAGTTGAAAGTTTTAAGGTTTTCACGTTACATGTCATGTGATTAATGTAACGTTAAACAGCATAATACAGCATGATGTACTTATTTTTAATCAAACCATGACCTCTTTCTAAACCTAACCAACAAGTTCTATTCCCCAAACCCAACAAACTGCAACTGTCCTAATGTTTATCACATTTAACATGTCGTGACTTATGAAATGTGCTTAGGGTCCAACACAACTGTTTGCCTCGTCACCTACATATGTCAGCTATATATAATTTTAATTAATCAAAATACGGGTATTCTGTAATTTGAAAATTCAAATAAATGCATTCTAAACAAACTGATGTTATTACATTTTAGGGATTTTTGGTCTCACCCATCCTCACCAGAAAAACTGTGTATAGACATCAAATCTGTGCAAGCAGCTTATTACAACACACTTTTAGAGGACAGGGGTTCATGTAGCGTTGATAGTAAAATTTGAAGTCATTCAAGTCATGTGATTAGTGTAATGTAACGCAACTTAACCTACTTATTGCTTATTTTCTAAATCTATCCAAGAAGTTTTAATGCTTAAACTTAACTTGTTAAACTGTGGCTGTTTAGGGAATTATGTCACTTGACTTCATCAAAAATACAAATTTTGCTGCTAGAAAACCAGACCGTACTAGAAATACTAGAAAAAAAAATAGTTCCTACATGAAACTGCACACAACAACGTCTGTGGATTATCTCAAGTAACCAGTAGCTTTTTTAGTGCTTTGAGCACCACATGCTGAGTGCCATTTATTTCCATTATATTGGAGAGAAGGCAGACGCATATATATTTGGGAGCATTTAGCACTGAGCTCGATGCTAGCTTGGCTGTAGACGTGTCTTGTTATAGTAACAAGGGAGCAGTTGACATTGTATTATGCAATGTGTCCCTACTACTGACAAACTAACTTTACGGTTTTAGTTTACAGTCTCTGCTCTCGTCGGAAATTTATTCCAGCAGCAGCAGGCAGCTATTATCAGTGAAAAAGCTTGGATAAACCCCATATACATCAGCACCAAACAGCAGACAGAACATTAGAGACAAGCTGGTAAAAATGTGTGACATTTAACAGCCACACAGACAGATATTTCTTTCAGGAGTTGGTGGAGACAAAAACCAGAGCTAAGAGGAGAATGAGTGTTTGACTTACATCCATCAGGTGGACACAAACATGGCCTAGTGACCAAAAACCATACACATACACTTGGCACATACGCAGGAATATATATAAGAGTGAGATTATTTTTTACATGAAGATATTTAAATAAATCTCTGAGAGCTGTGAGGATCCTGACTGACACACTGTACAGACTGTCTCGCTCCAACGTCAGCTGATAGGAGCCTGCATGGTGTCTGACAGCTGTTCAATCTACACATCTTTATCCAACAACCTGCCAACATATGATGATGACAGGGAGATGGGTGTGAATTGATTGCAGAGAGTGTTTGCATGATGTAAATAACTTTCTGTGATCATATTAACCTCTCTAGATGGACAGAACATCTGTGACAGTGTGGAAGCAGTTTGTGATTGTTTGTTCTGAGATTCGCCTTTCAGCACAGATCATGTTAACCACCATTAGTCGCCTGAATAAAATCGCCATATATTGTTAAATAAAGGCCTAAACAAGAAATGTTTCTTCCATTTCACCCCTTTCTTCAGGCTGTGAAAATAATTATTTTCAGGATTTATGATTTTTATTTATTATTTACTTTACTTACCATTTTCTGTAGGATATGGTTGTGTGTACATGGTTCTTGTTTTAGCAAGTAGCATAAAGGGAACTACAACTAAAGCTAATCTCATGATAGATGTAAAATGATCAATACATTAAATTGTCCTTTTAAACAAATAAAAGCAGATTAAATACAAAAGAAAACAATTTAATTTACTCGTCAAGTAGCCAATCACACTTGAGGATAATGAGGGGGGCACTTAGGGTGACCAGTCACATTTCAGGGTTGGCCAATGCCCCCCTCTAGAAACGCCCCTGCTACCTATACGAGATAGTACATTACACATGACGACTGAATTATTAATTGTAATTATTATGAGAATAGTCAAAATGAAAATTGCCACATTATTTTGCTGGTTGTCTTCAGTTTGTCTTATTAAAGTGACTACTAAAGCTGCATTCAGTTGGCTCCGGCAGCATCTACATGCAACAACACTGTCACTACTGTCAAAACAGTTATTGAAACAGTCTCTTTAAGCTGTTTACAGGGTTGCATAAACTGACAGTTCCCCATAATAATCTTGTCAAGACACTGTCAAGTCAGTTTTTAAAACAAATAACTTGTGTCTTTAGACTAAGCCTCATCAAATGTGATCAGAAACAAGTGTGACAATGATTCTGCTCTGCCACATCTCCATTATTGACGCAGCTTTGTGTCTATTCAGCCTTTTGTACCTAAGAAAAGCTGAGCCCTCCCCCCAGCCTGCATACACGCCAAAAGAATAAGTGATTCAGTCCAAAGCTTTATTGTCAAAAAATAACAATTACAATTGTTTCCATTCTTAGAACCTTTACCTTTAGTAAATGTCTTTTTTTCTGATATAAGCTTATTTTTTCTTTCAACAAACCAACAGTTTGCTTACACACACTTCTTACCACAAAAAATAGTAATGATTCATTCTCACAGAGCTGAGAGGTCAGAGGTGTAGCATACAAAGTAGTCTAATATTATTTAGTGGAAACTGATCTTTTTAAATATTTTTGTATGCAGAATCATGCATAAATTGTGATTATAGTTACCATGTTCAAATCTAATTTTGACAATCTCAGAGCAGACAAAACCCAGGTGGTCTACATCACTGGGGACCAGTAAAGCCTAGGAATTAGTTACTTTTGAGTGTGTGTGCATGGGCCGAGGCTGCTTCAAGGTAAAAAGGTTGAGAACCTCTTTCTATATCAAGGTTTCAAGGTTGATTTACTGCCATTTTACAACACAGGGTTGCACAAGGAATTGTCAGTTGTAGCACCTTTATGCTACACACATAAAACATATATTACTAACAAAATATTTAAATTAGAATTTGTTTAGAATAAGATAAAACTATATACAGTTTCTCATACCCTTAGAGCCAGAAAGTTTGTACAGTTTGTGCGATGTCAGTGTAAAGTTCTGTTGTTGACTTGTGGCAGAGTGCAGAGGATGAGTTGAGGAGTTTCACAGTTTGATGGAAGAAGCTGCTCTGTAGTCTGGTGGTACAGCAGTGGATACTTCTGTATCTCTTGCCAGATGGCAGTAGGGTGAACAGCTGTTGGCTGTCAGTTGCCTATTTTCACATCCAGCAGACACACAAGGTGGACACTACACTACTACTAAGATAAAGTCTACACATCTGACTGGATCAAAAAAAAAGGCAGCTCACCACCCCCTGGCAGCCGCCTCAGGAGGCGCCCTTGAGCTACTTGATTGGTTCCTTGATTGGCTCCTTCCAACATGGCAGCCAAGCTCAATTCTTCACTCCAGAATCTTTCAGACCTCTTTCAAAGCAACTGACACAAGTTCAGTGATATTTTTGATGTCAGTGAAACAGGCAGTGTTAGAGACACTTATGCAAATAATTTTGATTACAGATATATTCAGATTGTCATGTGAAGGCTTTAAATCTTTTAAATCTTTTTTTTTCTTTTTCACTTCCCCTCAATTTAATTTAATTATACATGATTGAAGACTCAGAAGTGAAGTAATACATTTGAGTTAATTTGCTAAAGATAAATTATAATGTTTAGAGTTAACTACTATTTTTATGTTCACAGCAGCATCTTTAAAAACAGTTAAATTTGCTGAATCTGCCTCACACATTTACCTCAATCTACCCGAGTTACTACAGCATTCAAAGGAAAGTAGGAGAAACAAGAGAAATCAGTAGAAGTAGAAAGGAGGACATTTGGTCTCACTGGTTTCAGCAGGACATTAATGTAGAAACCTGCTACAGGTGATGTGGACATTGTGGACTACAGGAAATGGTGGATATATTGCCTGAGACAAACATGAGACATTTAAACTAAATGACACAAGACATTAATGTATGATGAAGTCTGTTTTGTGCAGACTGGACAAAAGCTTTAAACACATGAGTTCAGGCCTGAGACAGAATAACATTTGGGAAAACTAAGTAAGTAACGTTAAAGTAAAAGAGGTTATCCTGCATTTGTCTCCTCTAACACTTATAAACATTCATACAATTAAGTAATGCTTGGACGTACCTGTGAGTCCATAAAAAGTCTCTTTCATGGAGCAGCTGTCTCTGTGGCTGAAGAAGGAACAAACTGTTGTGGATCCAGCAGTGAACATATATAGAGACCAAGTCAAACCAAATAACACAAGGAGAAAACAAGATGGATGCCAACTACAACTAATACAAGACAAAAACTTAATAAAGCCTGAACCCCCCTCTGACTTGATAGCACATGGTTTGGTCTGATGAGCTGATTTCAGATTTAAGAGGCTCCACCCCTCAGACACACCTTTGCTCAACCAGGAAGTGAACCGACCCCAACAACCACAGTAAGTCAAAGATAAAGAAACACATGGTTAATATAACAGAAAGGAGCTTGTTTAACACCACAGAGTGAGAATGTGTTCACTCCTTTTAAACAGAGTGAGGATACAAGATTCACATCAAACAAACTGAGTCATGTGAATTATTTGGGTGTGTTTGACTGCAGATGAAGTGAACATGGCTATTAGCATGTGTGGCTGTTAGTATGACTGTTATCATGTTTGGCTGCTAGCATGCCTGTTAACATGCCTGTTAGCATTTGTGGCTGTAGTCATCATACATTAGCACTTTTTTTAAGAAGACATCATTTGTACAGATCATCAAATATGCTCTATTACCAAAAATGATAAAACTACTGGTGTTAAATTTTTTCTTTTTCCTCTCATCTGTTTCTCCATAGACAGTTTTGGTGAGTTGCAGAGTTTTTAAAATGTCTATCTTCTCTTGAATATAATGGAACTAAATGGCCCTCGACTTATAAAAAATAAGTTCAACAGCAATGTCTCTTTCATGTAGGAACTGTTTTCTTTCTGCAGTCGTATCTACAGGTTTTGGGAGGGTTACTTTAAAAATGCATTCTGCTACAGTTACTTACCATCTGTTAAAAAAAATGTGGTCAGTAACCCAATCCATTATCACAATATAAAAACTCCCTTGTACGTGATTGGCATCTCCTTTCACAGAACTTAAAATCCTAAAGAAAACTACAGAACAGCCAGACTCTAATTATCTTTTTGAGGCCAGAAAATACTTTGCAATAAATGGTGCACTGTTCAGGGGAAAAGTGAGAGGTAAACATCTGTTTGTGCCCACTGGACTTTCTTGAGGCTGTGGATAGATTGATGACTAAGTCAATCATGGATGAGCCCTCGCAGCAAGAATGAAATTAATCACCTGCAATGATAGAGGAAGGTTTTAATTTAGAGGATAGAAGAACTATCAAAGCACAAACTGAGGATGGAGTGTAAAACAAATCAACGCAGAGACAGAAATTTAATGTTCATGAGATAAAGGCTGAAACTGTGTGTGTTTTATTAGTCACTTTCAAGTGTTTTCTGCTGCTCTGAATAACTAATTAACTAACTAACAACTTATTTAACTATTTGCAAGCAAGGAGCCGGTTTTTCTTTATCCTCTTTTGGATAATTGAACTAAAACTAGTATAAATGTTCTCCGCCTGTCTAGGCAAGTAAAAAATACATTTCTCTGTCCTGTAACATGCAGTCTAGATGCCTCGTTAAAGAAACTGCAATAAAAGTCTTTTCTTATCTCAGTTTAGGATGACATTTATGATTTATGGTAAAATGGAAACGTATTTCTTAAATATATTTAAGAAAACATTCTTTTCGCTTATCGTGGGATAGGACTTAAGTCATTATAGAAGCATCCTAACTGAAGAATTTCTGAAATTTGTGATCCAAAGTTAGGATGCCATAACCTGACACACCAACCATCTGGGAAGTTGTCCTTAGAAACTTAGAAAAGGGCAGACACTTTCAAAAAACACTTTCTTTCAATGAAGAAATACTCTTAAGGTCTGATATAACTGATGCTATCACAGTATCTACGTTAACCTCTGCAGGAGCTGCCTTTATTTGTTTAAGACGAGGCACTTCCATGGACACTTCTCGCTGTTGTCACACTTAAAGCCACGGCCTATACAAGATAGTGCCCCCAGAAAATAATAAAGCAATAGACCCTTTTACAGTTCAGCAAGCAAAGTATGATGGACCACAACAGCTTGTCAATGGATGCTGCAAACATGAGCAGTTTTGATCGTGTCCTCAGTCCAGTCAACAGGTTTAACAGCTTGCAGCCATATTCACCTGATTTCTCTTAAACAGTTGTGATCCTGTCAAAATTCTGTAGAACTTATATGTGTATGTATGCAGTTTAAAATGTTAATAATATAAACAATCTTTACATCTCTTTATTTTAAACATTTTTATCGACATGGCTATTTTTTATGTGAAACTATATATTCACAATCAACTTTTCATGATATTTCAATGTCAGAAGCAATTATTGTGGACAATTCTGGTACATTTTTGTGTCCCTTAAAGTCCAGAATAGTTTGTCGCTGGGGTAGTATCCTTTTAAGTACCCTATTGTACCATAGTTTGATCTCGCTAACACTGCCCTACTTTGTTACTGTTGCGATGCCTGCTGAGCTTTCCATTCTCTCACTGCTTTTATGTAGATTACAGTGATAATGGTGACAGATTTAACATGGAAATTGGGAATAATTGTTGAAATACGACATCTTTGAATCTTTAGAGAAGTAAAAAAAGAAAGCAGATTCTCATTTCTAGCTGACAACAGTGGATTTTGTTGACTAAAATAATGATTCAGAAGCGGTTTTCATAAGTGCAGCTGGCTGATGTAAGTAAATTTGTCAAGTTTCAAAATAAGAACCCTGTGAAAGTGTAAATGTAAAGTTACCTGATAGCTGCATACATGATATAACATTAATGCTAAATGAAGCTAAAGCTAGCTTACATCTCAGCAAACATTGGTTGAAGGGTGAAATATGGCAGGTATATCTACATGATGGATGACAGAAATACACTCATTAACAGGGGAAAAGGAAGCAAGGGACTCGATTAGTGCCGCAATTGTGATCACGGAAGAGAGCCGGGATAAGAGCTGAGCTAACCTGGTTTAGACTTGAGACAGCGAGCAGAGACAGATGCATTGTCATCAGCCCACTTTGATTCTTCATCAGCCCACATCCTCCTCCTCAAACCCCAACAGAACAAATGCAGATGCAGTGGTATCTGACAAGTTTGTCTGGAGGTAAAGTTACTGCAGCTAGTTAACTAGTGTTAGTTAGCTGGACATGCTGTTTGGACATGTTTGCAGCTCAGGCTAGAGCAGATGAAGACAGAGTTTAATCCATTCATCACACGTGTGCTCTTGTGTTTCACATTTTTGAAAGACTACAGAAAAAAGACACCACCATCCAGACTCATGAAACAGAGTATCGAGCATGGAGAGAAATGCAAAGATTGACAGCCCTAGTTACGTTTGCTAACCTGTGACTGGACAGTTGCTGTTTGGAGGGGGTGTTTAGTGAAGAGCCAGTACTTTAACTGGTAGAGTTTGATACTTTACTAAAATGGACCAGCACTGAAGGGTACACAAATATCTCTCAAAAAGGCATGTCCCCTGCAACACAAACCGATAACTTGAAGCCTAGCGAGATGGATTCTCGCATGATCTGATGAATTTAGTCATCTAAGCATTGACCCTGTCCAAAATTTAAGCTAAATTAGTCTTTTCTTATCCATTTACAAGCTAGCCAGTAACAAATCATCTGACTGAAGAATCAAGTTTACACAGCCATGTGCTTCTGTAATACAGAGGTTAGGTTTTCCTATCTTGGAAACTAAAGTTAAGATACACGACAAGCACTTTGGATTTTTGTGTAATGAGGCTCCTGGTCAGTGTCTCTGTTTCATTAAAAAAACATAGAAGCACTTTTTCCTGTTTGGATGTTGAAGTTTGACCTGCAGAAACCTGCTGCTGCTGCGGTAAAAGGAGAAAAAAGCTTCAGCAGCTTGTCAGTGTGTATATTTCTTATGGCTGACCTTGTCCAGTTTTGCTGCTTATTTATTCTGTAAAAAGCTGTGAAAATAAAAAAAACATCACTGGTGTTACTGAAACTAAAGCATCGACTTTGATGAACCTAAAGCAGACAGGATGTGTCATGCTACAGAAAAACCTCCTCCTCTGTCTTTGGACATTAGGAGCAGACGTTAGAACAGACAGTCTGAGGTCTCAAAGCAGCAGTGCAATCATAAAGATGAAAACCAGTCACGTTGTCTATACCTGACCGCCTCCAGGTTTGAAAACTGACATTTACTGCAAAATAAGAGGATTTAATTGCAACGTAAATCTGATCAGCCTCTCAGGACATCAATTTTTCCAAAAAAAAACGCTTACGGCGTTCCTCCATCTGTGGAAAAATGATGTGATAATAAGAAAACTTGTTTACTTCATCTTTTTTTTAAAAGCACATAGCCAGATTAATGCAGCCTGCAGCTTCACTGACATGGATTGATGGCACTCAGTGGAAATAAAAAGCTCGGCTCAACATGGTACACAAATAAAGAATGTTCTGGGAAAAGTCTGATAGCTTAAAAACATGACGAAGAATATCACTACTGCTGTCACAACTGGCCTCTTAAGTAAATGTATGTTGATAGGTGGATTTAAAGGGAAAATTCAGTTTCCATGTGGATTTCCAGCCAGTCTTGATGGTAAATGTAGTCAACTGAAGCTCAGAATGAATGGAAGATGAAAAGTATTGCAGGGTAATGCAAAATGAATTGTTAGGGAACATAAAAATAGTTCTCAAAAAGAAATCTAGCCATGACCCTGCGAGGCTTCTTGGAGATGTGATCATGCACAACAATTTTTTTCAGAATATAGCAGAATAACGTGTGGTTTGTTTTATCTAAACACATGTTACACATGTTAACATGGACACAAATGCAGACTGAGAGATGGAGCTGCTGCAAGTCAAATGATTTACAGCCTGATTCACTAATATCACAAATAAAGAGTGCTAACTTGCGCGTGCATTCTAGTATATTGCACATTTGACTGGTGTGCTTTTTGTGGGTGATCTGCTGAGAATGGGTGCGTAAATGACAACAGGTGCAAACTCTGTGGAGACAGCAGTATTTAAATGAGGGTTTGTGTGTTCCAGGTTTTTGTCAAGGGGAGTTTAGATGGAAAGAAGAATGAGTGCAAGCGCAAAATGAAATTCAATCCCATGGAGGTGTTAGTGGAAGAGGTAAATAAATAAATTGTTGAGCCACAGCAAGAAAAGTATGAGCTGTTTCCTCTGAAGATCGAGCGCTCAGGCAGGACAGTCGGGCCAGGCAGCTGTTCAGCCTGCATCTGGTCTGACAGTGGCCATAAATGCCCTGACAAGAGGGATCGAAGATGGGGCACAGGCAGCGGTGAGGTGTTTCAATCCAAGCGTGCACCACTTGGAGAGGAGAACAGTGGATCAGAGAAGGGTGTTGGGGCAGAGATGAGCAACCTGCCAAAAATCTCCAGTTAAAAGTGTAATCTGGGCAAAAGAAGGAAATAAGAAGACATAATAAAGGCCAGTGTTAATTTTCTTGAGGCTACAGTGGCTGTGAATGTTCAATTTCATTTGGCTGCACATAGGCTGCAATAAATTTCTGTTTAATCATATTTGTTTCTGTGTTAAGGATTATTGAATGAAAATAAAAATAAATGCATCCCACAAACAGCTCATGAGAAATGACTTTAAATCAGAGTGTCGCAGCCATCTGTGCGTACTGCTGGGCCGATTAGCACATGTGCTAAATTAATCTATTTGCATGTTCCTCCTCACAGTATTTCACACGCTAGGGTAGAAACGCCCCACATTGCATATTCATTAAGGCAAACATACTAAATGGACAGTGCATGCTGTCTTGCACATTTGAAATATGCAATCTCAGTGTGCACTGTCAGTAAATCAGCTTGCACGTTTGTTTGCGGGTGATGTATAGTTTGCACGTTTTACATATACAAACCTTTAGTAAGTCAGGCCCATAATGTACAAAATCAAAATAGCAAAGGGCTTATAGGGTGGTGTGGCCAGCAAGGGCTAATACCAGGAAAGCAGTCCAACAGAGGCAAACAAAAAATCAGTCCATAAAACAGAGAAAGTCTAAAAGAAACAAAGCAGAAGTCCAAAACACAGGGAGACACTGGTTAAAGAGCTGGACAATTTGACAAAGGACAAAGGATAGCTGATAACAACAGAGGATGACGAGACACAGAAATCAAGGCGGGGCAGACAAACAAAAATGGTGGGAAAGACACAAAGGCAGGAAGTGAATTTGCAGAAAATAAGGGAAAATTTCAAAATAAGAAGGCTGAAGTGGGTGGAAAGGAGGGACGGAGACAACAAATAATAGTTTAGGTAAGTGGTTTCAATCAGTGTTTTGTTTTCTGGGGAACCACTTCTTTAAAATGACAAACCACTGTGACCCACTTCACAACAGTTATTGAAAATATATGCATAAATGAGATATAAATGCATTTAGGCTACAATTTTATTGTTTTTATTTCCTCTTACTGGGAACACATGATAGGACATTTTAGCTTACTTCATAAATAAAGTAAACAGTAAGTGCATTTAGGTAGAATTACCACTCATTTCTTCCTCTCGTTAGTAAAACAATGTTAGATACTGTATATTATATATATTGCTAGTTTTTGGGGGGACCCAAATAAAATCTCCTGTGACCTGGTTTAGATAATCTATATAAATTTGTTGAGCTTAAGTAATATGGTCAAAGCTACAAAAACAAGACCCAAGTTGTAATGAGCCAGCCACTTTGTGTGCTTTTTTCAAAAAATATGAGTATATAAGAGGCTTTGTTCCTTAAATTGCAGTGTAGGATTGACTGAATGAACACTGGTTTATTTAGTGACAGGTTCACCATCTAATCCTGGCTAACTAGAAGTGGCTGTGGAGGCAGAACAGGGATTTCCAGCTTCGCCTCCTTGACTGCTGTCCTTTCCTATATTTTTTATGAACAAATTCCCTGAAGACACCAAAATCAACAACAGATTTATCCTCCTAACAATAGGCTATAGTATAGTGCAGTGTATGGCCTGTGCTGCCAGAGTGATACATCTCTGTATCACAGAAATCAATAAACACATAAAATTGCCAAAAAGGTGCTCTGGTTGACAGATTATTTCATTACAATGAACATGTCCTGCTGCAGAGTGGTGTGTGTGTTTGTGTGTGTGTGTTTGTTTATGTGGGTGAAAGATGAAGCACATATATAACAGTAAAATGTAATGTCTTAAAGTAATTGATAAATATATGAGCCCCTTCATCCCAACTATACCAACCAGTCCTAACCCTCTCCAAATAGGAAATGTCTCTGTACCTGCTTTAATCTTTGTAGAAATTTGAATGATCATTTTCTGACAATATAATTCCTGTAACTCATGTGACAAATAAATAAATAAATAGATAAATAGATATATAAATACATGGGTACTATATTTTAACAGTGGCAATATAGGTTGGTCGGCTGGTCAGCCACTTTATTCCAGACTGAAATATTTTAATCTTTTGGATGGATTGTAATAATTTTGATGATCCCATAACTTTTCACCTATAGTGGCATCAACAGGACAATATATAGTAACATTCCCATCAGCCTTGGCTGCACTTTGTGTTTAGTGTCAACCAGTGTTAGGCAGTAATTATATTACAGTTACTATTTCAAGTGTGTCTGAGTTACTGAGTTACTTTTTGACCTAGGTGGGCTATCTTATGATGACATATATGTAGGGCAGGGCAGGGCAGGGCAGGGCAGGGCAAGTTCGGACAGGTCCAGCCAAAAAAATCAAAGGATGGAGGATGAGACAGATGGAGAACCAGACTTTCCACAGTTGGAAATATTGTCATAATTTTGAGCTTTTGACTTTTCTTGGCTCCTTCAGGGAGAATCTGTGGTGATGGATAGGAATTTTAAGGTCACACACACAGAGGGACACTTTGTTTCCACCACTGCCAACATCTGGACAGCTTACGAAAAAAGCTTTCTGGGTGTTAACAGTTCACTAGAAGAGCTGTTCAACTATGGAGTGCAAAAAAGGCCAGCGATAAGGCACAAAAGTCTTATTACTTTTTATTCCAAATAATAAATTAAGTAAAATCATTACTTTTAAAAGGAGTAATAAGTAAATACTTCCTGAGTAATTTGCCCAACACTGGTGTCAAAACACTAAAGTAGAAAAGGTGATTTCTGAAGTAATTGCCATGTGAATGCAGGATGTCGAAAAGCTGATGCTAAACTACATTGCTGTACTTTATTTTATGAAGAAGCAGGTGAAGGATTATGAGTAGTTCGAAAACTGGGAAAGTGAAGAAAGATGTAATACAGAGTGTAAGCTGGGGTATAACTGTGTCACTGTCTTTGTATGAAGAAGCTACTGAAGGAGCATGAGTACTGGCTGGGAGTGAAACTGCAAAAGTTGAATAACGCTAATACGGTTTACTGAAAAGCTGACCTGCTGGCTTTATTTTTTATAAGATTGCCATTGTGAGCATGTTAGCATGCTGTGTTAGCACCCTACACAGAGGTCTTTTATCAAGAGGAGTGATGTTGATTGGTCAGTTTTGGCAACTTTCATCCTGCATCATCAGGAAACACGCAGAGAAATCAAAGTCCAGTGACTGAAAGAAGTTTCTGCAGCACTTTCATGATTCTGATTGAATGTTTATGTCACACACTTTTTTATGGACTGATCAAAGAAAATACATGTGGTGGCATGTTTACTTTATAGTGACCTGTACAGGGATCTATAGATAAGAAAATAAAACAGTTACATGATGAGATGAGATGTGATACAATGCGCAGTCATGTGTCGGCATCTAACATTATAATATTTAATTTCATTGCAGAGAGTTGTGGCATCACACAAAGCATCTGATTATCTTTTTTTTAAATTTCACAATACAATCAACACACATTCACACACAGTTGTGTGTGTATTATTGTGCAGATAACAATAATGCAAGTAAATAATTATCCTAAGTAAACAAACAGCACTGATCTGTAGCCAATATAAATAAGAAGATTTAAAAGGAATATTAAATGATTAAAATCAACTTCAGACAGAATAATACTGATAATGAGCTATTTTAATCAGTTTACAGACCTAAATGAATACTGACAGGTGTTGAAATTGTTCTTAAATAAGTGTTTGTGTGGACGTTCGTACCAGTCAGTCTGACAGCTGATACAGCTGTTATCAGTAACGGTCGTCGCTTCAGACTGACACTAAAAGGATTTTTCATTTCACAACTGTCTCCTCCGTCCTCGTGTCTCTTCCTTGCATCTCTCTCTCTCATGTCCTCCCTGGGTGGAGCTAAGACACGGGGAGAGGAAGCAAGTGGAGGAGACGAGAAGATGAAGTTACAGAATGAAAAGTGCCCTAAGTGTCATGGACCCCACCATCCTGCTGCTCCTCCTGCACACACTCCTCTGCTCATTCTCCAGTCAGCACCTATCAGCTTTTCCTGCCAGTACACCGTCCATAGCCATTGGCACTCCCCCTGCAATGACTGTCAGCCTATCAGCAGCCAGCCTGCTCAATCTGCCACAAATCTGTTGCTTGTCTCCTCATTTACCTTTCAGTATTTATACCAGTCAATTTGCCCTAGATCTTAATTTGTGCTTCTGACTGCAGACTGTACTTTACTTTGCTCTGCCTGAAAACTTAAGTACTCCTGCCTCTGCCCTGTGATTCTCTGTGATTCATGTCAATAAGGATCATATTTAGATGATTCATAGCACATGATCCAAAGTGAATAATACAACACTCCACTTTGCTACTTAAACAGCACATTATCTGGTCGTAAAGTCAGGCACAAGGGGCAAAAGGAATGTATTTAGCCTCTTAAGTAATCATAGGTGTCTGTTTTGGGGGTGTGACATAAATGAAAGAAGGTGTCGTCTCCCATTTCCTTTAAGAGCCAAGCTCACCTGCCTCTGGTGCTTTGGCATTTAAATGATGGAAGCAATTAAACCCGGCTCTCCCGGGTGAAAGTCTGGTGCACCTCTTCCTGATGCAGATCTTGTCACTCCTTATCCATTATCAGTCAGAATAAGCTGCTTGTATTTTTTACCAACACACATGCTGTTCTTGTGAAGATGGTTTAGATGGCTGCAAGGACATCCGCTACTTACACAACAACCAACACCGCTGTCACGCCTAACTTTTGGGTATGACAACTGTATCAGTCAGAAAATAGCAATGTCAACCCTTAGTTTTGTTTCTAATTGACACCATCTCCTTAATCAATTCCCCTATGCATTTCAGCGTATTTGTTTTTACCATTTCTCTTTGCATGCAAGATATACATTTTTATCAGTACAAATAGTCTTCAGTTTATGTCCAAATCTTTAAGGCATAATTGTATAATAAATATTCTAAGGGAATGTGTCTTGAAAACTGTTCAGTTGTGTGATATAGCCAGCCTTTATACTGAAGTTCCAACCTACATTCTTATAAGAAATGTAAGTATTCATTTGGCATCAATACTTTTAAACAAGTGGGATAATACAACTGGGATAGTGCTGTCAAATGTGTCAAGGAAAGTACTTGTGAAAGTACTTAATTTTCAGATTTCTTGTATGGATATGTAGCAGTGTTTGTGCTTTTGGCTGGAAGATGATCCCTAATTTGGAAAGTCTTCAACCTGGTGGTGCAGTAAATGGTGCTTTTACTTGTTCCAGTTTGTTTAGAATAAACAAAAGGAGAACTTGGCAGTGAGCATGAACAGTGACAAATTAAAAGGTGCCACAGAAACTCAGAGCTTCGCTATGTGAAGAGAGCTGCGGTGTAGAACCCTGGCAGGAGTGCATTTGGTCAGACAAAAGCAATAAAAAGACAAGAACTCATTGATTACCACTTTGCTTTTCTTCAGCTGCTGAAGGTACTTATTACTTTGCTTAAGGACGGGAAAAGGAATTTTATTTTATAAAACAAATGCTGCAGCGCTTCAAGCTTCAACCTCTTGACACATCTGCCCACCTCATGTCTTTCCTTTCATCCAGCGATGGCTCAGACCGTCCACTCCCACAGACTCAATCAAGGGCATTTTTGCTTTGTATTGTCACTGCTGATGGAGATACAAAGTTTGAACTAACCATTTTACTTTCTATCGTCTACAAAATGAAAGACGCAGAATGAAGGGAGCCACAATAGATGGTCTAATGAGGTGCGCACTACTCTGAAATGATACATTGTGCATGTTAGACAGAAAACTGTCTTCTGCATCCTCCCCCATCATCCAGTTAGGAAAGAAAAGATGATATTCAGGTTTCAAAAGAGCGCTGTACACTCAGGATTAGAGCTTACATGGTCAAGTTATGAAGTTTCATAGATCGAGATGGTGTCAGTCATACAACGGACATTTCATTAACACTGTGATAACTGATCTATCACTGTGTGGTTGTTTTTGAAGTAAAGACACTGTGATTAGAGGATTTGGGAAGGAGAGGAAGAGCTTGTCAATGAGCCTTGATTGAACAAAATTTCAAATATTCCATTGCCTACCTGATTCTCGGAGGTGTGACTGCTATTTGTTTAAAATATTGCAAAACAGTCATGTTAAAAAGTGTGGTCTGAGTTTGTTACACCACAGAAACATGTTATTAACCACCCAGACAATTTTTAATGATTAACAATAGAAAAAGTATATAAGATTAGTTTTTTTTTTCTTCTGTGTCGGATTGTTGGAACTGCAGTGAGCCAAAGTGAATTGCTGGACTGATTTGTAAGGCAAATTGTTGCAGAAATTGTGAACAACAGCTTAATTCTACAATTCAGTACTACATAGTTCTCAGTCTTTGTCTATGTCCAGACATGTTTGAGCCATCAGAGCCAGAGGACAGTGACGGGATTGTATTTTTTTTTCTTCTGTGTCAGGTTGTTGGAACTGAAGTGAGCTGAAGTGAACTGCTGGACTGATTTTGCTGTGTTATTTGAATATTTCAGCATACCGGGGTCCCAAAACAGTATTGGAATTGCCCAAATTGGCTGTGACTGAAGAGCTGAGTCAATTCAATGAGCACAGTGTGTGAAATCTTTAAAATTGAGGCCAATTTTTTTGAAAATTTTAGCCCAATTTTAAAAAACTTGACCTCTCTGTATATAATGATCGATAGGATCACAGGGTCATGAAAGGTCACAAACATGGAGTGTTCAGAGGATGGATGGCTTTCCTACATATATAGACTATAAGGAGGTCTCTGAGCAATCCCCAGAACAGAAGTACTCACCATCCAACCACAGAAAAATGCAAAAAAGTTCTTAAACAAATCTCCAAATGTGAAAAGTTTTTTGTGGTGTTTCTCAAAGTCTTGGTGTCTTAATGTGGTATTTTAGATGGATTTTTTTTTTACTATTTTATCACTTCTCCAGTGGTCAAAAATGGTTAAATTGTGCACCAAATCTGTGTAATAAATGGTATCAACCCAAACACTAGTGCTACTGCTTATGAGACAGATCAGAGACAGAGCACAGGAAATGTCATCATACTTCCATACTACCATCATAATGTTTTAAGTCTTTAGACAATCTGAACTTTATAAATGTGAGTAGTCATGAGAAAACACAATGTGAATTAGAGCTTTATGATTAGATTAACTTGATACAGAGTGCTGAGTGGCATGTCAAATTAATCTTCAGCTCCCCAGCTTTCAGGCGATATATACACTACCAGTCAAAACTTTTAGAACACCCCAGTTTTTCCAGTTTTTATTGACATTCAAACAGTTCAATTCCAATGAATAGCTTGAAATGGTACAAAGGTGGTGAACTGCCAGAGGTTAAAGAAGTGGCAAGGCTACCCAAAACTGAAAAATAATGTACATTTCAGAATTATACAAAAGGGCTTTTTCAGAGAACCAGAAACTGGTTAACAAATGAAAGGTGTTCTGCAGCAATGGAGGCTGATCAAGCCTTGAAAGTTGGTGCTACCAACTTTTCTTGATTCCTTACAACCCCCTCAGTCTGCAAAAAAGTAGTATTTGAAGACACTATGGTATCATACCCTCATGAGCATTATTTGAACAGTATTGTACTGCATAAAGTAGTGTGTTGCTATAAAAATGGGGAGAAAAAGGCAATTAACAACGGAGGAGAGACAGACCATCATAACACTTAAAAATATAGGTCTTTCCTACAGAGAAATAGTGGAGAAAGTCAAGGTGTCAATAAGTACAGTTTCCTTCACCATCAAAAGACACTCAGAAACTAGAGGAAACTCTGACAGGAAGAGGTCTGGCAGACCCAACGCTACAACAGAATCAGAGGCCAAGTTTCTGAGAGTCAACAACCTGTGTGATAGGCAGCTCACAGGACAACAGATTCAAGCACAGCTTAATGTGGTCGTAGTAAGCAAGTCTCATTTTCAACTGTGAAGAGAAGACTTCAAGTTGCAGGTTTGACAGGTCGAGTTGCAGCAAGAAAGCCATTGTTAAGACGTCAGAATAAGAAAAAGAGGCTTGCCTGAGCCATGAAACACTGCCAATGGACTACTGAAGACTGGAAGAAGGTGTTATGGACTGATGAATCAAAATTTGAAATCTTCAGTTCATCACACAGGATTTTTGTACGCTGTCGAGTAGGCGAAAGGACGGTTCCTCAGTATGTGACATCAACTGTCAAACATGGAGGAGAAAGCGTGATGGTCTGGGGCTGTTTTGCTGGATCCAGGGTCAGTGACTTGTACAGAGTGAGAGGCACCCTGAACCAAAACGGCTACCACAGCATTCTGCAGTGCCATGCAGTAACCTCTGGTATGAACCTAGTTGGTCAGGAATTCATCCTACAGCAAGATAATAACCCAAAACACAAGTCCAAGCTATACCAGAACTACCTTAGGAAAAAAGAACAAGATGGTAAACTTGAAAACACGGACTGGCCAACACAGTCTCCAGACTTAAACCCCATCGAGCTGGTTTGTGATGAACTGGACAGAAGAGTCAAAGCAAAGCAAGTGCCACACATTTATGGGACCTTCTGCAGCAGAGTTGGGAAGAACTTTCTGAAGAATATTTGATTTCCATTGTAGAAAAAATGCCACGAGTGTGTTCAGCTGTTATATCTGCCAAAGGTGGCTACTTTGATCAGTCAAAAGTTTAGAATACATTCTGGCTTATAAATTGATTCCATGATTTATTTTTAACTTCAATTGTTTATTTGTTCTATGCTTTCATTTCAGAGTACAGTGAGACATTAAACTGCATAATTCTCAATAAAAAACTGGAAAAATTGTGGTGTTCTAAAACTTTTGACCGGTAGTGTATCTCATCTATGTTTTATACATTGTTGACCTGCTGTCTTCCCTTAAAGATCTCCCGTCTATCCAGAAAAGACAAAAATGGTATGGTAGGGACCAGAGGATGAAAGAGGTTTTAACACAGCAGCATGAAAAGAAAACTTATTCTAAATCCAAACCAATCAAACTCTTGTTCTGTGTGAACAAAACTGTATTGATCCTCTTACAAAATAAAAAGTTCAAATCTATAAAAGTCAGTCTCCAAAGCTGGACAACAATCCATTTTTAAAATTATGTGCACTCCAAAAAGAACCTGTCCAACCATCGAACCACTGAAAAATATAAACAAGACACAAGCTGTGTCTTAATTCCATACAGCATGTACAATATAATTATCTTTATGTATACTGCTTTTTACAGTTAGTATAATTGTACTAAACTGTACAACATACTAAATTATTTAATACTGAGAGGAAATGATATAGGACTTTCTATTAGACATCAATCAATCCATGACTTAAAGGGTAACTTTGGTATTTTTCTACCTGCATCCTGTTTTTCCATGTTTTTTGAGTCTAATATGGTTTTCACATCAAAATGAGCACATTTGTGCAGTTTTTTTTAGTATGGTTAAACTCGCTCAAAATTTACCCTTTTCCTTTGCCAGTAGTCGTGGGCTGAGTCGTGGCTTTTCTGATGTGGGCTGAGAAGCTCATAGTCAATCTGTGTGTGCAGGACAGCAGAGAGAAAGAGGTTTTTTAGTGTGTTTTTCTTCAGCTCTTGGTACTTCTGTAGCTTCCTGGGGTTTGGAGTTTAGTTTCTCTCCTGTGTTGCTGTTTGTACTTCCAGATATCTGCTTATTTTACTGTTTCATGTTCACCTTCAGTTGATAGGAGTCATGTTCAGTTACTCTTGATGAAAACTCAGCAAACCAAGTCAAGCCAAGCAGCACAGGTGGACAGAAAATGAGCAAAAGCAGCGACAAGCCCTCACTGTGTCTGGTGAGAAGGGGCGAAATTGGCAAAAGAGAAATTAAATGGATTTTGTACACTCACAATGAAGTCTCTCCTGACTGAACTGCAGTCATTTGACCAAGGCGTGAGTGCTAATACTTTCCCACCATACCTGCCAACAGATTTTCATGGCCCTTCTCCTGTATTTCTCCCGATTTCTGGCAAATTTTTACCCACTTTTTTCTCTCCCACTATCAAAACCAGTTTCTGGCCCTACACAGCATGTTTGAGCCTTACGACTCCAAAGGTCTAAAGTGTCCACACAGACAGCTACACCGAACCAGACTCTATGGAAAGAAGAATTCCCGTGTCTTAGGGAAAGTTTCAAAGTAAAGTTTCATGCATTTCGTAAACTCTGCCACGTCAATTTTCTATTACACCGCAAAACCAAATGCTCACATTCATTATTTTAATAAGTAGCAACTTAAACTTAAACTTTTAAGTTTAAGCTTTACTGAACATATAATAATTGTTTTTATTCTTAGAATGAATCTGTTATGTCCTGTAAAAAAAAAAGTTGAGAAAGGCAGTTTTGAAACTTTGAAAGTTTTTAAATAAACTTTAAATAAAGTTTTCCTGACCTATAATCTCTTGTTAAGAGAATTTACTTTTCTTCTGTAGATAAAACTGAATATTGTGAGTTTCATAAACCAAAAATCATATTTTACAAATTGTTGGAAGTGAACTATAGACCTGATTTGTCTTTAATTGGATGCTTGAAAATGAAATTATCTTGAACAAAATATTGTTAGTTTTTTTTTCCAACTTTTTTGTTTTTACAGTGTTAATTTGTTGCAATGAGAGGTGTAAATGAAAATTCATATGAATTTACTGAAAATATCTGAGTTGGCTTAATCAAATATTTTAATTTAACTGTAATAAAATACTTATAATTATATTTAAGCTCTGATAACCTCCAACTTTGAACTTTATCAACTCAAAAACCGTAGCAACCCATTACCTCAGTTTTTGTTAAAGAATTACTAACTTATGTGGGTTTACAGTGTAGGGGCAGGGCAGAAAATAATAGAATTAATGAAAACTGATGAATATTAGTTTACACCAGAGACTTACACAAGTTCACATCAAAGGGATGACTAATCCTGTTTTCTTTTCCAAAAACTAAAAGTAAAATTAAAAGTACTTAACATAAAAATACTGTTTCAGTCTATTTATTACTTTGTTTTCATTCCTTAAAAGACACCAAAATGCAGGAAAGTCTGACAGGCTAAGATCGTTATTCTACATTGCTGACATTATTATGGAAAGAATCCATACAAATAGAGCTTTTTGTTTAAGAATAAGGTGCTATTTATTAATCTTGCCAAAGCCACCAGACTGTATTTACAGAAACTTTATCACCACTATCTTCATTCAGACTCAACAGAAACAAAATAAAACTCATCCAAACCATCACTGTCAGTCTCTCCACTGTTCCAACAGTCAGCAGCTCTGCTTTGGTTGAAACAAACCCTTAATTCACCGCATTAAATGTAAAAATATCAGGAGAGGAGTGAGAGGGAGGTCGGACATCAGAGAAGCAGCATGTAGAAACGTGTGGAGCCAGAATAAAAAGCCACTGCCAATTAAAGTTAACAAAGAGACGGCAAAATGTTCTTTCAATAATGAATGAGCTATTTTTGGTTTTTCTCATGTTCCTCAGACTGTTTCACCACCATCCACAATTAGTTTGATCCTTTTGTCGCTGTGAGCAGCTCCTTCATTTCCTTTACACATCGCGTTTTGTGAGAATAGCGTTCATCAGCAGCGCTCTCAGAAATCAAAGTCTTTTCAGGCTGCGCACTGACTGTTTTGAGTATCCTTTTTTTGGTCACTGTTCCAGAATGAACACACTCCAGACTTAAAGCCTGCTTTAAATCTGTATGTACAGTAGAATGGAATTGGGACAGAGCTTAAGAGATGCTGGCAGCTCTGTGAGGCTGTACTCACACTGCGTTCACACATACACACAGGAAGTAGCAGTCTGTCTCTATCGCACAGTTTCCTGAGGACAGAACAGCTCAGCTTTCAGTCTTTTTTATGGTTTAATTAGCATATTCATTACAGACATGCCATCCTAATTAGCATAATTATTTCATATACGTCACCCCATTCATTTTGGATGTGTATATTGGAGATATCTACAAGCAGAAATCCTTTTTTATATATCTAAGTATCTAATTATGATCAGTTATAAAAAGAATTATAAACCTTTAAAATATAAGAAGTAGTACAAATATAAATTTCAGTAAATGTGTTTCACGTCTTAAATACAATTCTAGATAGTATGAGGATTACAGTCTTGCTTGTTACAATTCTGAGCTGAAATACTGACTACTTAACTTTGAATAGTCATAATTTATTTTAAGATATCTATGATTCCATTAGGTCATTTATTATCATTACACAACACAGGGTCACATAGAGAAATTACAGTTGTAGTTCCTTCATGCTGCATATACACTTATAACGTATCACTCATTCTGCTTCTACAGTTATGCTGGAAAAAGGTTTTTAAAAGATCAAACTCTTGGCTATTAGACCTTGTAACAGACCAGCCTCCTACTGATTTATTTTATTTTTTATTAAATGTACACATCAATTCCATGAGATGGAAATGTTTAAACCCATAATTTTTATGTAGCTTTGATTTAGAAGGGCTACAGAGTTGACATGTTATGGTTGAGACACATCTAATAGAAATATTATTTAATGAATTTGTCAGAAAATAGAAAGTTTACCAGAGCTTGAACAGTATTCCAGACTTTTTTTTAAACCAGGAAGTGAGACAGGAGTCCTTAGGGTATAGCTCACTCTGTTTATGCCTGATTTAATCATGATGGAAGTCAGGGACACAACTTTAAAGGGACAAAAAATGGACTTTAAAACAAAGATGATCAAAAAAACTCAAAGATGAGCTTTGAATTCTTGTATGGGACAAGGCTGTTTTCTTGCACAGAGCAAGTTTAGAAAATAAAGCAAACCAAACATTTCTTAAATTACATATATTTCATATATATATATATATATATATATATACTGTGTATATATATATATATATATATATATATATATATATATATACATATAAAGCCTAAAAAAATACATTTTCACCAAAAAAAAAGAAGGAATTAGAGTGTCTCTACTCTGTGGTTGTGAAGTTTCAGGCTGAGATTTCACACACTGGGCTCATTGAATCCACAACATTGGTAACTCTTATACAGTATGTCAGTATGTCAGAGCACAGACAAATCAGTCCAGATAAGCCCAGCAGTTCACTTCAGCTCACTTCAGTTCCAATAACCTGACAAAGAAGAAATAAAAATCCCATCCTGTCTCCATCCTCTGGCTCTGATGGCTCAAACATGTCTAGACATAATTAAAGCTGTTAGACAGAGCGTCCATGTCTCAGGTTGTTGTCAGGTCATAGTGGTGCTTGACACTGAGACAGTGGAGTGGACATGCCACCAGTGTTTCAGAGCAGAGAAAACTGATCATTTTTTAATGATTTTAAGACCTAATTTTATGTCTCTGGTCTGACAAACTCACATTTATTGTTGCTTTACACAAACTTAGAATGGAATTGCTTCAAGTTAAAATGACATTACAGATGCGTTGGCTTGGAATTCTAACTGGGCAAAAAGCAATTGTTGATATCTACAAATGCTATTACAGCTACTGAAAGGGCTTTCTGTACATTGTGGTCCTGTATATGTACAGGACTTACTCCACTTACGGAGGAGGGAAGTAAACGAGTCTCGTTTGACGTATTGCTGGGCGCGTTTTAAATCTCTGTAGCCCAGTGAGTGATGCAGGGCTCCAATGTCTTTTGTACCAATCTATATTGTAATTGCTGATACAGTTTTTCATCTGATAATGGCTCCAGGATGCATCCAAGGGGGACTGTGAATGTCTGCACCAACTTCCATGACAATCCATCCAATATTGCCAATATATCTCAGTCTGGATTAGAGTTGCTGTCATCCCCAGAGCCAGGCCACTGACCTTACCCCATTTTCTCTCCAAATATGTCATAACTGCTGGAATTCAGTCACAAACTTTTTAGTGATCCTAACTTGAACCTGCGTTGTTCATGCACCATCATATGTCAGTTAAACCCCTCATCAATACATGGCTGATGTCAGACATGGCCGACCACACACAACATGTTGGACTTGACCTGTGACCTGCGCATCATGTTTTCTAACATCTGTTGATTGGAGCTGTTGGATCTGTTGATGACTTCACCATGGCAGAGACTTTTTAATCCATGGTAAGACGATGGGCGTGCCGGGAGCCAAGCCGGCACAGCGGGAGGCTGGTAGGCTCTAAAAATGGCAGACTAAGGAGCTTTGTAATCTGAACGGAAAAATAATATGAGTCTGTGTTGAAAATCTGTGAAGAGATGATCAACACTTCAGCTTATGTTGTACTAAACAGTGTGAAATGATGGATAAGCTCTGACCTCCAGTTGATGAGAGCAGTCTCTGGACTTTTTCAAACCAAATGGCATATGTAGAACATATTAAAAAATAAATAAATAAATAAATAAACACTGCACTTGTGGCCCTGCAAGACATTGGTTGTCCATACCAATATATTGAAATATTGTATTTTAATTGCCATTACTGTAGTTTGATTTAGACTTAAAAAATGACTTGGGCTATTTCATTTAATCATGGCAAGATGAACTTCCATTGCAATATTGAGTGCATTCATAATGTCTCAATTCATCATATGACTTTTTTCTTGTTTTATTGTTTCATATATAACAATAATGGTTATAAAATAATAATAATCTTTATATATGCCAGAAAGTAGTTCAATAATAAAGGCAATAAATGAAACAGCATGTAGCCAGTTCAAAAATAGTTAAAACTCGGGTGAAATCAGGACAGCTCTCTGATAAAAGTGTGTTTTAAGAAAGGCTTTAAAAGAGATCACTGATCAGCTGATCTGATTTCCTCCGGCAGATTGTTCCGAGTATCGGGGGCCCTGACTGACAAATGCTCTGTCCCCTTTAGTTCTCAGCCCTTTGCCTGAGGATCTCAAGTTAAAATATAATGATATAACCTTTAATCTATAAATCTATCATCTCTATATCTATATATAGTCTGTGAACAATAATAATAATAATAATATCTAGAATGACCTCAGATTTATCATCATTAATTTTGAGGAAATTTGGGGCCATCCAGGATTTAATATCTGAGAGGAAAGTTGTGAGATCAGGGTTCCCACAGTTCAGGCAAATTAGATTTAACAGTTTTTTAGACTTTTTTTTTAAGGGAAGAAGATATGTAAGACCAAATTTACAATAACCAAAACTTAGGAAAAAAATCACTTAATTAGTGTTAGGGACAGTTTAATACAATCTAATTAAAATGTGGGCAATTTCAAAGTCAAGGAACATTCAATGGAATAAGTCTCCTGGTTCCTCATTTGACTTGTATGACTGGTGCTATATCACTGTGTTCAGATGCCACAGTACCTCTGCTTTCAGTGTAGGCGTATCATTGAGTTCCAGAGATCCATTGGTCTGGTGCTGGAGACAGGGTGTAGGCGTGGTGGAGACGAGGGTAGTCAAACAGAATTGGGAAATGAGAGGCATCTGTTCTCAGGCTGACTGGAGGGTCTTGTGGTTTTCACTCATCATATGGTATGTAAACAAAGTATGATTTCATGTTTGTGAGGAAAATCTGTGAATCTTTCCATCACACAGAATGTGTGTGTGGAGGTTTCCTGTAGCAGCCTGAGTGTTTGTTTTAAAATCTATCAACTGTAGTTTTGCTTTTCACACGTGATGTTACAATGGGATGGCTGAAGAAATTGTTTATTTTTGGAAGAAGCTGATGATTATATGTGAAATAAAAATCAGCAAGACAAAAAGATGATTGAATGAATGATTGAAACTTTATTTATTCTGGAGAAACTGAATTCACCTTTCAGGACCTGGACTTTTGGGGTCTGCCAGCTTCCTCTGATATTCTCCAAGTCTGTCATTGATACCTTTATCTGTTATCTCTACCTGTCCAGTTCTACTGTGTGCAGATAAAGGTGTCCAGACAATTGTGGAAAAGTAGTTCCACAATTACAAAGTAACAATGAGTAACTTACAAAGTAAGTGAGTAACAACAAACAGGAAATATTCAATATTATTAATTACAATCATATTTGTTTTAAAATATATATATTTTTTGTAAAAATGTTCCTAGATTTCTGTCACATTTCAGATTTCTGTCATGATTTAATCAGGTATAAAGAGCAGGAGTGTAAATCACCAGTTTCATCATGACACAGTATTATTGCATATCCATGTATACCTTAACATAATATGGTATGAACATAGATACAGGCGAACACCTGCACCCACAATTCAATCCATGAGAAACATGGAAAATAATCTGGATTTTTTTTCCCATCACCTGGATGTAAACAGGTTTCTGTTCACCAGAGCTCAGCAGTCTGAAACTCTGTCAGAGGAATCTCAGTGTGCACTCAACAATAGAAAATCAAATGAAGCCACTGTCCCACTGATAGATCAGCTGTTTCTAACTCATCCTGTGCAGACAAACTTTGATCAAACCCACTGAATTTGATCATCAATTATACAAAGGTTTGCAGAGATACTAAATATGTGAGACCACATCTGCAGAAAAATAGAATATTTCCATTTGATTGAATGCAGGACACAAAAATGTAGAAAACTAAAGTATTTTTCTTTGTTGGGTGCATCATGTCCTTTCATTTCATGCTGTTACACTTTATTTTTAAGGCTATCAATTTATTCACAGATCAAACATTTAATAAAAGTTATAAAAATCTATTGGATGTCTATATTTTGGGAGGTTGTAGCTTCTTTTGTAGGATTCTCTGATTCATTGGCTTCACAAGTTAGATCAGTGCTTGGAATTTATGAAGACCCAGGTTTGATCCTCGGGTTATTTTTCAGGCCTCAACAGCAAGACTGAAAGGGTCTCAGAAAGAGGCTCGGGGTATCTGTGATTTATTGGTTCATCTATCCAGCTAGATAGATCACTACTTTCAAGTCTGAGGACCCTGGTTCACTCTTTGACTTACTGTTGAATCCTGGTGCAACAGGAAAGAGTGAAAAGCTCTAATAAAGAGATTTCATGTCTCTGATTCATTGGCTCAGGAAGTTAGATCACTGCTTTAAGTTCTGAGGGACCAGGTTCAATCCTTGTTTTTTTAGGCCTGTGTTCAATGGAAAGAGTGAAAAGCTCTAAGAAACAGAGGTCAACTGCCTGTTCAGAATCACAGTGGACTGTCTTAGGTTTCATTCTTATGAGGCTCAGTGAATTTTGAAGTCCAGCACCCAAAGTGAAGACAGAAAAGCATTCAGACAGGACATCTTAGTGCAAAGTGGACTTGTTGACATGCTGGGTTGATTCATGACAAAGTCATTAGCTTACTCAGTTCTGTATTGGTTGCAGGATGTCAAGGTTCAGAGTTCAAACCTGAATCCTGACAGAAACTTTTGAAACCAGAACTTTCTTCAACAACTTTAAAAGAATCCCAAACAAGCTGAACTTGCTGCACAGAGATCAGCTCAGGAGGCTAAGAGGCTAAGACTGAAGTTGTGTGATCAGTGTTGGTTTGAATCCTGCTTGAGGACATGTGTTATTGTCTTGAAAGACACCAGCAGAGCAACGCCCCCTACAGGCTGCTCTGATTCACAGTGTATGTGGAGATGATTGTTCTTAAACCAAGAAGATTAACATTCATCTGCAACCACTTACCTGAATGATGATCAACCAGTTAACAACAGGATTGTTTCACTTTACATATTTAAACCAACAAAGTTCTTTAAAGTCATTTTTGAGCATCTTACAGGTTGTTTATGAACTGCTGCTGTTCAGCCTGTCAGTGTATCACATTCATATCTCAAAAATATACTATGCCTACTGTAAGTGTTGTCAAATAAATTGTGTCCACGATACATTAATAAATAATTGAAGGTCAGGAATTTTTATACAGTAAATAAGTTAATAAATAAATAAATAATTTGCATTAAGGTTAAAATGTATGTATTGAAATCTGTTGTGTAAAAGGTAAAATAATATAATTTACTAAAATGTTGCAAGCACATATGCTCTAGTTCATTGTTTAAATTGTACATTTATTGCCCGGAACCAATGTTTTCCTTTTGTGGCGCACCTACGGTTGAGTTTTTTGTGGGACTATATACAGCGCAAGGCGAACGCCTCACGAGGCCTTATCTGTTTCTCGTTCGATTCATGTTAACGTCTGAAGCTTAAGCAGACTTTGAAGAGACTTTAAGGAACTTAAAGTAACTTGAAAGGATTTTCATGGACCAAACCTCTCTCAACAACAAGCGGCCAACGAGGTACTTATTAAAACTGTAAATGTTCTTCATTTCATGTCGGTGCTGAGCGCCATGTTATATTTGTTTTTATTTTCATGTTCGTTGTGCCTTGTGGCTCATTTGGTTATTTGCACTGTTTCTTTACAATATAGTTCTCACGGCGTATGTGTGACGGCGAGAAGGAGAGGAGGTAGCAGGGACAAGCCCAAGCAATAAAACGCCCGTTTTAAAGAACCGACCTGTGTCTGTATTGTTGTGGAGAGAGCTACAGTGAGAACTCGCCTGCTCGGCGCGGGTAGGAGAGACGACGAACCTGCAGCGGGGTAACAACGCGACGAGGATCCAGCGCACCTGATAAGAAGGCCCATAACGCACTGTTGCCATAGCGACTGCAAGCCACGGTGATAAGACTGTGTTAAAGCGCAAGTTTCAAGCTAAAGCCAAGAAGTGCTCCACCATATCCTTCAAGTTAAAGCGGTGTGAGAAGTGGTTCAACTTGGAAATTGCAAAGAAGAACTCAGCTCTATTCAGCTTGCATATTGTGCTTGGGGACAAATCTAGTGTGCTACTATTCATGGTTGTTACATGCTGAAAGGTAAAAGGGTATTACACCTGTTTAAATTTAATCCTACAAGCAAGTTAACAATTTTTTCATTGAGCTTGAAGCAAAGGACATCCTTTAAGTTGAAATTAAGTTTTACAAAGGTTTATGTTCATGAAAATAAGAGTTTAAAGGACCATTAAGTGAAATTTAAAGGGTCAGCCTACTGATGTGAAATCTTTTCTTGTGTAAAGTATAAGTGACTTAAAGCATTTTTAGACACATTTTCTTTGACATTTAAGGTTTATATTTGTTTATATGAAAGGTAGTTGAGTTTAAAGGGTCACTTAGGTGAATTTTAAAGGGTCACTCCATTGATGCAACAAACCTTTCTTACACCAAGGATAAGTGAAAAAACACATTCCTAAGTATATTTTCCATGCAACTGACATTTATAGTTGCTTTTGTGTTAAAGTAATTGCCAATTTCATTATTTCTGCTTTGAATTGAAGTCAAATTCAAACTCAGTGGTTATACAGTTACATAGCCATTCAAGTTAGCTTAAAATGTCCCACACAAGCACTGAGACTTGCCGAAAAAATGTCAAATCACATGCCCAACCCGAAGCTACAGACACTGAATCTGCAGAAGAGGTGAAAGGGCTACGAAGAAGTGAAAGAACACGGACCTTAACAGAGAAAGGGAAAGAACTTCAAGGAGAAAGGCTTAAGAGTGTACACCGTCGGTACAGAATCATCTATGAGAAATGGAGATATCATGCAAGAATAGGCAAGGAAATATTGACTGATGATGCCTCCGAGGACGAACTAAAGGAGTTGATAGGGAACATAGACAGTACCTGCTCTGATGTAAAGATAATTTATGAAGAGTTGCGTCAAATACAAACTCCTGAACCAGACCTGCGACGAAGAGTTGACTCATGCGTATCGCTTACAGGATTCATCATTCGAAAGGCAGAAAGGCAACTTACAGGACATACAACAAGTGAAGAGGAAGAACCTTGGCCTGATGTTGGATCCATCTTGGACTCAACAGGTTCCTTGTCAAGATCACGGACCCATCAATCAAAACGTGGTTCAACCAGCTCCAGCATCTACTCAGTCAAAAGAAATGAGGCTGCAGCTGAAGCTGCCGCATCCAGGGAAGTTTTGGCAGTGCTAGATGACCAAGAAAGAGAAGCGATAGAGCTTCAAAGGCTAGAGGCTGAACATAAACAACAGCTAGCACAGTTCGAATCTGAGAACCTAGCCAGACAACAAGCAATGGAAGACAAGCGTAGAAAACTTGAACGTCTGGAAGAAGTGAAGAAGTTGAATGCTGCAAGAGCTCGAGTAAAAGTGTATGATCGAGTTGAAGAAAATCTTGAAATGAATGACTTGCTGGATGACAGTGAGCCAGCCGGAGAACCTCAAACCCAAGTTCTCCAAGCCTCAAGTCCCCCATTCATTCCCCAATCTCTCCCTGTCACAACCCAAGTTCTCCAAGCCCCAAGTCCCCCATTTGCTCCTCAATCCCTCCCAGCCACAACTCAAGCTTTCCAAGTCTCGAGTCCATCATTCATTCCTCAGTCTCTGCCAGTCACTACTCAAGTTCTCCAAGCCTCAAGCCCCCCATTCATTCCACAATCAACCCCAGTCACAAATCAAGCCCCCATTGCTTCAAGTCACTCATTCATTCTCCAACCTTTACCAGTTACAAGTCAAGGCCACCTCAAGCCCCACCAATTTCATTGCCCATACCTCAAGTGCAGAACAACTCTGATTTGGTCAGTGTGCTCGTTGAAGCTATAAGTGCCAATCGTCTCCCAACACCAGAGCCTGTGTTATTCACTGGAGATCCTTTGAAGTTCAAAGACTGGCGACTATCCTTCGAAACGTTAATAGACAGGAAAAACATCCCAAAGAATGAAAAACTATACTACCTTCGAAGGTACCTAGGTGGCGCTGCAAAGAAGGCCGTCGAAGGATTCTTCCTACTAGGCACCGAAGCAGCATATGACTCCGCCTGGCAACTGCTGGAAAAACGTTTCGGTGACCCATTCATAATAGGGAAGTCCTTCAGAGACAAGCTGAATGCATGGCCAAAAATAAGCTCCAAAGATGGATGTGAGCTAAGAGACTGTGGACTTTCTCAAGAGTTGTGAGGCAGCGATGCCCCACATTAAAGCATTGGAAGTTCTTAATGACTGCAATGAAAGTCAAAGGATTCTACTGAAATTGCCAGACTGGCTGGTATCCAGATGGAACCGCAAGGTAATGGAAACCAGACAAGCAAACATTGAATACCCACCATTCAAAGACTTTGTAAACTTCCTGTCAAGGGAAGCTGATCTTGCTTGTGATCCCATATCCTCGATACAAGCACTCAAGAGTGTGGAAAATGAGAAGCCAAAGCATCCAAGAAACCAAACTATTCAAGCGAAGACACTGTCCACAAGTGCAGCACAAGGCAGCATCCCATCATGTGTCTTCTGCAAAAGAACAGGACACGTGCTCGCCAAGTGCAGAAAGTTTGTTGAAAAAACAGTTCAAGATCGTGTCAAGTTTGTGCAGTCAGAGAAGCTTTGCTTTGGATGTTTAAAGACTGGTCATCACTCAAGGAAGTGTGATAATAAAAGCACATGTGAAAGGTGTCAGAAGCGACACCCAACATGTCTGCATGATGATAAGTTCAAAGAACATCAAAGATCAGCACCTCCAAAGGGAGATGATAATGCAAGAAATAAAGTGGATATTAAAGAGATAGCTGCAACAGCAACTACTAACAGAGTGATACAAGAAGGCTTAAGCACACAAACATCCTCAATTGTACCAGTCTGGGTCTCATCCACTAAACAACCAGAACAAGAAGTCCTTGTCTACGCGCTCTTAGACACACAGAGCGATACAACCTTTATCTTGGATGAAGTGGCCCAAGACTTTGACACAAACAAAGAGAACGTCAATCTGCAGCTATCCACAATGTCTACAAGGTCAACAGTCATACCATGTCAGAAACTAACAAATCTACAAGTGAGAGGATACAACTTGAAGAAAAGAATTCTGTTGCCACCACTTTTCACACGAGAGTTCATTCCAGCAGACAGGTCACACATCCCAACTTCTGAAACTGCTCAAAAATGGCCTCATCTGGAACAATTGGCAGACAAGATTCCACCACCACTAGACTGCGAAGTGGGCCTCTTGATAGGCTATAACTGTCAACAAGCCCTTCTGCCAAGAGAGGTCCTGTCTGGAGAAGAGAACCAGCTGTATGCCCAACGTACAGATCTTGGCTGGAGCATTGTTGGCTGCTCGATTCCAGCGAATGACTACAATGATGCAATAGGAGTCAGTCACAGAATCATAGTGCGACAAGTGACACCTGCTCCACAGCCATGTCCAAAGCTAAAGAGAGAAGTACATTTTGTGTGCAGAACCCAAATCAAAGAGATCAATCCAACAGACATAATTAAGGCTCTCGAAACTGATTTTACAGAGCACACTGCAGACGATAATCCAGTCTCGCAGGAGGACCTTCTCTTCTTGTCAAAGATTAAAGAAGGTATAAGACAAAGAAAAGATGGATACTATGAACTCCCACTTCCTTTCAAGACAGACAAACCCAATGTCCCAGACAACAAACAGTGTGCAGTTCATAGACTCGCTTCATTAGAGCGACGCCTAAGGAGAAATGAGCAATATTATAAGGACTATGTCCACTTTATGAATGACATAATAAGCCGAGGGGACGCTGAGAAAGTTCCACAACCTGAACTTGATAACCAACCAGCATGGTATATCCCGCACCACGGAGTCTACCACCCACACAAGCCTAGGAAGATCCGTGTGGTTTTCGATTGTTCAGCTCGTTTCCAAGAAACCTGTCTAAACGACCACCTCTTGACTGGACCAGACCTGACCAACACCTTAATCGGAGTGCTGTGTCGATTCAGAAAGGGTCCAGTAGCCATCATGTGTGATGTCGAGAAAATGTTTCACCAGTTTCATGTTGCAAGAGAACACCAAGACTACCTAAGATTCCTCTGGTGGGACAACGGCAACCTGGACTCCAAACCCGCGGTGTACAGGATGAAGGTGCACCTGTTTGGAGCAGCTTCATCACCTGGCTGCTCCAACTTCGGATTCAAACATCTGGCATCACAGGGCCGTGGAAGGTTCAGCGAAGAGTCAGTCAAGTTCATCCAGAGAAGCTTTTACGTCGATGATGGCTTAACGAGTGTAGGGTCAGCCGCTGAGGCGATACACCTAGTGGAAGAGTCAAGAGCCTTATGCAGAACAGGAAACCTTCGGCTGCATAAGTTTGTGTCCAATGACAAGGAAGTAGTGGCTGCCATACCACAAGAGGAACATGCCCAAACGAAGGATCTGAACATGGCTCTAGGAGAGCTTCACATCGAGCGAGCACTTGGAGTTCAGTGGTGTGTCGAAGCAGATGAATTCCAATTTAGGATCATAGTTAAGGAAAATCCACTGACAAGGAGAGGGGTTCTCTCGACTGTTGCCTCTGTCTACGATCCATTAGGGTTTGTGGCCCCTTTCGTATTAGTCGGTAAGCAGATCCTCCAGGCACTATGTAGAGACAAAGTAGGCTGGGATGAAGATCTCCCCAAGCACATCCTACCACAGTGGGAATCATGGCTTAGAGACTTACCTCAATTGGCAGCCCTGAAGATCCCAAGGAGCTACTTCCCATCAAACTTTGGCAAAGTCATGAGACACGAGCTTCACAGCTTCTCAGATGCGAGCTCTGATGGATATGGTGCATGCTCATATCTCCGGGCAATCAGTGAGGCAGGGCAGATCAGTTGCGCTCTCGTTGTTGGGAAAGCAAGAGTAGCCCCTACCAAACTAACTACCATCCCAAGACTTGAGTTGTCGTCAGCAGTAACTTCAGTTCGCAATGCTGATGTCATCAAAAGGGAGCTTGAGATCGAAAACCTGCAAGAGTATTACTGGACTGACTCAAAGGTGGTTCTGGGCTATGTGAATAACGACGCCAAGAGGTTCCATACATTTGTAGCCAACCGAATCCAACGCATAAAATCTAGCACAAAACCAGAACAGTGGCGACATGTTAGGTCTGAAGATAATCCAGCCGACCAAGCCTCAAGAGGGCTGAATGCGGCCCAGCTCAAGGAGTCTAACTGGCTGAAAGGACCTGATTTTCTTTGGCAGCAGAATCTGCCATGTGAAGAGGAAATGGTGGGAGAAGTAGAAACTACTGATCCAGAGCTTCGCAAGTCCCATGTTCACATAGTCAAGACAAAGGAAACAAACTCCATGGTAAGCCATCTTGCTAAGTTTTCTGACTGGTCCAGAGCTGTGAGGGCCATTGCTCGGCTCAAGAGATTTGTCAGAGAATTCAAAGGACTTCAACCAAGAACAAATGAAACAACTAGCCTTGAGGAAAGAAGAGGTGCAGAAATCTTCATTATTAAGCTGGTGCAAGGAGAATCCTTTGCTGAAGATATCCAGAAAATTAAGCTCCAGAAAGAAGACACCCTGGGCAAGCACAACAAGTTACACCAGTTAAGTGCCTTTCTAGATAAGAATAATGTCCTCAGGGTGGGAGGACGGCTATCCCAGTCAGCTTTGCACCATGATGTAAAACATCCTGCAATACTTCCCAAGAAATCTCATGTGTCCGCCCTGCTCATCAAACATCATCATGAGCGTGTACACCACCAAGGAAGAGGCATGACCATGAACGAGTTGCGCGCAAAGGGAATATGGATCCTAGGATGTGGAAGTGCTGTTTCTTCTCATATTTACAAATGTGTTAAGTGCAGGAGATACAGAAGAACTATGGAAGTTCAGCAAATGGCAGATCTGCCGGAAGAGAGGACAGAAGCATCCCCTCCCTTTACATACTGTGGCATTGATTGTTTTGGCCCCTTCACTGTAAAGGAAGGAAGAAAGGAATTAAAACGATATGGACTGCTGTTTACCTGCTTATGCTCCAGGGCAGTACATATAGAAACACTAGACGACTTGACAACAGATGCATTCATGAATGCACTTCGAACATTTGTGGCTATCAGAGGACCTGTACGCCAGTTAAGGTGCGATCAAGGAACCAATTTCATGGGTGCCAGGAGAGTGTTTTCTGAGTTGCTCAAGGGAATGGATCAAGAACGTCAACGAGCAATCGGCTGTGAATTTGTATTGAACATCCCAGCAGCCAGCCATATGGGCGGAGTTTGGGAGCGCCAGATTCGAACAATTCGAAGCATTCTGACAGTCATGCTAGACAAGTCCGCAAGCAGACTTGACACCACAACTCTGAGAACGTTTCTTTATGAAACAATGGCTATAATCAACAGCAGGCCACTAAGTGTTGAACATCTGCATGACCCCACTGGCCCAGAACCCCTCACTCCAAACCACATACTGACGATGAAATCATCGATTATTCTGCCACCTCCTGGACAGTTCTGTAAGGAAGATCTTTATCTAAACAAAAGGTGGAAAAGAGTACAGTTCCTAGCCAATGAATTTTGGCAAAGATGGAAGAGAGAGTACTTGCTGAATCTCCAACAAAGACAGAAATGGCAAAGAACAACACGAAACTCACAAGTAAACGACATCGTCATCCTTCAAGATGACGGGTCACCAAGGAATGAGTGGAAGCTTGCCAGGGTTGTGGAAGTCACCCCCAGTGTAGACGGCAGGATACGAAAGCTGAAGCTTCAAGTTAGTGACACTACATTTGAAAAAGGAAGGATGCTCACTAGATCAGTCCAGCTAGAGAGACCCATTCACAAGATAGTCACTTTACTTGAGGCCAGCTGAGTCACAAACTTTAAGTAGCATTCATTCAGACTTAAAACATTTAGTTGGTCTCCTTTATGATGTTTGCTTATAAGAAAATCCCACATTTAAGTCAATGAGCGATTTGGTGGGAGTGTAAGTGTTGTCAAATAAATTGTGTCCACGATACATTAATAAATAATTGAAGGTCAGGAATTTTTATACAGTAAATAAGTTAATAAATAAATAAATAATTTGCATTAAGGTTAAAATGTATGTATTGAAATCTGTTGTGTAAAAGGTAAAATAATATAATTTACTAAAATGTTGCAAGCACATATGCTCTAGTTCATTGTTTAAATTGTACATTTATTGCCCGGAACCAATGTTTTCCTTTTGTGGCGCACCTACGGTTGAGTTTTTTGTGGGACTATATACAGCGCAAGGCGAACGCCTCACGAGGCCTTATCTGTTTCTCGTTCGATTCATGTTAACGTCTGAAGCTTAAGCAGACGTTGAAGAGACTTTAAGGAACTTAAAGTAACTTGAAAGGATTTTCATGGACCAAACCTCTCTCAACAACAAGCGGCCAACGAGGTACTTATTAAAACTGTAAATGTTCTTCATTTCATGTCGGTGCTGAGCGCCATGTTATATTTGTTTTTATTTTCATGTTCGTTGTGCCTTGTGGCTCATTTGGTTATTTGCACTGTTTCTTTACAATATAGTTCTCACGGCGTATGTGTGACGGCGAGAAGGAGAGGAGGTAGCAGGGACAAGCCCAAGCAATAAAACGCCCGTTTTAAAGAACCGACCTGTGTCTGTATTGTTGTGGAGAGAGCTACACCTACACTCTTAATGGCATGTTTATAGAGCATATGTGGGAATAGTCCTAATATATTAGGACTATAGAACTATGGGTCAGAATGGGGTTATTGAACCATCAACGTTGGGACACCAAAACCCTGGAGACCAGCCTCCAAGCTAATCCAACCACTCCACCCACCTCCTTCAGACAGAACTGACTTAACTGTGGTAGACTTGGTGCTACTAGTGGAGACTCTGCAGACTTCTGCTGACATGAAATTGACATGACTGTGGTAGACTTGGTAGACTGAGTATACTGGGTAGGAGCACCTGCTCATTTATGAACATCAGCCATATCAAGTATACACCAAACCAAAATGTCAGGTGGTGCAACTGTAAGAGAAAACTATTAAAAATTATATTTTAATGATAGTTAACATAAAATACTGTGACATGATTTGAAGTTTGAAAACTGTCTCCAAAAAAAAAAAAAATACAAGACTCATAGTGGTAAAGCTGTTGAGATTATTGAAAAAAAATGTATCCAGCAATTTGTATGTTGTCAAATGTCGGGGTGTCATAACTGTAACAGTCGTATTTTAATAGTGAGGAAAAGAGGTTGAACAGGAAACAGAAGACTGCTGCTCCAAATACTTACTTTCAACTGGTAGGTAGTAGAGCTGCACAATTAATCACAATCACAATAAAATCAAAATAAAATCACAATATGGTCAAGTGCAAAATCCAAATTGCAGAACCAGAACCAAATCACAATTTTTTGAAAAAGTAAAAATGTGTGATAAATCAGTCTTATAATGAGGTAGTGTAGAGCTGCAGAGATGATCTGAGCTAAAAATCTTCTCCAGGTCAAAGAAAACATGTTTGTTTGGTTCACACCTCAATAAATATCACATCATCACTTTTTTTCAGTGAACATGAAAACTCATCATTTCCACTAATTCAGTCAAAATAATTGTATTGTGACTTTTGTGCCACATCATGCAGCTCTTGTAGGCGACTGAAACTCTTGTGATGTCAGGTGGTACAGCTGATGTAAAAACAGTCAAATGTTATTTGATCATAAATGTATGAACTTCCTAGTAAACTTACTTCATTAGAGATTGTTGACTTAAAAACAACAACACTTTTATGTGTTTGAAATAAAAATGCAATAATTCATCATATTTCCTGTCATTACTGTCAGGTGGTTCAACTGATCACAGTCAGGTTGTGAGACCAGGTCAAATATTTCATATAGAACTTAAACCAATACATAACAGGTTGAAGTGAATAAATTATTGATAACTATGATGTTAATAGTTATTGTAATGACACATTTATTTACATGTTTGTATAATTATTTAGGGTATTTAAATGTAAAATTGGAAGGTAAAAAATTCTGAATACTTGGCCAATAGAACAGACAAATACTTGATGCCTGCAATATATTTTAAAACGGGACAGGAAGTTAGAGATCTCACCATGTCAAATCTATAATATCATTAAGAGATTTAGAGAATTCAGAGAAATCACTGCATGTAAGAGGTGACATTCAATGTCTGTGACCTTTGACCCCTCAGTCAGCACTGCTTTAAAATCTGCATTTGACTAAAAAAAAGAAGAAAACAACTATTTCAATATACATACAGCAGATTTAAACATGGCGCTGTCAGTCTGACACTGTCTCCTATGACAGAGACGTGGAGATCACATACGTTTCTGGTCAAACCAACGTAAAATGAGTGTAACTGATTTAAGATTTTCTGTGATAAATGATGATGAATTTTCTAATCAGTGTTCTGAGTTGTAGTTTCTTCATCTTTATTTTAGTGAGTGGATTATATACCATGTAAATTTAAAGTGGACCTGCAGCAAACAGGAAAAATGAATCTGCTTCCCCAAACAGCAGTTAACATGACAGTGTGACGCACAGTTTGTGCTGCTTTGACACTATGTTAGATTTATGCATTATACAGATTCATCTGGTGATTTTACGAACATACAGCTCAGTTACTTTTCATTTTTAACGTCTTCCCTCAGTTTATAATCTATATTGCTCATAAACAACCTTGCTAGGGCAATAATTAACTTAAGAGCAGTGTTGCCAACTCCTCAGTAAGGAAAGTAGCCATTAGATGTCCTAGAAGTCGCTAAATGATGTCATGGCCTAATTTGTATAATTGACATTTTGCATGTAATTGTAATTGATGCTGTAGGAGAAGGAATAATGTTGTGGGAGAGACAAAAAGTGAGTAAAAACACCTTATATATGTTTAGAACTACAAATGAACTTTCTTCTGTTGATTCTTGGTTTGTTTTTTAACTTTGCTACTGAAATAGGCCATCACTCCTCAAAATAACTGAAATAAATAACTAATAAATGAATTAAATGCTTTGTCTGGACCCACATTACATAAATCAAAGATTATTTTTTGTCTTTATTGTGATAGGACAGCTGAAGATATGACAGGAAAGGGATTAGAGAGAGGATGACACACAGCCAATGGGCTGCAGGCAGGAGTTGAACCAGCAGCCGCTGCAGAGGACTGACAGCCTCAGTAGTGCACACGCTCTACCAACTGAGCTACAGGGAGACCCATGTAAGTCTCTTTTGTCCTGTATTGTTAAATATTAGAATATCAAGTTTAATAAAAAAGACTGTTATGTGGGGTGGAATTGCTCGCTCTAACCAGCCCTCCTCCTTTATCCGGGCTTGGGACCGGCAAAGTGACCCAAAAGAGACACTTTGGCAGAGTTACTTGGTTTTTTTTTATTTTATTTATTTTTTCAACATTTTTAGCAAACCAAAATAGACAAGACAAAACAAAAGAACTGTCAATGAAAAGAACGAATAAACTGTCAATGGCAATATGAGAAAATGATGGTGATGGACTGTGGGAGGAAGCCGGAGCACCCGGAGAGAACCCACACAGACACGAGGAGAACATGCAAACCCCCAGCCTTCTACTGCAGAGGGCTGGTGGTCTGCAAACTCTCCTACCTGGTGCCTGCATACCTTTTTAATTAAAGTTGTTGTTTGGAGAGGGGGGGGGGGGGGGGGGGGGGGGGGTCATATTATGGGGATGTTTATTTGGGACATAATTTGGATGTGGACTTGTTCCTATCCTTGTTTCTTTTTCTTAATCCGAGGAAGTGGCGAGTTCTTTTCCAGAAGGATGGACTCTTCTTCTTCTCTGCAGCCTGCTCCTGACTGACTTCAGTCTCTTCCACAAGTCCTGGTTCTTGTGAAATACAGGACGACTCCCCTTGAATGAGTTCTGGATCCTGTGACACAGCAGAGGACTTGTCCTTCTCATGCTGACAAACCTGCTCGTTCAGCTCTTCAGTGAGCTGCTCAGATTCTGTGTGGAAGGTTTGACTGTCTTTTTCTGTAGCCTGGAGCTGGCATATCTGTAGCTTAAGGTCTTTGATGAGCTGATCCGATTCTGTGCGGAGGGTCTGATTGTCTTCTTGCGTAGCCTGGAGTTGGCATATCTGTTGCTTCAGGTCCTCGAGCTCTTCCTGATTTTCTTGCTGCTTGTGCACCATGTACTCCTCACGGCTCTTCTGTTCAGACAACTGTGTCTGCATTTCTTCCAGTTGTTGTTGAAGATGAACCTTTAGAGTACACAGCTCTTGACTTTTGACATATTCTTTCTGCAACAGAGCTTCCTGCTTCTCTCTACAATCCCTTTCCATGTGGAGGTCTTTAGTCAAACACTCCATCTGGTACTGCAGTTGTCCATAGTCATAGTTCTGTTTTTCCAGGTTGGTGGAGAGCTCAGCATTCCTCTCCTCTGCTTTTTGGCGCTGAGTGTTCATCTCTTCCAGTTTTTTAACAAGGGCCTCATTGGCAAGAGAGAGATTCTCAAGCTCTGTCTGATTTTCTTGGTCCTTACACACCAAATCCTCCTCCCTGCGCTGCTGTTCAGACAACTGTATCTGCAGTTCTTCCAGTTGTTGTTGAAGATGAACCTTTTCACTATACAGCTCTTGACTTTTGTCTAATTCTTTCTGCAACCGAGCTTTATGCTTCTGTCTACATTTCCTTTCAACATTGAGCTGTCCGATCAGATAGTCAGTCTGGTCACACTGATCTTTATACTTATCCTCTGCTTTTTGGCGCTGAGTGTTCATCTCGTCCAGTTTTTTAACAAGGGCCTCATTGGCAAGAGAGAGATTCTCAAGCTCTGTCTGATTTTCTTGGTCCTTACACACCAAATCCTCCTCCCTGTGCTGCTGTTCAGACATCTGTATCTGCAGTTCTTCCAGTTGTTGGTGAAGATGAACTTTTTCACCATACAGCTTTATAATTTTGACCAATGCTCTCTGCACCTGAGATTTGTGCTTCTTTCTCCATTTCTTTTCATTTTCGACCTGTCCGGTCAGATAGTCAGTCTGGTCACACTGTTCTTTATAATTATCCTCTGCTTTTTGGCGCTGAGCGTCCATCTCGTCCAGTTTGTCAACAAGGTCCTTATTGACTAAATAGACTTTCTCAAGCTCTGTCTGACTTTCTTGGTACTTAATCATCAAATGCTTCTCCCTGCGCTCCTGTTCTTCCAGTTGTTGTTGAAGATGGACCTTTTGAGTGTACAGCTCTTGACTTTTGACCAATTCTTTCTGCAGCTGAGATTTGTGCTTCTCTCTCCATCTCCTTCCTTTTTCGACCTGTCCGGTCAGATACTCAATCTGGTTCCTTTCTGCTTTGAGCTGAGCTTGCAGCATGTTCACCTGTTTGATAAGGGCCTCCATGGAACTCATCTTTTAGCTTTAGTTTCAAATACTTAGTGTACTGAAGTTGTTGTTTATCTCACAGTGATATATGTCCTGTTCAAAGGGATCTCCTGTTGCTTCAAATACTACACACACTACACACTACACACTACACACTACAGAAGGGATGTGGCTGTGTTTACCCTGGTAATGATGTCACTATGACATCACAGAATGGAATTCCTTTGATGTTTTTTTTTTAAATTCTTTTGATGATAATCTTTATTTAAAATTCCATTGATGACACTTTTTTTGAAAATTCTATTCAATTCAAAAAGCTTTATTGGCAGCCATTAGATGTCCTAAAAGTCGTTAGAAGTCGCTAAATGATGTCATGGCCTAATTTGCATAATTGACATTTTGTATGTAATTGTAATTGATGCTGTAGGACAAGGAATAATGTCATGGGAGAGACAAAAAGTGAGTAAAAACACCTTTTATATGTTTAGAACTACAAATGAACTTTCTTCTGTTGATTCTTGGTTTGTTTTTTAACTTTGCTACTGAAATAGGCCATCACTCCTCAAAATAACTGAAATATACAACTAATAAATGAATTAAATGCTTTGTCTGGACCCACATTACATAAATCAAAGATTATTTTTTGTCTTTATTGTGATAGGACAGCTGAAGATATGACAGGAAAGAGATTAGAGAGAGGATGACACACAGCCAATGGGCTGCAGGCAGGAGTTGAACCAGCAGCCGCTGCAGAGGACTGACAGCCTCAGTAGTGCACACGCTCTACCAACTGAGCTACAGGGAGACCCATGTAAGTCTCTTTTGTCCTGTAATGTTAAATATTAGAATATCAAGTTTAATAAAAAAGACTGTTATGTGGGGTGGAATTGCTCGCTCTAACCAGCCCTCCTCCTTTATCCGGGCTTGGGACCGGCAAAGTGACCCAAAAGAGACACTTTGGCAGAGTTACTTGGTTTTTTTTTATTTATTTATTTTTTTTTCAACATTTTTAGCAAACCAAAATAGACAAGACAAAACAAAAGAACTGTCAATGAAAAGAACGAATAAACTGTCAATGGCAATATGAGAAAATGATGGTGATGGACTGTGGGAGGAAGCCGGAGCACCCGGAGAGAACCCACACAGACACGAGGAGAACATGCAAACCCCCAGCCTTCTACTGCAGAGGGCTGGTGGTCTGCAAACTCTCCCACCTGGTGCCTGCATACCTTTTTAATTAAAGTTGTTGTTTGGGGTGGGGGGGGGGGGTGTCATATTATGGGGATGTTTATTTGGGACATAATTTGGATGTGGACTTGTTTCGATCCTTGTTTCTTTTTCTTAATCCGAGGAAGTGGCGAGTTCTTTTCCAGAAGGATGGACTTTTCTTCTTCTCTGCAGCCTGCTCCTGACTGACTTCAGTCTCTTCCACAAGTCCTGGTTCTTGTGAAATACAGGACGACTCCCCTTGAATGACTTCTGGATCCTGTGACACAGCAGAGGACTCGTCCTTCTCATGCTGACAAACCTGCTCGTTCAGCTCTTCAGTGAGCTGCTCAGATTCTGTGTGGAAGGTTTGACTGTCTTTTTCTGTAGCCTGGAGCTGGCATATCTGTAGCTTAAGGTCTTTGATGAGCTGATCCGATTCTGTGCGGAGGGTCTGATTGTCTTCTTGCGTAGCCTGGAGTTGGCATATCTGTTGCTTCAGGTCCTCGAGCTCTTCTTGATTTTCTTGTTGCTTGTGCACCATGTACTCCTCACGGCTCTTCTGTTCAGACAACTGTGTCTGCATTTCTTCCAGTTGTTGTTGAAGATGAACCTTTAGAGTACACAGCTCTTGACTTTTGACATATTCTTTCTGCAACAGAGCTTCCTGCTTCTCTCTACAATCCCTTTCCATGTGGAGGTCTTTAGTCAAACACTCCATCTGGTACTGCAGTTGTCCATAGTCATAGTTCTGTTTTTCCAGGTTGGTGGAGAGCTCAGCATTCCTCTCCTCTGCTTTTTGGCGCTGAGTGTTCATCTCTTCCAGTTTTTTAACAAGGGCCTCATTGGCAAGAGAGAGATTCTCAAGCTCTGTCTGATTTTCTTGGTCCTTACACACCAAATCCTCCTCCCTGCGCTGCTGTTCAGACAACTGTATCTGCAGTTCTTCCAGTTGTTGTTGAAGATGAACCTTTTCACCATACAGCTCTTGACTTTTGTCTAATTCTTTCTGCATCCGAGCTTTATGCTTCTGTCTACATTTCCTTTCAACATTGAGCTGTCCGATCAGATAGTCAGTCTGGTCACACTGATCTTTATACTTATCCTCTGCTTTTTGGCGCTGAGTGTTCATCTCGTCCAGTTTTTTAACAAGGGCCTCATTGACAAGAGAGAGATTCTCAAGCTCTGTCTGATTTTCTTGGTCCTTACACACCAAATCCTCTTCCCTGCGCTGCTGTTCAGACAACTGTATCTGCAGTTCTTCCAGTTGTTGGTGAAGATGAACCTTTTCACCATACAGCTTTATAATTTTGACCAATGCTCTCTGCACCTGAGATTTGTGCTTCTTTCTCCATTTCTTTTCATTTTCGACCTGTCCGGTCAGATAGTCAGTCTGGTCACACTGGTCTTTATAATTATCCTCTGCTTTTTGGCGCTGAGCGTCCATCTCGTCCAGTTTGTCAACAAGGTCCTTATTGACTAAATAGACTTTCTTAAGCTCTGTCTGACTTTCTTGGTACTTAATCATCAAATGCTTCTCCCTGCGCTCCTGTTCTTCCAGTTGTTGTTGAAGATGGACCTTTTGAGTGTACAGCTCTTGACTTTTGACCAATTCTTTCTGCAGCTGAGATTTGTGCTTCTCTCTCCATCTCCTTCCTTTTTCGACCTGTCCGGTCAGATACTCAATCTGGTTCCTTTCTGCTTTGAGCTGAGCTTGCAGCATGTTCACCTGTTTGATAAGGGCCTCCATGGAACTCATCTTTTAGCTTTAGTTTCAAATACTTAGTGTACTGAAGTTGTTGTTTATCTCACAGTGATATATGTCCTGTTCAAAGGGATCTCCTGTTGCTTCAAATACTACACACACTACACACTACACACTACACACTACAGAAGGGATGGGGCTGTGTTTACCCTGGTAATGATGTCACTATGACATCACAGAATGGAATTCCTTTGATGTTTTTTTTTTAAATTCTTTTGATGATAATCTTTATTTAAAATTCCATTGATGACACTTTTTTTTTTTAAATTCTATTCAATTCAAAAAGCTTTATTGGCAGCCATTATATGTCCTAAAAGTCGCTAGAAGTCGCTAAATGATGTCATGGCCTAATTTGCATAATTGACATTTTGTATGGAATTGTAATTGACGCTGTAGGACAAGGAATAATGTCGTGGGAGAGACAAAAAGTGAGTAAAAACACCTTATATATGTTTAGAACTACAAATGAACTTTCTTCTGTTGATTCTTGGCTTGTTTTTTAACTTTGCTACTGAAATAGGCCCTCACTCCTCAAAATAACTGAAATATATAACTAATAAATGAATTAAATGCTTTGTCTGGACCCACATTACATAAATCAAAGATTATTTTTTGCCTTTATTGTGATAGGACAGCTGAAGATATGACAGGAAAGGGATTAGAGAGAGGATGACACACAGCCAATGGGCTGCAGGCAGGAGTTGAACCAGCAGCCGCTGCAGAGGACTGACAGCCTCAGTAGTGCACACGCTCTACCAACTGAGCTACAGGGAGACCCATGTAAGTCTCTTTTGTCCTGTATTGTTAAATATTAGAATATCAAGTTTAATAAAAAAGACTGTTATGTGGGGTGGAATTGCTCGCTCTAACCAGCCCTCCTCCTTTATCCGGGCTTGGGACCGGCAAAGTGACCCAAAAGAGACACTTTGGCAGAGTTACTTGGTTTTTTTTTTATTTTATTTTTTTTTTCAACATTTTTAGCAAACCAAAATAGACAAGACAAAACAAAAGAACTGTCAATGAAAAGAACGAATAAACTGTCAATGGCAATATGAGAGAATGATGGTGATGGACTGTGGGAGGAAGCCGGAGCACCCGGAGAGAACCCACACAGACACGAGGAGAACATGCAAACCCCCAGCCTTCTACTGCAGAGGGCTGGTGGTCTGCAAACTCTCCTACCTGGTGCCTGCATACCTTTTTAATTAAATTTGTTGTTTGGGGTGGGGGGGCATAGTATGGGGATGTTTATTTGGGATATAATTTGGATGTGGACTTGTTCCTATCCTTGTTTCTTTTTCTTAATCCGAGGAAGTGGCGAGTTCTTTTCCAGAAGGATGGACTTTTCTTCTTCTCTGCAGCCTGCTCCTGACTGACTTCAGTCTCTTCCACAAGTCCTGGTTCTTGTGAAATACAGGACAACTCCCCTTGAATGACTTCTGGATCCTGTGACACAGCAGAGGACTCGTCCTTCTCATGCTGACAAACCTGCTCGTTCAGCTCTTCAGTGAGCTGCTCAGATTCTGTGTGGAAGGTTTGACTGTCTTTTTCTGTAGCCTGGAGCTGGCATATCTGTAGCTTAAGGTCTTTGATGAGCTGATCCGATTCTGTGCGGAGGGTCTGATTGTCTTCTTGCGTAGCCTGGAGTTGGCATATCTGTTGCTTCAGGTCCTCGAGCTCTTCCTGATTTTCTTGCTGCTTGTGCACCATGTACTCCTCACGGCTCTTCTGTTCAGACAACTGTGTCTGCATTTCTTCCAGTTGTTGTTGAAGATGAACCTTTAGAGTACACAGCTCTTGACTTTTGACATATTCTTCCTGCAACAGAGCTTCCTGCTTCTCTCTACAATCCCTTTCCATGTGGAGGTCTTTAGTCAAACACTCCATCTGGTACTGCAGTTGTCCATAGTCATAGTTCTGTTTTTCCAGGTTGGTGGAGAGCTCAGCATTCCTCTCCTCTGCTTTTTGGCGCTGAGTGTTCATCTCTTCCAGTTTTTTAACAAGGGCCTCATTGGCAAGAGAGAGATTCTCAAGCTCTATCTTATTTTTCTGGTCCTTACACACCAAATCCTCCTCCCTGCGCTGCTGTTCAGACAACTGTATCTGCAGTTCTTCCAGTTGTTGTTGAAGATGAACCTTTTCACCATACAGCTCTTGACTTTTGTCTAATTCTTTCTGCAACCGAGCTTTATGCTTCTGTCTACATTTCCTTTCAACATTGAGCTGTCCAATCAGATAGTCAGTCTGGTCACACTGATCTTTATACTTATCCTCTGCTTTTTGGCGCTGAGTGTTCATCTCGTCCAGTTTTTTAACAAGGGCCTCATTGGCAAGAGAGAGATTCTCAAGCTCTGTCTGATTTTCTTGGTCCTTACACACCAAATCCTCCTCCCTGTGCTGCTGTTCAGACATCTGTATCTGCAGTTCTTCCAGTTGTTGGTGAAGATGAACTTTTTCACCATACAGCTTTATAATTTTGACCAATGCTCTCTGCACCTGAGATTTGTGCTTCTTTCTCCATTTCTTTTCATTTTCGACCTGTCCGGTCAGATAGTCAGTCTGGTCACACTGTTCTTTATAATTATCCTCTGCTTTTTGGCGCTGAGCGTCCATCTCGTCCAGTTTGTCAACAAGGTCCTTATTGACTAAATAGACTTTCTCAAGCTCTGTCTGACTTTCTTGGTACCTAATCATCAAATGCTTCTCCCTGCGCTCCTGTTCTTCCAGTTGTTGTTGAAGATGGACCTTTTGAGTGTACAGCTCTTGACTTTTGACCAATTCTTTCTGCAGCTGAGATTTGTGCTTCTCTCTCCATCTCCTTCCTTTTTCGACCTGTCCGGTCAGATACTCAATCTGGTTCCTTTCTGCTTTGAGCTGAGCTTGCAGCATGTTCACCTGTTTGATAAGGGCCTCCATGGAACTCATCTTTTAGCTTTAGTTTCAAATACTTAGTGTACTGAAGTTGTTGTTTATCTCACAGTGATATATGTCCTGTTCAAAGGTATCTCCTGTTGCTTCAAATACTACACACACTACACACTACACACTACAGAAGGGATGTGGCTGTGTTTACCCTGGTAATGATGTCACTATGACATCACAGAATGGAATTCCTTTGATGTTTTTTTTTTAATTCTTTTGATGATAATCTTTATTTAAAATTCCATTGATGACACTTTTTTTGAAAATTCTATTCAATTCAAAAAGCTTTATTGGCATGAATGTACAAGACATTATTGTCAAAGTAAATAGGTTGTTGGGTCTGAGAACGTACGTAGTGTATATAATATGGTGAATTTGTCACTTGTGCATATCTCCCAGCTGAGACTGGAGAGGACGGGAGGTGATGCTGTATGTTGCTGCTCTAGAAAAAATATTTAGTTAGAAATCAATTCTAAATCTGCTCTGAATTGATTATTTTTAAAATTATAATACTAATACTACCAATAATAATAATAATAATAATAATAATAATAATAATAATAATAATAGTAATAATAATGATAATAATAATAATAATAATAATAATAATAATAATAATAATAACCCCAATACCTGAACTGTAACTGGCTACCCCAAGTATCACCCCATTATCTTAAGAGTGTGATTGGTTATTTGTCCAGTGGGAGGTGGGACTTTAATTTCAACAAACTGAGAATGATAAAAAATTTTAAATGTGCATTGTTTTCTTTTGTATGTTACAGCTGTTCTTATGAGGCTAGTTTAGCCTACTTAATAAATTAGTAAATCATTTAAATAATAAATCATAAGAATACATATTCTTCATGGTAGTTTAGGGAGGATGAATTTAGGAGTCACAGCCTGACAATAGATGTATGATGGAGGTACAATTTACTTAAACTGTAAGGAAGTAAAGGAATTGTAAGGAAAAAAGTATGGAAGCTGTGATTAGTATTTATTATATATATTACTATTTAGCTTTGAAATGCAACTTGAAAATACAGGAAGAAGAAACTAAGATACTATAATGTTAGTAATTAAAGTAGATATGAGAAATGGTACTTTAATATATACAAGATACTAAGATACTATAATCTTAGTAATTAAAGTAGATATGAGAAATGGTACTTTAATATAATACATGCATGTGCAAGTACTTCATGTCACCCTGTACAAGTCAGTGTCCCACCTTGGCCACCGCTGTGAAAAACGTCTGGAATCACCCCTGGACACACTGGTGTGTTTGTGGTTAAATAGTTAATAGTTCACAGTGTGTTTTATTAGTGGTGTGCAGTAAAACAATTTTAATCTTATCCAGGCTTTGTGACTGTTTTACTATAAATGCATGCTGGTGCAGATGGCAGCAACACAACAAATGGTGTCATCATTTTGTCTGTCAGGAAAGACACACACCAGGAGACTGAAAACAAGCATTTGCACCTAACGCTTATTTTTTTCTGTTTCAAATGGTATACATTTTAGACTGCTGAGGCAACTGAATATTTTCTGCTTTACTATTTTAATATTTTATTCAAATTGTAAACAATAACTATCATTTTTATTCCTCACCATTATGGCACAGTATTACTTTAAGGTAACACAACCTAAAGTTTATCCTAAAAAATATTTTTTGAAAAATCCTTTTAAAAAAACAAAAATGTTACTAACTGGCATCATAATGCTTACTATAGAGAGTTAAATAAATGTGAACAGATGTTTTGTAAGATTTTATTTTCATTTTTTACATGACATTTTTACATTAGCTGCTGCAAACAACTATAGATATATTTGAATGAATTATTCTGTATTTGATTAATGTCTGTAAATTGCTCATTGGTTGTGGAAGGTGTGTGTGCTCCCTGGAGCTTCATTAAACATTAATGAACACTGGTTTCAGTAATTAAAACTCTGTCGCATGTATGTACAAGTCATACATGCGACAGTTCCACTGGACTAGTTCAGTGTGCCTGAGGAGACACACTGTGTATAATCCTATACACTTTTTCTTATTATTTTTCTTCCACTGGATTTTCAGCACGTATTATACTGTTGGGAGCACGTACACAAAAAGCACATCAAAACCTGTGGAAAATTCAGGACAAGTGTGCTATGACTTTTGTTAATGATTCGCTAAACCGTTTCCATGGCTTCACCATACTTTAACGTAGAAAAGTCATTCAAAGTTTGAACGGTTCACCAGACTGTACTATAATCCACACAGTAAAATAATGATGAAACAACTACAGAATACTTTTTTACTGTTATCTGTTTTGTCTCGGTGATATTGCAGCTCAGATCACTGATTAGAAAATTCATCATCATTTATCACAGACAATCTTAAATCAGTTACACTCATTTTACGTTGGTTTGGTCAAAAACTTCAGCGATGTCCACGTCTCTGTCATCAAAGGACAGTGTCAGACAGACTTCATCATGTTTAAATCTGCTGTATGGAGTTTTATTGTTTAATGTGCAGTTTTCATGTTAGAATAAACGGCAGCATTAAGACCACATTTAGTCCATCAGTCATTTTCTGACATCATTCTTCTTCTACTGCTTTCTTTATAGCAACAAAGTTGTTTTTTGCCATAATGTATTTTATATATTTTCCACAGCTCATAATTATAACAACTTGATCATTTTGACTTAAGTGGCTCGCGATCGCTTCATTTCATGTGGAAGAAGAGTCAAATGACGCAACAAACGCCCCTTTTATGTGAGCGCGCACAGAGTCTGAAGATGAGAGCATGGATTAACAAAACAAGTTGATAACCACCGTCGTGATACCCGTTATCTCTGATTGCGGTTTTAGGATTTGTCGATCCAGATCATACAAAGAAAGCCTGGCTGTGTTGAGCTTCCTTTGTAGTACAGCCCTCTGATCAGCAAATGTATCAACTAACTTAATTTAACCATTGCTAGGTAGCCATACGTCTTTCCAGCACATGAACAATCTCCATCTTTAATGTCAGCCATATTGTTCTTCTGTCCCGCTTACTCATACACCTTCTCATATATACACACACAAAAGCTGTTCTTTGTGTCTGTAAGGGGACTTTATTGACACATACAGACACACACAGTCACATAAATACATACAAACGCGCATGATAATGCATGCACATACACAGAGACACACACACTCGCATACATACACACATGCGTGCGACAGCACATGCATGTGCACACACACAGACACACACAACCTCAATGATACATCTACTGCTATTAATACTTCTGGCAATATGGTGGGGATACTAGTCGGCAGCGAGCATCAGGCACACTCAAAATTTACTGCGAAATTTTCTGGTTACATGTTAATACCAATTAAGGTCTTACTTTAACATTAAATGTAGCAACGCCTGAAAGCCAGTTCAGGCAACCAACTTGAGCTGCACTACAATTACACGTGACACGCCTCACTCTCTGCAGTCCAAAACGCACCCTTCCAATCTGGTGGTCTATATAAACCACTAAAACCTCTCATCTCTCACTGTGCCTGTCAGTGTGATCACAGCCTTGCATCAGTGTGACTGCCTGTTCATTCAGCCCCCCCACCACCCCAGCATCCACCTGCAGGCTCTGACAGGGCCTCCAAGATATCACTCCTCATCACTCCTCTATATCTCTATGTTAACATAATCTGCAAGGAGTGGTATGGTTGGAGACGAGACGCCAAATATGCTCTGCTGCTGTGATAAACATTCTTAAATGTTGTCTGATTGAACTAATGCAGTGCCTTTTAAAACTTTTCAAGGATCCGCAGGAACCCTGGAGATTTGCTAGGCTGCTAGGATCTGTGGATTTTAATGGAATGTATGAATGAATTCCATTTGCATAAAAGAGGTCAAGCACAATCAGGATTTTGAAAAACCTGACCAAGAGGCAGTAAATATATTGAAAAATGAAAGGGGCCAAAAACAGGGCCTTGAGGGAGTTAGCCAGAACAAGAGAAAAGGTCTGTTAAGAACGTTAAGAATATGTCTTTGATTCCTACCCAAGTCTCTAAGTGATGACTGACTGTATCACAAAGGCAGCACTTAAAATCAGGTATAGTCACCTGTCTCTGCAGTCAGCAGCAGGCCATCAGTAACTTTCACAAGTGCTGTCGCTGTACCACGAAGTGCTCTAAACCCAGAATGGAAACAATTTAAAAAGCTATTATCATTCATAAAAGATATCAATTGAGATGACATTACTTTCTCCAGAAGATTATTAAGAGGACAATTTGGAGATTGCTCTACAGCTACTTAAAGTCATGGGGTCCACATTTGGTGTCTTTAGCAATGGATGAATAATGGCATACTTGAAACTGTCTGGGAAAGAACCAGAGGTCTGAGCATTGTTAAAAATAAGTGAAATAACAGCAAAAAATACCTCCTTGAGCAGCTTGGTGGGTTGACTTCCAGGAGGAGGAGGTCATATAGGAGACTGCACTCTTTAACACTGAAACTGTTAGGGGTTGGAACAGGGCAGGCTGGATTTAGGACCTGATATTCTCCACTGATTTTATAAAACAAGCAAGAAAAGAGACTTAAAGACATGATAATCAATATTTTTGTGACAAATTATACATTTTTATAACAATGCATCAAGGTGTGGGGTGATGACATGTCAGTCCATTCACATTTATATTGTTAAATGTATTTTTGGCTTGCTAGCAGCAGCTATGCTAATTGTTCTGTTTTCTCATTGGTTGGTCCAGATTGCACCGCGTCTCTGACTCATCTCTTCTGGCTCACAGCTTACAGCGTTCAACAGCGCCTGCAGTAGTACAACTGTTTCAGACTTCATCCAGATGTGATCCTATCCAGTGTTTTAATAAAATACATCGGCGGGTTGTTCCTGTTCTAATCCAGATGGGTTGCTGAGAATTTGCTCAGACAAAACTATGACGTCACGCCATGGACCTGTATGATCTGATCTAATCTCTTGTTCTACTCTCATATTCTACTCAGTATTCCACATATTACATATATTATGTATATTGTCAGTTTTTGCAGTTTTTTTCAGTTTCCACCTTTTACTTTATGAAAAAATGTGATCATATTTGACTTATTTACATTTACATCAGAGTCATATATTGTTATCAGTTGGAGTGCATCATTATAAACATTTATAGAGTTTTATAAATGCATTATAATGTCCTATGAACATACTATTATACATGTATGGTATAAATTAAATTAACTTCATCTTCAAGAGGGTTTAATAACTCAAAGTCCTCTTCTCATACAGTTACTTTTGGGGTTTTGTGTGTTTTTGTGCATGACACAAAACACACAAATATTGTTCCCCACTTGCCACAATGTGATTTTTGTGGCTGTATTAGAACTAAATTCAGTCTGCAACAGATGTCCAAAATTGGACTAAATTTGAGCAGAATCAGCCGAACTAAACACAGTCCAGATTTCAGTGCCTATACGTTTGGACCAAATTGGGCCGACCAAACGCAGCCACTATTTTTGGGAAATCAGACAGACCAAACGCAGCCAATTTTCAACACTTCTTTCTGGGTTAAATAAAGGCCACAATGGAATGACAAGATTTCACCCAAAATATAAATGTTGAAATGATGTCGGGTCCTTGCTGGGTTTCTTTCCTGCATTCTCATGACTTTTAAAAGAGCGAAAATAAAAAATTAATAGTTATACATTTTTAGGCAAACAGATGCCTGCAGATGACCTGTAACTGACACTTATTAACTGGAAAACACAATGGGACCACATCATTCAGCATCATCATCTGATTATAATGACACAGAGGGTATGTTAGTTAGGCAACTCTTAGAAAAAAATGTGCTCCTTTGAAATGTTCTCTATGAAATGGGGATTCTTCTTTCCAGGACATCTGAAATTTGCTTCTCTGCTCCACTTCTCTCTCCGTCTCTAATTCGTGGTCATGCCTAGAAGGAAAACCCAGACCGGCAAAAGATCTTGTCAGATTGATCACTTTAATGCAAACCATGACTCTAACAATGCGTACAAGTCTCACAAATCAAAGGTTCCCTTCTGGATACAACTAAAACTCACTGAAACCGTAGTCTGGAGTCCTGGGACTTATACAGGCTGTGTAATGTCAGAAATATGTAATAAATCGAGAAAAATATGGGAGAATATTGACCCCAGGAGGCAGTTGTGGATTCAGGCTGCCTGAGGGGCAGGGGGGAAAAAAGAAAAGGGGGCCCCAGCTGTATGCAGTGGTACAGCAGTGCACTCAAAGTCACCACTGGAATAGCACCCTTGAGAGCACTTTAGTATGTTGTCTTGGACATTGGGCCATTCCAAAGGACACTTCACCATGTTTTCTCCACTGGTGGAGCACTCAAGAGGGCTCTTTATCGTGTTTAGTCCAGTGGAACAGCACCCTAGGGGGCACATTATCATGTTTTTAGTTTTACTGGAGGGCCATCCTAGGGCATTTTATTATATTTTCTCCACTGTACTGGTAACTCTAGAGGGCACTTTATCTTGTTTTGTCCACTGGAATGGCACCCAAGAGAGCATGTTACTGTATTTTTTCCTACTGGAATGGCACCCTCAAGGGCACTTTATAATTGTTTGTCCACTGGAATGGCATAGTAGACGGCACTTTAGCATGCTGTCTTGGACACTGAGCCACTCCAGAGGGCACCTCATCACATTTTCTCCACCAGAAGAGCACTCAAGAGGGCACTTTATCATGTTTAGACCACTAGAACAGCACCCTCAAAGGCACTTTATCATGTTAGTCCAGTGGAAGGGCACCATAGAAGACACTTGAGCATTTTGTCTCGGACACTGGGCCACCTAGAGGGCATTTATCATGTTTTATCTATCATAGAGGCATGAAAGAGGGCACATTTTCAGTGTTTTTTTCATAAATGTGGGGCACCAGGTGGGGTAGTCACCCTCTCTGCTCCCTCTCTGAGTCCACCAGTGCCGGGAGGAAATCAGGAGAGGGCAATGAAAAAGTCTCCCAGAAAATCAGGAAGGTTGTCATGAATGCTTATGCTTGTAATTATTATTATAGACATGACCTTCATAGAAAATGTTCCCAGTATTATATTTTGTAGCATAAAAGTAGAATTGATTTCTGGATTTGAAATGAGCCCAAATGAGGAGACACATCCAACACTTTGTTTACATGACGTGACTCAGCCTGTGGCCTGCAGGAAGGTCCCACTCAGCTTGCAGAGCTGCGCACACATGTGTATGTGTATGTGTGTGTGTGTGAGTGTGTGTGTGTGTGTGTGTATAGGAGAGCCAGGTTTCAAAACACCTTCATCTTCTCTGTCAGTAACCTAAACACCCTGGTGAGTTCACACGGCTGCAGGTGACACACACACTCACACACACTCACACACACAGCCTCCCATGGTATGCAGCAGCAGCAGGCTGGCTGATTGTCAGAAGCGATCTTCAGATGTTGTTGGTGGATATTCACTGTGACATCCGCTTCATTTCTCAGATCAGACATCTCCCAGGAGACACCTGCAGTATATTTGGGTTTATTTTTATTGGGCTCATTTTACCTGCTGGAATTTTTTGGGTTTGTCACTCCAACACTCACTCACACAGCATTATGTTAACGTGCTCCCATCCTGAACGGGCCGTCACAATAGTCAGGAGGAGTCAAGGCTGATGGAGGATCATGTTGTTCGTCTTAAAATGGAAATACTGAGCCGCGCTCACTAAAAGTGAAATATATCTGGCAACAAGGCACAGGTGGAAGACACACAGATAGAGACAGGTGTGGTGGTTGGTGGGACAGGAGATGTAGACACATGGATTGATTTCTATTTTCTTTCTGTACAAAAACAAGATATGCCACACTGATTTGCTGAATGCTCCATCACTGTATCTGTAGGCACAAGGCAAACAGATTTGATCCATGACAATCAGTTCACAGAGCTGGATCCAAACCCATCTACAGCCCTCAGGATTGTTGTTAGCTTTCTAAGCAGGCTTGCAGCCTGCCACTAGCAATGTGTGTGAGACTAAGAGGCGAAATATGAAGCAGTTTAGGCAAAAGTGCTACGAAATGCAACATAAGAGCAACAGTCGACTGTACAGCCATGTCTCCACCATAGAAACTTTCAGGGACTAGGAGCCTTTGGAGGAACTGTGTCCATTGCAGGTATCAAGGTCTAATTTAAGTTCCAGGGACATTATTTTACCCCACCAAAAAGCCCTGCTTCGGGGGGTGGTTCTTTCCAGCAGTACAGGAAGTTTGGGACTTGTAGCACTGAACATGTCTGATTAGCTGAGTACTCGCAGATTTAACCAGTTTGTTTGTTGCTCATTTTGCTTTTATATATTTTCGTGACTCTTTAGCCTGCTTTGGATACAGACAGCATACAGACAACAACAGCCTGAGGAAACCTTTTATTTCTTTGAAAGATGGTTCCTGGGACTAAAAGTCCCAGGTTCTTCGGGCATTTACATGCTAACATTTGCTAATTAGCACTAAAGCCAAAGTGCAGCTGAGGCTGATGAGAATATTGTTAGTTTTCAGCTGAACCACAGTCTTAGATATATTAAAATGTTGTAAAGTTGTACCTCTTCCCTCAGGCTGTGTGACTCCACACTCCAACATGAAAAATACTTTTATTTTTAAGATTTATTATTCAAGTAAATTAACCTTGAAAAAAACAAAAACTAAAAGAAAGCTACATACAAAAGCAAACACAGCACCGTACCCAGTGGACTCAAGACCTAAGACTACGCTAGTGTTCCAGTCAGTGTCGTGTTAATGTGGAAACAAAGGCTCAGAAATTACTCTGCACAGGTTATGTTGTACCTTGATGCCATGATGTATATTTTCTTTCTTTATCGTGTACAACACTTTTGTATAGCATGCTAATTTACTGATCTAGACTCACAAGCGTGGTGCTTTCTCCCTGTCTCCTCTGGCGAGAGGTGTGTGAGAAGACACCTGGTTGCTGGATTGATATTATTCTGTTTATACACAGATATATGAGCTTCCTCTTTGTTACCTTGCTATGTTAAATTTCTTTTGAATTGCTTATTTTCTGAAATAACACATTCTGGACTTCAGTTTAGGTGGCTGCCTGTCTCACTGCTGCCAAACTCCATTAACATTTTGCTCAATTTAACAGTTATAAACATCTACACTTTCCACAAGATCATGCATGATGTATTATGACTCATAAGCAGACACTTACTCATTCGGCATTAATTTGAACTCTAATTAATGTGAAACAGACAGAAACTATTCCAGGCCAGAATAGAAATTTTATTACAGTAAATATATTACAGATTTCTCCTTTAAGAAAATACAAAAATTGATGCGTCTGGATCGGACAATTTTAAGGGTTATTGTAATTGTAACTTTAGACTAGATTGACATGTATTGAATGTACTGAATGTATTAAAGACTGTGGCACACGAGTGATGCAGTCAGCAGGCTGTAGCCCTGCTGAGGAGGCGTGTGTGTGTGTGTGTGTAGAATCCTGCTCATGAGAAGGTCCTGAACTGATATTATGTGTTACACACAGAATAAATCCCCCTGGTTGGCAAGACAGCAGTTGTTCTTGAGTCATTCATGACACCCACAACACATAAAACAGAGTTTGAAGAATGGAGATTGTGAAGAGCAGACCTGCTACATAGAGAAAGTATAAATTTGCCTTAAGAGCCTTAATCCCTTTTGGCTGATTCTTTACTACATCAATATAAATGTGCTGGATAGGTTTGACTGTGTTCTACATTTTTTATGTTTATAGAGCTTTACTAAAAGTGAGGATAAAATTTTAAAGTTTGTCCAGAATTGCTGCCAGAGCGATGGATATGTGGTTATTAAAATGAATGGGCTCAGTTAACTCATGACAATATACTTTCCTGTGTGCAGAGTCGTCATGGTGACAACATCAGAGACTCAGCAGTTTGTGAGACACCCTGTCACGGATCAAAGTGCTGGTCAAAGGGGACATCCTGACCTGTCTTTATATGTGGAGCTGGTGTCTGTGTGAAGGGGAGGCGAGAGCAGAGCGGAGCGGAGCTCAGGACGAGGACAGGCTGGAAATCCCAGATGGGGAGCGCTCAGGCAGCACAGGCCGGATTATAACTCTGAACATCAAATTGTCTTATGTAACACATTGTAGTGCAGACCACAGCCACCAGCAGCTGTTACGCAATCCGCCGCTGACCTGGCAAGGAAGAGACATGCCTGCACATGTGCACACACACACGCAAATATGTATTCACAAATATTTAAACAGACAAGCAGATGTCACAGGAATACCCACAGATCTTATATGATGACTTAATCTATATGAACTAAAAGATTAGGTAGCAGCATTTCATTTTAAATAACAGCAGCAAAATAAAAACCTTGCAACAACATTCTTTGACATGTAAACCCTTTAAAAAGTGTATTTGAATTTTAATTTAAGAAATGCATGCTCATTGTCTAAACATCAAAATTATTTATATTTTCCTTAAAGTGAAGGCTATACAGAGGATATTATACAAGCACATACCTCTGAGTGGCTATAATGGCCATAAATAGTATCAAACATGGGGTTTAATATAAAATATCATAAGGATTATGACTTAAAGCTTAAAGCTTGCAGAACAGTTGGCATTTAGGAGATATACATACAAGGTTTTCATGTGAAAACAGTAATATAGTGATGAGATTTGGGTCAGCCGGGAAATAAATATGTTTGACTACATTCAAACTGTGACTGACATGATTGTGTACAGCTTTCTGGGTTGTGACTGGCAGTTTTTTTCATGCAGTCGTGCTGCAGATGCAGCAGCAGTTTGGGTTCATTTTCAGAATCAGAGGTATATTTTCATGTTCACATTTTAAGTTTGCTTTCAAGAAGAAGACCGCAACATAAGTTCGGCGTGAAAGTGTTTTATTTGGAACGGCAGTGGGAGTTGGGATGGATGAAATGAGAGGGGTCGAGGGGAAAGGAGGTCGGTTGTTGAGCTGAGCGGCTAGGAATTTAAGGGGTCGAGATTCAGGGTGGGGGAAACGTCTCGATGCAGTGTAGCACGGGAAAGGAAAGTTTGGCAGGCTTAGCAACAGTAACTAAGGAGGGCAGTGCTTGGTGAAAGGTCAGTTGGTTGAAAGAATTACGAAGAAGCCAGAGTGCTTTTCCCACTATAGAATGATAATGTGTGGAGCAGCTCCAGGTGTCCAAACTACCTTAACAAAGTACCCGTCCTACTCTAAACTCCTCACTGTGTCCCTGACTCTGAGCCCACACTCTCACTCTCACACTCGACTGCATTTATGAATTCATCCTCCGGGTTATTTCTGACAGCTCATAATGACAGGTGGGTGATGAAGCACAGACTGACAGGTGAATGGAGAGCTTCACCTTCACATGCAGCTCCCTCAACCTTCTCTGGACTCAAAGGTTAAAAGAAAGCAAAGCCCCCATCAAGTGTGTGAAAGCAATTTGCAAACCAGAACAATTGACTGACCTGTTTCTGTCAGACATGATGACTGACCAATCCACTCTGAAACTCTCTTTCTTAGAAGAAGAAGAAAAAAAAGCCAATTTTACTGCATAACAGGCTAATAGCCTGCTGTCAAACAGTCCAGGAGGCCGCTGATGTCCCAGCTCATCATTTTTACAAACACAGCTGAACAGGATAAAGACAACAATACAAAACATTAAAAAACACTTCTATACTTATACTTGCTTGAACAACTTCAGATTATTGAGACAAGAACTTCCAGAGTCTGCTGATGTTCTGTATTTTTCAGACTTGTTATTCGATTAACTTTACCTGAAATATTAAAGGTACTGAAATCAATCTTTTGGGCTCCTTAGCAAGAAGAAGAAGGGCTCATGAAGAAGGTTTTTAATGGAGCATAATTCCAAACACTTTTGCAAAACTCACATTATTCAGATTACCATCATTATGGTGTTCTTTGTGGATGGAGCTTAAGTGGAGGCAAAACTCAAAACACCAGCTAACAGCTTTTGCTTTTTCTTAAGAAAATACGAGCTCTTCTGAACATGTACGATCATTTACTCTCCAGGACCAGCAGTGCCGCTTGAGAGGGTTCACATTAACCAATGGGAGCAGACACCCGTACATGCTCACTTGATGGAGGGATGATCTCTCAACAATTTGCCATACGGCTAGCTGTCATGATTGGGTGAGTCCATTGCAGGTAGGTTTACTCATGCTTTTTTTTTTATCTTTTTTTTTTTTTTGCTAATTTAATGGTCTGCATGAGTGACAAGTGCTCCTCCTTCCCACCCACTGATTTAGAGGATTAGTGAAATGAAAACAGCCCGTAGAGCCAGAATATGTTCACATCTATCACAGTGAATTAAGGGTTTATTTCAACCAAACCAGAGCTGATGATTGTTGTAATAGTGGAAAGACTGGACAAGACAGTTTTGCTTAGTTTAACTGAGTTTCTGTCTAAAGAGTTTAAATGAAGTTTGTTTTATGGAGTTAACAAGGCAATTAAAGGAGCAATCTGTAATATATTTACTATAATAAATCATAAAATCACTACAGTGTGTAATCAGAGATCAAGGAAACCTATTTCTTCACTAGACATGAACGCTGTAGCTGTTATATCACCCTTTGAAATTTACATTCCAGACCAGAATAACTGTTTTGTATGTCCATTTCACATTCATCAAAGTTCAGATTATTGCAGGATGTTCGTTGAGTGAGTTAGTGTCTGTTAACTGTTAAATTGAGCAAAAATATTAATGGAGTTTGACAGGCTGCCACTGAACTCATTGTCCAGAGTGTGTTATTTCAGAGCAGTGGGCTTTTGTTCTCAGAATAACTGATTTAACTTAAAATTGACAGACAACTGACAGTTATAAACAGCTGATCAGCTTACAGTGGAGGACTCGTCCTAACTTGTTATTGTCGTTTCGCACATCCTGCAGAGCTCCTGCAGAGCTCCTGCAGCCTGCTTTTTTTTGCTGTGTCTGAGAAAGAGGGGTGGGAGGAATCAAACTGGTTCAACTGTAGATCATATTAAACAGCACAACTTATTAATATACAGTCTATGGGTCCAACTCTCTGTTTGAACTGCTGTAGTCATTTTTGCATGAGCAATGGCTATATATTACTCCTTTAAAACTCATCTTAGTTCTGTAAAAGAGAGAAACTTAAATTCAGATGGTGACTGGTTATGGTTTTCTGTTTAAAAAGGAAAATAGGTGTGAGAATGCTTCTTTTTTAACATCTTGTGAGTTCATTTTGTTTATTTGCTGCAGCTCATACGCATGTCCCAGCTTTCATCTAGTTGCGTTTAACCATCACCGTCTTTGTTTCTTTGACTGACAATGGCAGCTGGTGTCATCTGGCTTGGGAGGGTTACTTTAAAAATGTATTCTGTTTTTTGATGATGTCAGAATTTTCTTTTCTGGTTTTAAGACAAAATAACGGTGAAAGTTTTATTTGTCACTCACTTTGTTGGGTGCCATAGCCAGGTTTAGGAGGTACTGGATTATATGTAACATGATTTTGTAATCAGGATACAAAAAAGGTAACTGGATTCCATCACAGTTACAGAAAAAAAGACAATCTGATTGCAATTAGTAAAAATAGGGATTATTAGCAGGATTGCATTTCCAGTGTTTCCAGTCAGATATTAAGTTTATATAGAGACTTTGCTGTTGTAAACATTACTGTTGCTGTTCTAGAAACATTCAGTTGTATTTAAAATGTTCACTTGGACAAGTGAAGGTCCAAGGTCCATTTTGAAGCTGTTCTGGAGACTTGGATCATACAGAACTATTGATCTCTCAGATGAGCGGCTGAGGAAGGTTGTACATTATGATTGAAAACATCTGAGCAGCTACTTAATCAGGCCTTGTGGTCAGATTATAGATTCTCATTAGATTATGGTCGGATACCGTTTTCAAGGTCAATAATTAATTTAAAATCTTTAGAAGTTTTAAACCAACATGAATAAGTCTTTAGAAATGGTAATTAACATTGCATTGCCTCAAGAACTGGAAGAAATCATCTGCTGAGGAAAACTGTGATGAAATGTAATGATTTGCAAATACTTTTCACTAAATACAGTACAAAGACAAGATATTTAATGTTCAAACTGATAGAGTATTTTTTATAGATATGTTACTCTACCATGCAAAGAGAAAGACATATATCAACAACATCCAGAAACACTGCAGACTTCTCTGGAGCTCATCTGAGATGGACTGATGCAAAGTGGAAAAGTGTGCTGTGGTCTGATGAGTCCACATTTCAGATTGTTTTCACTAATCATGGACATTGTGTCCTCTGGTCTAAAGAGGAAAAGGACCATCCAGATTGTTACCAGCACTAACTTTAAAAGACAGCAGCTGTGATGGTATGGTGGATGTGTTAGTGACCATGGCATCATGGGTAACTGTCACATCTGTGAAGGCCCCATTGATGCTGAAAGGTACAAACAGGTTTCGGAGCAGCATATGCTGCCATCCAGATGACGTCTTTTTCAGTGGAACAATGTCAAGACACATTGTGGACATGTTCCAACAGTATGTCTTCATAGTAAAAGAGTTCATGTACTAGACTGAGCTGCCTGCAGTCCAGACCTGTCTCCCATTGAAAATATGTGGTGCATTATGAAGCACAAAATACGACAACAGAGACTGTGGACTGTTGAGCACCAGAATGAGAAAGAATTTCACTTTCAAAACTTCAATTAGTGTCCTCAGAGTGCACACATCAGATCATTTTCAGAAATCATTGTGGACATTTTGAACTACAGGCTAAAGAAGAAAAAGACCATATTTACAAAAAACAAAGTTAATCAGTTTGAACAGTAAATATCTCCTTCTATCTTTCTGTTGTCTGTGTTTTTTGCAAATCATTGTGTTCCGTTTTTATTTATGGTTTACGCAACATCCCAACTTTCTTTGGAATTGGGTTTGTAGAGATACAGACCAGGCTCTGCTCCGAGACACAGGTTTAACAAGCTGTGTGAGTTCACTCTGAGTGCGTGTGGTGAATGAAAAGAAGCCACCATCAATGAAGCTCCAACACTATAATTCACCATGGCAACAGGTAAATAAAGGGCAGAGTCTCCATTCTAATGCAGTAGAGCTGAAGATATGAGTGCATGTGTGTTACTTCTCTTTAAAAGAAACACACTGCAGCAATGACAGAGCCTGGAGACAAGAGTGACAAAGTTTACACTTTACGTTTAGTTGATGCTGCAGATGAAATATGTAGATGAATAATAATAATAATTTTTCTAGAGCTTTCGAACATATTCCCTGGTCTTCATCAACAGACAGGGGATGCCCAATTGCGATAGATGTTTAAATTCTATTAGTTTCTAGGTGCTGTGAGAACTTTTTAGTAGGAATGCACAGTATATATTGGCCTATATCGGTGTCTACATATATTAGCCAATTAGGGCTCGTCAATGTAATCGACGCCATTGATTATAAAAATATGTCAATTTGCATATCGTATCGTGTGTCGATGTGTTCTTGAAGTGCTGCACCTGGTCAGAGCATGGATTCATGTGGAGAACGAGCTGCACAGAGCAGGACTTGCCACGATCATCAAAAAGGTGGAAGTATTTTAGACAGAGACACAACAGTATGGCTCTCTGTAGCTCCACAAACCGGACATGACTTATCACAACAGGACAAACTGCTCCACACGAGTGTTGGACGTGAAGCAATGAGCAACCTGTCCTCGTCCTGCAGCTGCAGCACCCAAACACCATATATGAGGATTATCAACATGTGGGACGTTACAGACTGTCTGTAATTCATTTCAGTCACCAGAAAAACAACTCAAAGTATTTTCTTTGCTCCACACTGATACAAATACACTGCCAGTCATCATCTTACCAGCATATGACTCCACTGATGAAATAACTTCATGTCATAAGCAGTTTAAGTTTGAAGTCAAAATACTGATTTTTCAGTTCAGTGAAGGGTTGACAATGATTAGTTATTAAATTAATATGCATCACAGCTCCTTTTGATTTGAGGTTCAGTATTATTCTGATCAGACATCTAACATGGAGTCTATTAAACAGAGTGGAAATCAGACTAAATGTAAAATTTGCCACTATTATCATTATTCTGATGTGCTTTCTGTGTCCCATTATTTTGATTTGTATTTTAGGTAAATTAATTGTTATGAAATTGAATAATTACAAAATAATTGTTAGATTAATCGATGAATTAATTGATAGAGTAACCGAAGGAATAATCATATCATAATCAATCATATAAAAATGTTACTTTTGCATATCTATACACTTACACAAATACAATAAATGACAAATCAGTAAAAATGATTAATGTTTCTTGAAGTCATTATCTTGATAAAATCTGGTGTCACATATTTGTATGACAGCCATTTTTTTCAACATCATCTGAAGATGTCCATCTTTAAGTTGACAGAAAAAGTGATTCTTTAATCTTATAAATCTCTGTCACATCTATCCAGATATTTATAGCAGGTCCAGCACGTGTCATCCATCTTTTGGTCAAAGCCTCTTTCCCTGCCGCCAGCAGCACACCCATTAAATATCCATCACTACATTTTACTTCTGGGGAGATACATCCTAAATACATACAGGTCTGAAATCTAATGGTATATGAGTGTTAAAGATGGTTTGTATTGCTTTAGGCATTTCTTTACAATAATTCTCTATATTTTCCCCAAAATATATGGTGATGGTTCACATCTTGACAACCATAATTCCTCCAACACTGTTTTTTTGGTTGTAATTTATTAATTTCTTACCCGGCGAGTGCTGGAGTGGTCGGTCTGGCCGGTCCGAGGCACTCTTGTACAGAGAGGAAAGGATAGTAAAGAAGACATGTGTTGGGTGCTTCCAGGTGTGCCGTCACACTTCATGTGAATTAAGAGTGAAAGAGTTGTTTTTAAGAAAAGAGAAAAAGATAACTGCAGTGGTGAAAAGGAAGTCTCACAAAAATGGTTTAAAATCGATGTCTTTGTTGAGGCCGGGGGAAAATCATCAAATTTGAAGATCCAAAAAGTTTCTTGAGGTGATTCCCCCCTCTTGTGGTGGTTTTGACATGTTCAGTTCCTTCTGTTCTCTGGGGGGTGTTGTTGCTGTTGAAGTGTCTCACTGTGGTGTACTGTTTGTTTTCATGGTGTGTTTGTGTTCGCTGATGCGATCCTTCACTCTGCATTATGTGCGGCCCACATAAAAACACCCACAGGTGCACATGAGGCGGCAGACAACATAGGTGGTGTTGCAGTTTATAAAATCCTTGTGTTGGTAGGTGCAGTTTGATTTCAAGTCCGTGGATGTTTGCGAGCGCATAATGTTGTCATGGTAGTTGCATTTGCTATGTTTGTGAGTGGTAGGTAGTTATGTACTAGTCTGTCTCTGATAGAAGAGGCTTTTTTATAGGTGAAAATGGGGCGATCTGGAAAAGGTTGGAGGGTCGGGTCACAAGTGTAAAATCTGACAATATGGGACGTTAGTAACTGAATTCAAGAAGTCCATTAGATCAGAGTCGCTGCTCTTCCAGAGAAAGCAGCTAGCATGCACTGCAGCATGTGTCATTTCTTTACATTTAGCCCCACCTCGCCCAGTTTGTGAACCACTGGGCTATACTCATATGTGACTTGACAGATTGTCAAAGTATTTTGAAGAAATTCTTAGGCAAAATCCTCTATAAAAGCTAAATTATAATCATATCTGCGAACTCATAATAGATGACATAATTTTTGACATGATTTTTACTTGTAATTAAGTATTTTTACATTGTGGTATTCATGCTTTTACTTAAGTAAACTAGTTGAAAGGTATGTATAATTGTTAAGTTTTTTTATGAACTAAAATACAGAAAAGCAAAATTATTGGCTATCTCATTGTTATCAGCCATCAGAAAAGAAGCAGGTAATTATCAGTTTTCAGTGTTGCCTGAACAAAATCCATATCATGCATCTCTACGTTTTAGCCTTGTTGGCTTATAAGCTGACTTTCAAAGTTAGGTTTTTATTTTAACATTTATGCAGCTAAAAAAAACAAGGACATCATTATCATGTTAAAAATAGATTTAATCACAAATATTAATAAATACATAAATAAACTACATATAGATGATCAAACAGTGAACTGAAATATCTTTGATCACACAGCAGACAGTGTTCAGCAGCAGTGTCAGTTCTGTGTGCATTCATTTAAAGTATGTTTGCTTAAGAAGTTAGATTTCACCAAGATTAACAGTTGGCACAGCTGAAAAATAAAACAAACTTAATGATACAATATGACCCTGTGTGCTGATTAAAATAAAATATATTGTAAGAAAACATGTCCTTTACAATGTCTGATAAAACTCACTTCAGCACACTCTGGTTTTTCAGTCACAACACTAATGATACAAACATACAACTGAAATTATGAACCACAGACTGTACATATATTCTGACAGTTTTGATCAGAATCAGTAAACTTTTTTCTGGCCTGTCATCCTGTTTTCAGCTCCCAAATTTTTTATAATAACAGCAATTAGAGCTGTCAAGCTGTCATATTAATTTGAGAACCTTTGTGTTCTACTTCTAAGACCACAGAAGGAGCTGCAAAAGGGTTCTACAGAAACGACCATATACTTTAAATCTTTTTATTATTATAATACTGAAATTATGATTAAAATACTAAAACGTCAAACAAGAATCAGAATAGTCAGTGACCCTGTGGGGGGTTCAGACCCCACAGCTGGAAAACTCTTCAAAATTTTTAATTTCTATTATTTTTCTAGTTGTGGCTTCCTCACATCTAATTCTGATCTTGTATTGACTATTTGTATCGTATTAACTTGTAAGAAAATTAGCTTACCGTAAGTTACAGAGGGTACCTTTATTTGAAGCAGGCTAATATTAGAGACAGGCCTTTATTTCTAATTTACTCTGTTATATTTATTAGCTTTCATTATAGTATGAAGCCTGCTTATTTTTTGCGCTCCTGTTGAAGTTTGTTTACCACATTATGCTGCTTTAACTTTAAACTCAACACATCCTGTATCTGTTTCAAATGAGAAGCCCTCTAGTGTTTCAATGGGTAGAATCCCTTCATTTCCTAACAAGGCTTTTATTGTGAAACATTTGCAGGAAAATTCAGTTACTTCAAATGCCACTACTGCCATCTTGTGGCATTTGTACATCACTACATTGTAGAGTTTGACTGTCAATCACCTTGCATATGCTCACAACCACAATTCGACAATCATGCTGTGTTAAAAATAAAATGATTAGATTTTTTAATTTATTAAGTTATAGCGATGGAAATATACATTATGCTTAGTTAGCATGCACATCCATAGGCACCATCTCCAGGGGGGCATTGGGTTTTACACCCCCCCAAAGTTGAAGTTGGGGGGGCAGTAACCCCCCAATCTTGGGGCAAAGCAGGAAAAAATACAGTTATAGAATAGCCATAGACTAATAAATTTAACTGGCATTTGGCAGGAAAGGAAAACAAAGTCATAGCATGTTGCTAATTAATTTTCACGCAGGCTGGTGTGTGTTTTGTTGCTCTATGTGTTACCGGCTGAGCACACCGAGTGCTTTAATTAAAGCATGAATTCAAGCACCTCCGATCATTAATGAACTTAATACAGTAACTTGTGGTTCTGCCATCTGAGTGAGACACACAACATGATGTCTGCCACCAGCTTTGTGTGGAAATAATTCAAAATATTAAACAATGCAGATGTAAATTGTGCCCTGCACTGGAGGGATAAAATCTGATGGACCGAGGTTTGCTGCGACATTTGAAATATTAGACAACATTCCAGGTGAAGCCCAAAGTTTCAAGAACAATAAATCCATACTTCATATGTTATCCTGAAAAGCGCTATATAACTATAATGGATTATTATTATTTTTCCAAAACACATCAGTATGAAATACCACAGCATCAGCTGGATTTACCTTCAGCACTTGACTGTGACAAAAAGTGCCCCTCACTGAAGGAAAACGCCAAAATCGCCAGAATTGATCCAAAGCCTCACACAAAGTGTTTAGAGTTTTACTTTCTAACTTTCAGTGATCATTAACTTTATTCAGTCTACTACATTAACCACTGAAGTGCACACTGAAGGAGCGTCTACTGCGCTGAGCAGCAGCCTCTGCATGCCAACGGACTGTGGAATCTGTTTCAGCTCAATATCATGACTTTAAAAACACCCAATGCCTTGTTTTAACAAATTTCATTAGTTCAAAATATGAAGAATTGTAAAATATGATGTCCATGAGGCTGTTCAGTCGGACGGTGACAGATCACAGGTTGAAAGTGTGTATGTTCATTATGATGTTGATTAATGTCAAAATGACGTTCTTGTGCCTCAGTAATAATTATTAATACCACTAGATAATAGACCAAAGTGGTCATCTGGTCAAAATGTGTCATTTTCGTGAAAATTTTAATTCCTACCCCTCACTTCATCAACATTATACAGACCAATATTTTTTGCCCCCCCAGTGTTCAACTCAAGTCTACGCCTATGTGCAAATCATATAACAGACACCAGGAGTTTATTCACCGTTGTTTTCCCCCGGCCTGTATTTGGAAACCGGCCATTATTCAACTCCCAAAATTATTTGAGAAAATATTTTTGAGGAAATGAAAAATAGACGATGTAGGCAAACAGGGTGGCGTTTAGTTAGCCAGGTTAGAGAGACTATATCTCTATCTGCATAATATCTCAACTGATCTACACATGTAGCATAAAATAATTTGAAGTTAGGCTGTAGGTATGCTAACCTAGCCTGTTAAACTTCTGCTCCTCAGTAATTTAACTCAAAGTCAAATCAGAACACACATAGACATGAAACAAACATTGATATTATTTAGCTACTAATAATGTCCAGCGTGTATAACTCCTCTTAGAAATCATAGAGAAAAAGGTGTTCAGAACTTTAAGAACTTTTAAAGTTTTCTTCAGTATCTGGTCTGAAAATCTATTGAAGATTACAAAGAGAAACTGCTAATGCTAAAATGCTAATTCGTTACACTTTTTAATGGTGCCAATTTGTTCAAAACGTATGCAAATACAGGCTAGAAAATGGGGGCTCAAAAGAGAAAACAGACCTGTGTCCGACATGCCAGCAGCAAATTTGATGAGCTCTCGTTCCCTTTTTTCTGTGGTCACATTAGTCACAAAGAAGCCTATACGTGGGTGTTACAGTGGCATGTTTCCATCTATCAGGCTGGCAAAAACATTTTTTTTACTTCCCTTTCACACAAACATCAAACTTCAAACTGAGCAGCAAATAAATAAAGTGGGACAAGCAGCTTTAAAATACAAGGAAGTCCCTCTGGATGGGATTTAAATTACAAGAGAACCAGAAAGTTGGCAGAAAAAAAAACTGCAGAAAATTGTTGCTCTCATTGTCACTGGGATAGCGGTGAAAAAAAAGTACTCACACAGACGGGATTAAAATCAGCGATGAGGGCAGGTAATGTTAAAATCAGCCCACCTCCTCCAGAGACATAAATCCAGTCCAAATGGGGCTTAAGTCAACTTAAGTGACACCGTCTGCTAAACAGTATAATTTAAGGACGTGAAGTGGAAGGTGTTACCATGAGTCATACAGATGAAAGGAAAACACCACTAACACAGTATATACTGCAGCATTAATTCAGACAGATCCTCATGGAAGAGAGCAACACATCTGCATACTTCGCTCCTGTGTTATGCCTCCAACCCATTTTGGGTGAAAACTCTAATTTTAGTGGCGGTTAATACAAATTCTGAGGTCTTTGCAAGTTTTAAGTTGAAATGAGAAAACTGTATCACTGTTTAGCTATGGACTAGTTCAGGGCTCTGAAACCTTCACAATCATTTTTGGCCAAAAAGAGAAAAAAAATCTGTCTGGAGCTGCAACTATTAAATTCTCTTTTCCCTGAAGACATTTTCTGGCATCCATACTAGGGGTGATAACACTTAATCAATGATCCATTAATCAGTCATGAAAAATTTAACCCATCTATCAAATTAACTAAAATATGCAGCTCTTTACATGTTTCATAGGCTGCACTCTTAGAAATAAGGGTCCCAAAAGGGTTCCTCCTGAAGGGCTGTGGCTGTACCCAGAACAATTTGCTTTTGAAGAACCCTGTTTGGAAGAAAGGGTTTGTCAAGGGTTCTTTGTAAGACGAAGATTTCCATTTTCATCCAAAGAATCCTTTCTAGAAGAAGAGTTCTTCATACCATAATATAAAATGCTTCTCGGTAGAACCACCTGGCTGTGTTCTACATAAAACCCTTGGAATATAAAAAGGTTCTTGGTAGAACCCCCTGTTCTATGAAAGGTAGAAAGGTTCTGGATAGAACCTCCAGAGAGGGTTCTAGGCACCATAAAAGGGTTCTCTATAGAACCTCTCACAGGGGGCTCTAGGTGAGCCTTTTACTGATGGTTCTTGGTATAACCCTTATGTTAGGTTCTCTTTAAAACTCTTTCCAAGGTTCCAAAGTGAACTTTTCTAAAAAGTTCTAACAAGAACCAAAAATGATTCTGGTATGGGAACAAGCTGAAGAACCCTATTTGGTTCTAGTTAGCACCTTTATTTCTAAGGGTGTATATAACGCTGTCAGAGAACGTGGAACATGTTGCTGTGGAAATAAAACTGATTGAGGGGGAAAATGCATTTGGTATTGTTTGGTAAATGTAAATTTTTAAGATTTTGTAATGATTAATTGATTACTTGATCATTAGTTTTACTTAGTTTACTTTGATTAAGTTAATGTTAGTTAATGATTGATTAAGGACAGAGGTTATAATTTGCAACCCTAAACCATAGCTAGCTCAGGCATAGATACAGGCTCTGATGCATATTTTACTTTTAGTTTAGTGAAACTTTTTTGGAAATTTGTTGTATAGGCTACATATTCTTAGAATGGCAAATATAATAATTTTTATACTGTAAAAACATATATATGTATCTGAAATTACTCAAAATGTCTCATTTTCATTTAGAAACTCAAAAAACAAAAAAAAAATCTAAATTTGGTTACAGTGAGCAGTGAACCTGATTTGTCATTATTTTGGTGCCTTGAAATGAAATAGTTTTAATAGAAAATGTTACATTTTTAACTATCATTCACTTTCACTTGAATGAATTTACTGTATAATTAAAAAAAAAGATTTTTGGGGGGATTTTTGCCTTTATTTTGATAGGGACAGCTGAAGATATGACAGGAGAGGGGGCAGAGAGAGGGGGAACAGCACGCAGCAAATGGGCCACAGGCGGGAAGTGACCAATGACCACCGCAGAGGACCAAGAGCCCCAGCACATGGGACGAACGCTCCACCCACCGAGCTATGGGAGCAACCCTACTGTATAATTTTTGAACACAATTTTTTCGGTTCCTAAAACTCAAGATTTAAGTTTATCCTAAGATCTCAACAAAAGATTAGTAGTTCATAACATTTTTTCAAAGCTCAAAACTCAAAAATCTCTTGCAGTACGCTGCCTTCAAATTTTGAGTAGTCACCTTTTTCATAGAGCTACAAAATGTTAAAAAAAGCAAACAAAGCTGTTAATCATTTCCATGTATTTTTTTGTGACAGAGAGCCCCTGGAGAGGGGCTAAAGACCAGCATGTGGCTCTGGAGCCGCAGGTTGCAGACCCCTGGATTAGTTGCCCAGCAGACATTTTGACATGTCATACCATAAAAAACTTACAGGTGTATTAATGACTGCTCTGCTCCTCTTGAGGGAGGTCTTGTCATTGTGGATGCTGGTTCACTGTCACTGTCGCTGTTACTGGGACACCTAATGAAACTGAGCCTTAATTACTCTTATGAAGTCCACCTGTGTTTTCCTGCTTTGATAAGTCACAATGTCTGCTGTGCACCCAGTCCAACAGGAGCGCTAATCCTCTGGCCAATCAGGTGACGAATTATGCTATGTCTTTTCCAATCCAGTAATTGGCATCATTGCATATAAGAAAAGAAATTAGGGGTCCTTTCAGTCTGTCTCCATCAAAGTGGTAATGTATTTCAGATATCTGTCATTTTTTATGCTGTTAAAATGCATTATTTAGCTGTTTTGGTCAGCTGGTAGAGCATGTGCTTCATGTATTGAGGCTATCAGTCCTCTGCAGTGGTTTGCACTGGTCTGACTCCCACCTGTGACCCTTTACTGCAGGTCACCCCCTCTTCCTCTCTTCTCTTTAGCTATCTCTGTCAAATAAAGGCATAAAAAGCCCAAAAAATAATGTTTTAAAAAAACAACAACAACAGATATTTTATGATTGAGTCATATTTTGTCACTGCAAAAACTTTACTTACACCATCAGTAAGTCACTTTGTGTTTGACACAAACTCACATCCTGACTGGCTGCTTTTACATGGCTTGTTTTCACCCAAAGGAGGCCGTGGTGGTGGGACACGACATATGGCAGTTGTCATCCATTTTATAGTCACATGTCCTACACACTATCCAATCATGTCTCTATGTAAACATCTGGTGTATGTTCAACGGTGAGCTCTGCCACACATGAGCATGGTCATACCGCCAAAATAAAAGATATATTGTTGCAATAAATAGTTAAAACCTTGACGTGTGTGTTGGGACCCAAAAACACTGAATCTGAGACAAAGTCTGCACTACCCCTTTATTTTTTACTCCTAAGTCATTTTTTTTTCTGTAGTATGTTCAGAGAAGCATAAGCAACTGTTCATATTACCCCTGTGCACTCAGCTGATCAAGACCCCAGTTTTACTCCGAGCTTTCATATCAAGCAGGTTACTCTGCCTGATACAGAGTGAAACAATACGCCTACAAACTGTGAAAGTGAAAAAGTTGAGAAAACTCAAAATTTCTAGGCTACTGACTGCAACAGATTTTTAGGTTTTGAGCCCGACACAAATTCTTAAGTTTTGAAAAAGTTTTACCAACTACTGATTTTGTTGACATAATTAATTTTTCTTCAGATACACTTAAAGCTTTGGATTTTAGAAACTCAAAACATGGCATTGTAATAATACTGAGTAAGTTCACTGAAGTGAAAGTAAATGTTCAAATTTTTATATTTCCAATTAAAACTATTTCACTTTTCAGGCTAAAAAAAAAGACAAATCAGGCTCACAGGTCACTGTGAACAATTTTTAATTTTTCTTTTGTTTTCTAAAACTCAAAGATTCAACTTTGTCTAAAGAAGAAAAGTAAATTATCTCTACTAAAAATTACAGTTCAGCAAAAAGTTTATTTCAAAACTCAAGAGTGAGTTGGGCTCAAAGCTCAAAAATCTGTTGCAGTGTGTTGCCTTGAAATTGTAAGTCGTTTCAACTATTTTTTACAGTGCAGTATATACTTCTCATGGAGCTTACTTCAAAAATATAATAGTCCAGTAAATCTATTCATCCTGGTAAAGAACAGTTTGTCCTCTGAGCTGCTGACAATCCACAGCTTCAGAGGACAGAGGACAGGGTCGGTGTGGACTGATCCAACTGAACAATACCCCAAAGAAACTTCAGGCGTTCCTCTGAATGAGGATGGAGCGTCCTGGGTTTGTCAGGGTGCAGCTCAGGTACCTTTGGCTGTCTGATGTGACGTCATCAGTCCTCAGTGGGCGTTGCTGAGCGCTCCGTTGGTCATAGTCAGTTTGCTCCACCTCCTCTGACTGAGGAGTTTACGGTTCTGTTGGACCTTGACCCGGACATCGAAAACCTCCTGGATGGCGTTCTTGAAGCAGTGGAAGTTGTAGTCGATCAGTCCTGTGAGGGACAGACAGAAGACAGAGGTCTGTCTGTTACAGGTCAGAGAGAGGAAAAAAAAGGCTCTGGAGTTGCAGCTCCAGACAGATTTTGTTTTCTCTTTTTCAGTCAAAAATGTCTCTTTTGATAGAAAAGGATGCACTCCCTGCCCTAAACCCAACAGGGAGTCTGAGTTTGAGTTTTCGTTGAACAGCGTGTTCTTAGCGTAGCGCTGAATTTTGATGTTTTGCCATGAAACAGGAAATTGAAATAACTCAAATATACATTGTCCAATCTGCCCCAGACTTCACAGTTCCAGCCTGAAGACATCAATGGCCAGTTAGGAGTGTCTGTCATTGTGCCACCTACTGGCAACGGGAAGTAATTTCACAATTTTCATGATGTAATCTACACTTGATATACTGGAACGTAAAGTAAAACTAGTGGGTGTTCTGTAGCGCCACATTATGGACACAGGAACTCCTTCTTGCAGCATAAAAAAAAAAAAAACAAAAAAAAAAACATGAAAATTCAAAGCTGTCTAGTAGCAAGGCTGCAGCCAACATACGCAGGGCCTATTCTTTAATTAAAATAGCATCTCTTGAAATTTCAAAATCACAGTTTAAAATCACAGTAGTGATTGTTTTGCCTTAAATTAAAAGCCTGAAATAATTCCTCAACAGAGATGAGAGTGCTGACTTTTTTTAACTCTGTCTCTTGTACCCCAACTCAACTGGTTAGTTTTTGTTATTGTGCGACTGCTGTGAATTTGAACTAACTTTTTAAAACACTGAATTCACATGTTCTGCAAGGCCCATGGGGTCTGGTTGCTGGTTTTACTATCAGACAAAGGCAAAGTAAATGAGTAAAAATATTATAAATATAGTGTACATTTAAACTGACATTGATTTTTTTTCAGGTGTTGTTGCTGACTGCATCCACATTGCTTAGCTTCCTGCACCAGTACTCCAGCAGCTTCTCACCATCTATTGTAGATAATACACTGACTATGAAGAAGTACCCCCACTTCAAATAATCCAAACTATTCCTTTAATCAAATATTTGTGCCATGCTATGTTTAAATGACAGATGTGAAGTACAGACAGATGTAGAAGGTTGTGAGATCAAGAGGTGTCAAGGGTCTCTATTTTTAAGTTTATACTTGATGACCTCAGGGACTGTCAGAACACAATATAATTCGGCAATACAATAATAAAAAATAAAAGTGAAAAAAAAGTGAATTAAAAAAGTTCAAGGCATAAACAGTCATGAAAGGTTATAAACAGACAAGACTGTGAGCAGCATACAGTCTGTGCTTCCCTAACTTTGCAGACAGAGTTCTCCTTAGATGTGCAGCTCAACAGTGTATAATCTCCATGGGGACTTTTAATCTCAGGGAGAAAAAAAAACAACAACAACAAAACTTTCATTGTGAGCCACTGAGCAGCATTAGACACACAAAGTCAGACTATGCAACTACAGAGAAGATAGGGAGTGCAGCTAACTGCATGAAGGAGCACAGAGCTACAACACAAACAGAATTTCATGTCTGAACACTGACAGTGAAGTCATCCAAGTCTAATACCGACCCCAATTCTAAAAAAGCTGCCAGTACAAAAGACAATATATCTCATGTTCAAACTGATAAACTTTGTTTTTTTGTAAATATACACTCATTCTGAATTTGATGCTTGCAACACATTTCAAAAATGTTGTGACAGGAGCAGCAAAAGACTGAAAGATGTGCAATGCTCAAGAAATACCTGTCTGGAACAATCAACAAGTAAACAGGTTAACTGGTGAAAGAATCGTGATTGTGACGAGACATGGGTGGGGTGAGATTCACCACTTTATGAAATACTGCATGTGCAAATAATCCAACAGTTTAGGAACAATGTATCTCAACACAAAACTACAGGAATTTATAGATTTCACCATCTACAATCCATAATATCATTAAACGATTCAGAGAATCCAGAGAAATCTCTGCATGTAAGGAGCAAGACTGAAAACCAACATGAATGTCTGTGACCTTTGACCCCTCAGGCAGCACTGCATTAAAAAACTGCATTAAAAACCCACATCATTGTATAAAGGATACTACATGGGCTCAGGAAAACTTTGGAAAACTGTTGTCAGTAGAGATACCGATTTCAATTTTCTTGGCCGATTCCAATTTCTGCTTTTTTGAAGGGTCTGACCTGCCGATTTAAAATTTTCTTGTAAAAATTAAATTGGATGTACATAATAAGACACAGACTATTAAATATTAATTAAATACTATTTAAATTTTCTTCAAAGTCCTCCAGGTTACAACCAGGCCTTATTATAGTTTTATATTAAGATTATGAATTGGGCGAATGTGATCTTGCGAGATCAAGGAATCTTGCGGGATTTCACAGGACACGATTTCACGTGATCTCCTGTGGAAGCAGATGTAAAACTGGAGACTGATGCAGTGCAACAGTTTGCATGATGTGACCACAGCAGCTGTGATGGTATGTGAATTAATGCTGAAAGGTACACACCGATTTTGGAGCAACATATGCTGCCATCCAGATGACATCTTTTTCAGAGACGTCCCTGCTTATTCCAGCAAGACGATGTCAAGACACATTGTGGACGTGTTCCAACAGTGTGTCTTTATAGTAAAAGAGTTCAGATACTAGACTGACCTGTCTGCAGTCCAGACCTGTCTCCCACTGAAAATGTGTGGTGCATTATGAAGCACAAAATACGAGACCCCGGACTGTTGTATATTAAAAAAGAATGAGAGAGAATTTCACTTTAAAAACTTCAACAATTACTGTCCTCAGTTCCCAAACACTGACTGTGTTTTTTTAAAAGAAAAGCTGATGTATCACAGTGGTAAACAGTGGTTTCGAACATGTTGCACGCATCAAATTCAGAATAAGCGTATATTTACAAAAAACAAAATTTATCAGCTTTAACATTAAATATCTTGTCTTTGTACTGAGGAGAATTCATCTTTCTTGGTCAATATAGCAGCACTGAGGAATGTATGGTAACACTTCAGTTTTCAGGTCCCATAATTTCATGGCAAATAGGTGATAATTACCAAGTAATATAGTTGAAATGTCTTACAAATTACCCACAAATTTCACAGTGAATTATGTGATAATTAGCAAGTACCGTTTTCATGTAGTAGGTTGTAATTTACCATTAGATTTCCAGTTACTTGCATGAAAATGACACTTGTGGTCAATTTGCAGATAAATTCAGAGAAATTTCAAGTATGTTGCTTTGTAATGATCACCAACTACATGAAAATGTTACTAAGCTAATTATCACATACTTAACCATGACATTTCCAAATATATTACTTAGTAATTACCATCTATTTAGCATGAAATATTTAACATGAAATTATGGGAGCTGGAAACTGAAGTGTTATTGTTAGGTGGTGAATTTTCCCTTTAAATAAACTATGTTAGGGGACACATGGAGGACAGAAACAGCTCATCTCCCCATCAGCGTTTTAGCACATGGAGATTATAAATTATATCTACACACACTATTACACACACACACAGCTTGTCTCCATCCTAAAAACAGGATATAAAGTAAAATTGAACAGCAGGGAATGTTACTGGCTGTAAGAATTATCATCATTCTTGAGAAATCCAATAGAGTTCAGACATAATACAGTTAGGTATTAAGATGATTCAGATAATCTCTTTATGCATTTAGCAGTAACTAATTGCTATTAAATGCTGGAGGCATGTTCACAGAAGATTTCAGAAAGTCACAACTTGTCTCTTCAAAGACACAGTGAAGAGTTGAATACAGAGGGAGGTACAGGTCTGTAAACATGCTTCATTTCTTCCAGAGTGAGTACTGCTGCTGATGTTAAATAGTCTGACACACATTCTGTACTCCAGTACACTGGCAAAAGTAGAAGTACTGATTCAACATCTTTACTACAGAAAAAGTAAAAGTACAGGCTCTGAAATGTACTCAAAGTATAAAAGTAAAAAGTCATCCTCTGAAGGACATTTCTACTGACAGTAACTGAACCTCACCTTCTCTCTGTGGATTTCACTCTCTCTGCCTGGTTTGTCTTCTTACATCTTTTTGTCTCACTATGTCTTTTTTTGTGTTGATATGTCATTTATGTCTTTCATGTCTTTGTAGACTTCTTAAATTTTTACATCTTTTTCGTCTTTTTCTTTTTATCTTTTTCATCTTGTTTCTCGTTACATTTTAACACCTTTTATGTCTTAGCATTGTTTTTGTCTTGTTACATCTTATGTTGTTTTTGTTGTTACTTTTTTTCTTGTTACATTTTGATGTCTTTTATGTCTCCTTACATCTTTTGCATTTTGTTACATCTTTTATGTGTTTTTTTGTTACATCTTTTGCATCTTTTTGATATTATGTCTTTGTCTTGTTGCATCTTTTGTCTTGTTATATGTTTTACATTGTTTATTTGTCTCATTACATCTTAACATCGTTTTTGTCTTGTTATATCTTTTATGTTGTTTTTGTTTTCTTGTTACTTCCCACCTCTGCTGGGCTCACTGGCTGCAGTCAAGTCACGAACTTTATACTTACATGACCGGCACATACAGCAGGCACATAAACATTCATCACTGTGATTGGCAGGTCAGACAGAAATCGAAGCCACATGCATTATGGGATGCCTGCTGGCCTGGCTCCTCTCAGCCTTGTGTATTAATGTAAGGTCCAGTCAGGTGTGTTTGAGAAAGTGTTAGCTTGATTGACGGGTGTTTCAGCTCATCATACTTTAGCCCCATTTGGACAGGATTTTTGTCTCTGCGGGAAGTGTGGTGATTTTAACATTACCTGTGTTCCTCTGTGATTTTAATCCTGTCTGCTGTGTTTATGTGAGTTTTTTTTGTACCTCTACCCTAGGAATAACTGCAGCTGCAATTACCTGCTGTTTTTCTGTTAACTCACTGTCCCTCTTGTAATTTGAATTAATTATGTCCCTGCATTTTAATGTGGATCTCTGAGCTTTTCTACCACATTTTTATCACCTCAGTGTGATATTTTAGTGAAGTCAAAAAGGTTTTTATTAATCTGTTAACTGAAACTATGGGCAGAAATCACTGGAAACTGAATTTGAATCATTTGTACTAACTTTGATTTGCTCAACTTGAATAAGTGAATTAAAAAACTGAACTTGAATCACATGATTTGTATTTGTATTGTTTAACCTCATTAACTGCATTGGAAAACTGAATCTACATATATTTATATACACTAATTACTGCTATTTTGCATGTTGGAAAGGTCTAGACAGGCTCTGCTACACTAAATGAAACAGGACTTAATCACTTTCATCGGTAACATCTGTGTTTTCACTACTGGGTCATATCAGTGTGGTTGCTGTGAAAAAGGTCTATTAAATTTCAGTTCACTGAGACACACATTCAATCGTTGAGGACGAGCAAACAAGTGCAGATTCACAGAAGTTCTTTTCAGTCAATCAGCACCGATGTAACAGATGGAAGGGAATAAAGAGATACTACAATAAGGCCCATCCCAGCACCCCCTGTAGTTCTGGGCCTGAGCCAGACTTGTTAAATTGACATCACATTTATGTAACAAGGTGCGTGCCTGAAAGTGTCTGGGGAGGAGGGGGTGGAGGAAACAATTTGCTTCAACCAAAATTCATATATTAAACAGGATTACAACCTATTTAATATACAGTCTGTGACTCCAAGTTACTATTTGGACTGCTGTACTTATTTTTGCACGCACAAAGGCTACATATTGCTCCTTTAACTGTTTGTTTCAAGTTTCTGAAAACATAATTCAACTAAAGTCAACTTCATGAAGAGCATCAGGTGCAAAAGTACAAAACTGTTAGAGACATTTTAATATGAACTGAGACAAATCACGTGTCACATTTCAAAATAGCTCCTAATAAACAACACTGCTGCAGTAAACATGTAGTCAGTCAGAAATAATTACCACAGCTGTGAGAATAAACAGCAGCCATGTTGAAATAAACTACATTGTTCAGGACATCAAAAGCATGGAGCCCCACATGTGCTGAGCAGCTCTGATCAGTCTGACAGTCAGACAGACACAGACAACACATGTTCCATACCTCTGTGTTATATGTTTTATATCTCATGATGGACTTATTTTCCAACCTCGAGAACTGAAAAACAGGGAGGATTCAGAATTTTAAAAAACTGAGTTTGAGACTGTTTCCTGCATTTTGGTGACTTTTAAAGAAGGAAATTAACAAAATAATAAGAGAGGAGGCAAAAGTACACACTTTATTTACTCAAGTAGAAGTACAGATACTTGTGTAAAAAAACTGAAAGAAAGAAAAGACTGAAAAGTAGAAGTACTGATTCAACTTTTTAACTCAAGTAAAAGTGAAAAAGTACTGGCTCTGAAATGTACTTAAAATACAAAAGTAAAACGTTGCCATCTGAAGGAGTCTGTCTCTGCAAAACAAACCGAACCTCACCTTTCTCCACGACTCGAGTCTCCGCCCGTCTGTTTCAGTTTGATATGTCTTTTACATTGTTTTTCATCTTGTTATGTCTTTTTGTTGTTTTTCATCCTTATTTGTTTTGGTTGTTCGTTGTTTTTTCTCTCATCTCTTATGTAGCTTTTTGTCTTCTTACATCTTTTACATCTTTTTTTGGCTTGTTTTTCCTTGTTACCTTGTTTTTCATCTTGTTATATCTTTGACATTGTTTTTTTGTCATATGTCTTTTTCACTGGTTATGTAATTTTTGATCTTGTTACATCACTTTCATCTTGTTATGCCTTTTTTTTCATTTTCTTCTTGTTACATCTTTTCCATTATTTTTTTCTTGTCTTACGTTTTTTCATCTTGTTACATTATTTTTTGTCTTGTTACATCTTTTACGTTTTTTTTTGCCTTTTGTCTTATGGTGTTTTTCATCCTGTTACATCTTTTTATGTTGTTTTTGTCTCGTTATTCATCCTATTCATCCTGTTATGCAATGTTACATCTTATCTTTTTATGTCTTTTTCATTCTTTTTTGTTACATATTTTACGCTGCTTTTCATCTTTTTACAGTTTTTACATCACTTGTTTTCCTTGTCTTATGTTATTACATCTTATGTCATTTTTTTGTCTTTTAATGTCTTTTGCATTCTTTTTTGTCTTCTTACGTTGTTTTTGGTGTCATCACATCTCTTTTGTCTTGTTACATTTTTTGTCTTTTTCAGTACACAGTGATAAAAAGTAATCACAAATCCCCTCAAATGTATTTAATACTAAAGTAATGGGCCTGTTTTAAAAATGTAAGGAGTAGAAAGTACAGATATTTGTGTCAAATATATGGAGTAAAAGTAAAAAGTTGCAACATCCTTTTTATGTTAGACACTGTTATTTTTAATTATTGGGGGAAAATACAGAATTACTTGCCCCTCTGTCATAAACTAATATCAGTTTTCAGTCATCAGACTGTATGTACTGTGGTCATTGTGGCTTTGAGTCACATTCAGCAGCTCGTGTCAGCTACAAACAGACCCACAGTCTGATCTTGTGTTCTAACAGAAAGCTCAGTGCAGATAATTGCAGTGACTTTATGTGCACTGCTGCTGCAGAGGTCAGCCTGTGTCCAAAGAATTGCAGATTCAAATCCCTCACGCCTGTATAAAAATGTGGGAGGATGAACAAGCAGTGCCCTTCACTCCATCAGCAGCCAGTGGATAAGTACCCTTCAGCGAGGCACTGAACCCCCCGCTGCTCTGGGGCAGCTCCCAGCAGCTGACCCGCCTGCTCAATCATTAGAAAGCACTCTGTGTAACAGCAACACAAAATACACACTAACACTCTGAATGCTGCTTCACTTTTCTACACGTACAAAATCATCTATATCCATGTTATTCAGCTTGAATGTCTTTTTAGGCAAGTCCAAGGAAGCTGGCATATTCTTATTAGATTAATATATTAATTGCCAACTATTCTGATAATTGATTAATGGTTTGAGTAATTTTTCGTCCTCTCTGACAGTAAACTGAATATCTTTGAGTTGTGGACAAAACAAGACTTTTGAGGATGTCATCTTGGACTTTGCAAAACACTGATCAACATTTTTCACAATTTTATGACATTTTATAAACCAAAAAATGGATTGGTTAATCAAGAAAATAATCAAGACATTAATCCACAGTGAAAATAATCATTAGTTGCAGCCCTAATTCGTATAGAACCACAGAAGTGATGTACAGTAGTCCTGTGAGGAAAGAGGAAACTAAAAATCAATTCAAGTAGAACTAACCTTTCGCTAAGCCCTGCCCTCCTTAGTTACTGTTGCTAAGCCTGCCAAACTCTCCATTCGCTCTCTAGCGGTGACAGATTTAACATCGAAATTTGTAGTAATTGTGGAAACACAAGATCTGTGGTTCCTTACAGAAGTAAACGAAAGCAGCTTCATTTCTAGCTGACGACAGAGGATTTTGTCGGCTAAAATAATGACTCACAAGCAGATTTCTTAACTCTTTGAGTCAGCTGAGAAGTCTCCAGCTGACATTTTAATGTTTCCATCTGACATGTTTTAAAACAAGAACCCTGTGAAAGTGTTTATGTAAAGTTAGCTAACAGTTGCATACATGCATTAATGCTAACAGACTCAGGCAAAAGCTAGCTTACATCTCTGCAAACATTGGCAGGATGGTGAAATACAGCAGGTACATCTACATGATAGATGACAAAAATACACTCACTAATGAGGGTAAAGGAAGCCCAAGGACTTGATTACTGCCGCAGACTTTGAGACAGGTGAGCCAACCGCAATCGCAGAAGAGAGCCGAGATAAGAGCTAAGCTAACTCAGCTTAGACCTGAGACAGCGAGCCAGAGAGAGATGCATCCTCATCAGTCCGCTTTGAGCCCACATCCTCCTCCTCAAACCCCCACCTAACATCTGCACATGCAGTGTTTTGTTAGCTACCATTACCATTTGTTTAACCTCTGCCTGTTTGGTTGTTTCTCTGTTTCTGTGTCAGTTCATCATCATCCTTTGGCTTCAGCCCCTGTGTTTCAGATCTTTCTTGCATTTGCCGGACTTTGGATTACTTTCTTTTGTTCCTCATTTGCCCTTGTTGGATTTGTTTGTTTTCTGGACTGTAGTTTCGACCTGCCTGCCCTGCAAGTAAGCTTTTTCTTTCTGCCTCACCTCATCTGCATTTTTGGTAATTTGTCCATTCAGTCCATTAAAAGAGTGACGGCGATCCCACAGTAATTAAACCTCCTGTTTGTCCTGTCTCTACCTGATCAGATGTCAGTTTACTGAGGGATCACCAATAAATTAGTTTGTTATTTTCAATACCTTTGTGCTGGCTTGTGAAAGTTATGATTAAAAAATTATACTAAATTTGCATTTTACATAATTATTTGATGGAAAATAATTGCATTTTTTTCAATATCTTCCATGTCATGTGACCCAGGAACTCTAAATCAGTACTTCATTTGTTTTAGTACACTGCACAGAGGACATGCCTCTCTCTTCAGCCTTTGTCTTCTCTCGTTGCTTTTATGTTATTTTTTTGTCCTGTTACGTAATTTTTGATTTTGTTACATCTTTATCAGCTTGTTAAGTCTTTTTTGTTGTTTTTTCTGTCTTGTTATGTCTTTATATCTTTTTTGTCTTATGTTGTTTTTCATGCTGTTATGTCTTTTTTGTCTTGTTCCAGTGTTTTTTGTCCTTTTCAGTGTGCAGAGACAAAAATAATCAACAAGGGGAAGGTCATGGATCTGCCCTATTGAGAGAAAAAATGTGTTATCTGTGCGAAATAGCCATAGTTCAATGTCTGATGTCTTTTTTCATGATCAAACTGCACATTTTTAGAGTGTCTTGTCTTTTTCCCTCACTCCAAGACACACCTGTGCCTCAGCATCTCTTTATACCACACCTGTCAGCTGGATGCATTATCTTGGCAAATGAGAAGTGGTCACAAACCTAGTTTTTAAGAAATTTGTGAAAGAAATTGAGAAAAATCAACCTTTTGTGTGCAGTGAGGAAGCCTAAGATTTTTCTTTTACTTTAACTCATGAAAAATGGGAGTAAAAGTGTTGAAGTGCAGCTCCAAGTGCTGATCTTAGGTAAAGGAGGGCTTGGTGAACAATATTTTCTCGCGTACATGTAAGTGCACTGACTGTAAATGGACTGACCTTTCCTCTCAAAGCTTTCCTTGCGGAGGAAACAGACCATGGCGAGGAACTTGGTGACCTCCTTCAGGTACATGACTGTAGTGTTGTTCAGGTGGATGATGGCCATAGACTCCTTGTCGTAGGGCAGCCCCCCCTCAGTGTCCGTCAAGCTGAAGGAGACAACGCAGAAAAACACACTTAGCTTAACTCCGGAGAGTGAAAAATAATGCAACATCTGACAGACGGTGATGGGCCTATTTCTGACAGAGGCAGGTTCAGTTGTTTCAGGAAACACTCAGTGTGATACTACATCTTCTTCTTCTGCACATGTCAAAGGAAGAACACAGTGGTTAGTACTGAGAAAAACAACAAACCTCTGATTTTGGTATTCAGCCAGAGAAGTGTCAAGATGTAGAGGGCAAGGTGGACAGAGATGGGAAGTAATATTTCCTTATTGTACTTGAATTTTCAGGTATCTGCACTTTTCTTGAGTATTTATGTAACTAGACAAAAATGATGTAAAAGATGTAACAAGACGTAACTAGTTAAAAGCAAGGTAAAAGACGTAACAAGTTGAAAGCATCGTAAAAGACGTAACAAGACAAAAGTGACATAAAAGACGTAACAAGATGAAAATGATGTATAAGATGTAACAAGACGAAATAATGTAAAATACGTAACAAGACAAGAGTGGCTTAAGAATATGTAACAAGGCAAAGGGAACATAAAAAGATGTAATAACACAAAAGCAATGTAAAAACTCATAACAAGACGAAAATGATGTAAAAGATAAAACAATATTACAAGACGTAACGAGATGAAAGTGATGTAAAAGATGTAACTACACGAAAGCGAGGTAAAAGACGTAACAAGTTGAAAGCAACATAAAAGATGTAACAAGATGAAAATGATGTAAAATATGTAACGAGACAAAAATGATGTAACTAGACGAAAATGACATAAAAGATGTAACAATATAACAAGACATAACGAGACAAAAACAATGTAAAAGATGTAATTAAACAAATGTGAGGTAAAAGGCAGCAAACTGAAAGCATCGAATAAGACATGCAATAAGATAAACATGACGTAAAAATCATAACAAGACAAAAGCAACTCTAAAAATGTAACAAGGCGAAATGATGTAAAAAGACAACAAGACAAAAACGAAGCAAAAGACAGCTCAAACATGACATAAAAGATGCAAAAACAAGAAAACAAATAAAAGACATGACAAAATGAAACAGGTAAAGAGGGAGACTCAACTATGGAGAAAAGGTGAGGTTCAGTTAACTTTGCACAGAGACAGATGGTAGAAATGTCCTTCAGAGGACGACTTTTTAGTTTTATACTATACTAGTATATTTCAGAGCCTTGAGTAAAGAAGTCGAATCAGTACTTCTTTCTTTTTACACAAGTAACTGTACATCTACGTATTTGAGTGCAGAATGTCTGTCCTTTATCCATCTGTGAAGACAGAAAGGGGGAGACAGAGAGAGGAGTGGACGCAGCGATAGGAGAGGTTTTAAAAGACAGACAGAGGAGAATTTAAACACAATGCAGAGTAGGACACAGACACAATCTGAGCTCTGGACAAGGAGTACGCAATGTTCTTTCTTGGTTGTCACTTATAATTTATTTTCGTTTCACAGAGAAAGGCAAACAACAAAAGACAGAAACATCATTTGTTTCCTTCATTCCATCTGATGAATATAAACTTTGTCTTCTTCATTTACATATTTGGGCATCCATCTGTTTTTGAACTACACAGGATTTTTTTAATTTCATAGTAAACATACACAGAGCCACTGTAGCATAACATGACATAAAAACATATTTCTGGTGTACACAGCTATAAAGATGGAAACAGTATCGATCCATGTGAGACGAACAACTAAAAAAACATGGACACAGCACGTATGCTGGGTGTGTTTGGGACATTTTTGGAAAATAGAAGAGTTTCTGTTGCACATATTCAGATTTAATTTCTAAATGCTATGAGTGCCACAAACTCATTCCCATTCACCTGGTGGAGGTGGAAAATGGAAATGAAAATACTTGGTACTTTGGTTATCGTGCACTTTATAAGAGATGATGTGTACTTTCAACAAGAACCAACCAGTCGAGTTACAGTTTATGCCCACGTCTTTCCAGACTCATATCAAATATGTAGTGAAGATTTATTTAATAAAACATATGAAGTGTTCTGGTCACTGTAAAACCTGCTGTCTTCACTTACAGTACAGACTTTCTATCAACACCTGTGACTCTGACAGAGTTGCTCGTGTTCAGAACAACTTGCTGGACTCTGTGTGCGTCAGATACCGTCGGCCTAATAACTGATCACAAAGATAAAAAGCAAAGCTGTAAAAGAGCTCTGACTCACTTGATGTTGGTTTTCGGATGGATTCTCGGGAGGGTTTTGACCATTGCTCTTCACTGCTCTGACAGAGGTGCATTTGGCCACAACCTGCTTTTGAAGGTAAATCCATCATATGCAGCTACTTCTGCCCATTGGCTGTTTAGCCCAGAGGTGTTTCAGATAAAGTGTAATTCCAGTGTTCTTGCACGCTTTGGGCTTTCACTTGAAATTTTATCTCAGATTTTATGGCAGCAAACAACTTGTCGAACTGTGGCGTGTTTTTATCGCTTGTGCACAAGTCGAGACGATATGGACATGTTGTTGTACAGGGACTGTCGAGAAATCGTGTGAACATTAAGCCTAATCTGAAGCCTGATAAATAACGACAGTAATGGGTTGATGTGGGACATCAAGTTACTTTTTGTAGAACTTCATCCTGCAGCAGCTGCTGTATGTAAATGTACTGATAGATTTGACTATTGTAATTATTTTCCTGAGTTTTCTGCCAAGTAAATGCAGTTGAGATGCCTAACCCAGCCCTCCTCTGAGACTGAATGATATTATATGAACTAATTAATCTACAATATGGAACAAACACAAATGGACTACACCTCATTTTCATTACTATTGGGAGCAAATGAACACATCTGTTTTTTATTAGGTAAAGTCATGTTTTGAGCATATATCCTTTATTATATTCGTAATACTGTCACCACGAAAACCCCAAAAAAATACTGTGCTGTAAATTTTAGGTTATCTCACCGACCCCTACCAACCAGTATCTCAAAAAAAAAGTGAGTACACCCCTCACATTTCTGCAAATATTTAATTATATATTTTTATGGGACAACACTGAAGACATGACACTTTAATACAATGTAAATAAATGTAAACCCTATTGAGATCTGTGGGGCATCTTCAAGTGGAAGATGGAGGAGGGCAAGGTCTCTAACATCCACCAGCCCCGTGATGTCATCATGGAGGAGTGGAAGAGGATTCCAGTGGCAACCTGTGAAGCTCTGGTGAACTCCACGCCCAAGAGGGTTAAGGCAGTGCTGGAAAATAATCGTGGCCACACAAAATATTGACACTTCAGGCCCAATTTGGACATTCTCACTTAGGGGTGTACTCACTTTTGTTGCCAGTGGTTAAGACATTAATGGCTGTGTGTTGAGTTATTTTGATGCGACAGTAAATTTACACAGTTATACAAGCTGTACACTGACTACTTTACATTGTATCAAAGTGTCATTTCTTCAGTGTTGTCCCATGAAAAGATATAATTAAATATTTGCAGAAATGTGAAGGGTGTACTCACTTTTGTGAGATACTGTATGTGTAATATATATATATATATATATATATATATATATATACACATACATATATATATATATATATATGTATTATATACAGGGGTGTAGGTTTTCTGGGTACTTGTACTTTTATGAGTACATTTTCAAGTCTGTACTTTTACTCAGACTTAAGTATGCATTACAAGATGTAATCTACTTAGTTACTTTTAAAATCCTTTCATCTGCATTTTAGTTGCCAATAAAGTGATATCACCAGAAATGGGCCAATAACAACAAAGCTGCTGCAGCACCACACATTTGGAGTAAGGGTGTTAATGATTAATTAATTAATTGCCATTAAGAATTCAACCAATTAAAAATGTGTTCATGGATATTTAATCAATAATCATGGCAGTAACTGCACCTCATCTGACATTGTTTTGCCAGGCCAAGCCCTCTGTTGAATAAGGAAAATCAGACTTAAAGTGACAAAAAAAACAGCATTTTCAACTATTGCTTAAAGAAAACACACAAAATTTTCAATCCTAGTTTGGAGAGGTGACTGTGGCATCAATGGTTAAAAGTAATTAATACTCTGAGTAGTTTTTGAGATGAATACTTTGTACTTTTACTTAAGTATTTTTCTAACACCAGTACTTTTACTTGTAATTCAGTAATATTTTAGCAATGTAGAACAATGAAGAGAAGACAGACATCTTTACAGCTGATATCCACAAAACTCTGCAAATCACACAAAAACTATGTAGATGGATAAAGAGCACTACAGGTCAGAGGAAGTGATTTTGGAGTGCACTGTATCTTTAAAGGACTGGCCCACATTTAACTTTCTAGCACGCGATGGCTGTTCAGCAACCATCCTACATTAGAGAGAAGAGTTTTGTGAGCCATCTTCAAGTTGAAGCATGCAGCTGAATGATAAAATGTTTGAGCAGTGAGCTTTGTTTTGCTTCAACAGTCTGGTTTTGGAACCTCGTGATGACAGTTTGGGGAAACGGAATAAATTTCACAAAACATGTCTAAGTAGGTGAAGAACTGTAACAGCCTCACAAGGAATTATTTTTACACATCAGGCATCAATCCACACTTCACAAGGGCAAACAGACGGCGCCGATCCAAGCTTCTATTAATGTTGAATCGCTCGTGTCTATACCTGAGGCGTTGCTGCCAACCAACACATCATACAGTATAAATATGATAAAAAGCATCTCTACGCAGCAGATGCTGGATTCAATATAATTATCTAAATGAATAAAACGCCCTCTCATACCTAATCTCGTGTTTCCATGCCCATTGGCCTAGACGTGATGACATGTGGGCTAAGAATAGTTGCGGCGCTGCAACAGATTGGAGACAGGCAAAGGCGAGGAACATGCACGGCTAATGTGAGATTAATGAAATGTGAATTTATCGTTGTTGACAAAGAGGAAAAGAAATAATTGCATTTCACTGACAAAAGACTTGGCACGGTTTGTTGGCCAAGGAATACCGCAGTCGCATTTGAGCTTTCCAAGTGTGCAGCATGCCAGGTTTCTCACAAGAGAGGAGTTCATTAATTAAATGAGGTGAAAAAAAAGACTCCATTTACTAAAGCCTCTAATTAAGGATAATATCCCAGCTGTTTTGTGATGATAATGATGGCTGCCTTCTGTACAACAATCTGCTGATTTATGTGAGCAGGTCCAACTGGTGCCTACAAGGCTTCCACACCTGTTAGTGGTGAACAATTCCAGGACACAGGTGAGCGCGCACATTATTGAGGGTTATTTAAGCGGTTAAGACAGTTGCACCTCGGTTTACAAAGAGGACATAATCCGCAGATATGTTGCATCCACCTCTGTCCACGGTCAAAATGTGAAATTAGCTGTTTGTGCCCTTGGCAGCGCGTTCCCCTACGCAGCTGTGACGGGTTAAATATTCACTCACTTCAGGCCAAAAGTGGCCTAGTTCAGTTCAAACTCCCAGCTGTGTCGCCCAAGGTGAACGCACACACACACACACACACACACACACACACACACACACACACACACACACACACACACACACACATACACACACACACGCTCCCCTCTATTATCTTGACAACAAACATGGGTCAGAGAGGCATCACCTGGCCCTGGGGAGGGAGGCATCGTGACCATACAGTGCTCCACAGTTCAGTTTGGGTGCTTCTGTTACATTTGTTTTTCCCAAAAACTTTGTGGATTTTGAATCGTTTCAACTCTACTTTTTTTCCTACACATGCAAAAACCACTTGTATGAACGGATTTGTTCTTAACTGGTGTGTACGAGTGATTTACACTGTAAAAAGACAAAAGACAAGACAAAGACAAAATTCCTACAATCTATAGTTGAGATAATTTACCTTTCTTCTTTTGATAAACTTGAATATTTGAGTTTTTGAAACTTAAAAGAAATCAATCAAATCAATCAAAAAGTGGTTACAGTGAGCTGTGAACCTGATTTGTCTTTGTTCTTTTAGTGCTTGAAAAATTAAATAGTTTCAATTGAAAATATTAAACATTTAAACATTTACTGTCACTTCAGTGAATTTACTCACTGTTTTTTTTTTTTTTGATGCAATATTTTGGGTTTGTAAAATTCAAAGCTTTGGTTTTATTTAAAACAGAAAAATAAATTATTGACCAAAAAAAGAAAAGAAAAGTCGGTCTGGAGCCACAACTATTAAACTCTCTGTTTTTCCCTTAAGACTTTTCTTTATTATTCAGTATCCACAGTGAGTTTATGGAGACTGAAGAAGCCACCATTAAATTCTAGAGGAAAAGGCACCGAACCACAGACACAGACCATGATGCATATTTTAGTTGTCAAAATATTAAAACTTAAAAAAGTTATAATAATAAAAAAAAATAGGTGTGTAGGCTACATAGTTTACAAATCACTTTACACTGTAAAAAAAACCTACCTGAGACAACACAAAATTTCAAGGCAGCGTACTATTCTATTTTAGACAAACTTGAATCTTTGAGTTATATAAACTCAAGAAAATGTAAAATTGAAAATAAAAAAAAAAGCATTATTCACTTTCACTTGAATTAATTTACTCTATAATTTTTAAATACATCTTTTGGGGTTTCTAAAACTCAAAGATTTAAGTTTATCTAAAGAAGAAAAAGTAATACAAATTAAAAAAAAAAGGATATGCACTTAAACCTGTTTGATTTGTTACATGTTTCTTTCTTCCTATTGATTGTAAGCTATAAATAATCACACTGTAAAGTCAAGTTAATTATCTGTTTTAAAGACCATAATGCTTTGTAAAATATTATAATAATACTGAAAATATTTTGAATTATAATACAGGTGGTGAATCAAGAAAAAGCATTCACAAATTATTTTGCTCAAAATAAATTAAATTTAAATAATAATAATAAGGATGTACAATATGAACAATACTATAACATATTTTTGTAATTTAAACAGTATGATATTATACAACTGTGGAATTTAATTCAATTCTTGCACAAACATGTCAGAACTCAGATTGTTCTGCTGAATGACAGAATCTTTGTGAAAACTGCAGAAGTGGATTTTAAGAAGAAATTTCTTCTTGAGAACGGTTGGTGAATGAGGCAAAATGTACTGAAACACAAACACAGAGAAAAAAAACAGACGCAATTGAAGAAAACATTCTGCCAAGTGAGAATTATTTCCAGAATGATCCATTTCTGACTTGTGTTCAGGTCAACAAGCGAGTCGTATTTACAACTGGGAAAGATCTGAAATTATAAAATACTCAGAATTGAGTGAATATAATATAATTGTCAATTCACAGTGCAACCATGCAGTCCAAAATGTTCATGTAATTAGACAGCCATTGTTGCATAAACAGACCTGCGTACACGTCCACTGTGAGTGTTTGGATTGAGCCTGCTGCCAACAGAATCGGGACCAGACAGGTGGCAGACCATGAACAGATAGATGGTTTCTATCTAGTGAGCACAGCTTCATCAGTCAGGGACTGGAAGAATGAAAATTCTACATTTTTTTTTTCTTTTTATTTAATCAACCTGGAGACAGATAGCTCTCTCACACTGTCTAATTAATGTCAGCCAATGGGTTGAGTGCGCTTTCTACATTGTTCCCTTACTGCCGTCTTTGATGTTGGAAACAAGAGAAACAATGACAGGTGAGATTTCTGAGGCGTGATCAAGGCTGATCGTCCAGTGCTGCTTTCAGCTGCAGGCAGACTCATTTAGAGAAATAACACAGGCAAACTAGTGAGACTGGCAGACCACTATGTATCTGGGGAAGGAGTGAGAAAGTGAGTCCAAGTCATTTTCTGCACATCTAGCAGTGACGTAAGAGTGATTATGATTCTTGAGATCTCTAAAGGGACAAAGTAAAGCCTGTACGGTGTGGGGTAGCAGTCCAAACCTCTATGGTATGGACTGAATAACAGTGACACAGCCGTAACAACAACTGTCACTTCACATAGACAACTGGCAGTTCATTTTGATTGTGGAAATATGTAAATTAGGTAAACTTGTTTATTTCCATTGTCATTTTCAGCTTTAATGGTGACGCTGTATCATCGGAGAATAACTGGAATTACTGTTCTGTATGTCTGTTTCAAATTAATCAGAGTTAGACTAATGAAGAATTTTCACAGAATGAGTAAGTGTCTGTTTATGAATCATAAAAAATCATTAATAATCTTGTAGAAGGTGTAGATGTTTATATTTGTTAAATTGAGAAAAATGTTAATGGAGTTTGTCAGCAGTGAGACAGGCAGCCACTTAATTCATCATCCAGAGTTTGCTGTTTCAGAGCAGTGGGCTTTTGTTTTCAGGATAACAGGCTTGACTTTACATTGACAGACAACTGACAGAACTTATAGTGGAGGACTGGTTGTCGGTTGTTATTATCAATTTACGATGTTGCGCGCATCCTGCAGAGCTACTGCAGAACTCCTGTAGGACTTCTGCAGAGCTCCTGCAGAACTCCTGCAGCCTGCCCGTCTTTGCCGTGTCTGGGTAGGAGGGGACGGGGAAAACAACTCGCTTCAAACCTATATTAAACAGAATCGCAACCTATTTAATATACAGTCTATGGCTTCTACTCACTAATTGGACTGCTGTATGGCTACGAGAGGCTCCTTTAAATTGAATAAACTTACAGACATTTACGTACCCAGACATTTTTTTAACAAACTTTGTGAGTGGTTCTATTCCTTTCTCTTGTGAATAATACCTTAAACACATTTCTACACAAATATAGATATTATTTCTAAATCTAAATCTAAACTATCTAAACTGATATTACCAGTTAACCAGGACAAGGAGAGAATTCACTGGGTACATGTGTCTCTCCACGCAGACGAATACTGCTATAAGGCTAAGAGCCAATGAACAAGTTATTTTTTCATTTTTTGGACAGTTTTTGACATATCTGTGGAAACAGCATCTAAGCCTCAAGCCTCTGAGTGGGTGTTTCCCATGACACCGCCAGACTAACAACTGAGAGCTGTGTTTTTATAGTGTTAGTTAGCAACCATTGTCAATTTTGGTAGGACCCACCATGCTGTTAAACTCATCTTCCTCTCAGACTGTTATTAGCACTGATTTCAATTTGACATTGCTTCTTCTTTGTGTCATAAGCAACACCTGCTCTGCGTTCGTGCTGCATCATGGGCAGTTGGCACTAGCTGTCTTTCATTGGTCCAGGTGAGGTGATTCGGGCTGGGTACCATTCATATTTTTACCGATACGGTACTGATACCAGTACCTGGAATTCTGTACTGGTACCCAACAATACCTTTTTTTGATAATTTACTCTCTCTAGAATTGGAAAAATGGAATTTATATTGAAAAAAAAAGGCACAATTTCAACATTGTTTTGCATTTATTTTAAATATTTTATCATTTATTTAGTGATTAATACACAACATTAAATAAAATCCCTCTCAAACTTGTCACTACAACCTGCAGCCTGTCAGTCTGTCACCAGGGCAATGCTGCTGTTGGTGTCATGTAGGAACCATGTGATGTCCTTCCTGTTTTGCTGTTGTTACCACCGCTGTACTGTAATATTTCCCCACTGATAATCTGAAAAATCATAAATATTGGTATTATGCTAAGGTTTGAGGGTTGGCAAGTGCTAGCAAAAATGCTAAGCCACCCAAGACATGGAAAACAGCCCAGTTATCTCCAACACCAACTTGCTGTCATGGTTTGGGGTTTTTGCAGCTCACTTCCTGTTTTATTTTGCTACGTCTTGGCTTGTGTGTCTTTGTTGTCTTTACTTCCTGTCTTTGTCTGTTTTCCCACCTTTTTTGATGTCTGTTTTCACCTGTCCCTGAGTGTTTCTACCTGCCCTTGATCACCTCCCTAGTGTATTTAGACTTGTATCTGTTTCCTCTTCAGCTTCTAGTTCATACCATCACAATTTGTCTATAGAGTGAACCCAAAAATACAAACAGGACACAGGAGTGAAAGGACAAAAATAAAACATCCTCTTTTTCTCTGTACTCTCAATTACTCTCTTATCCAGATGCGCTCCCGGGTATCGAAATCTGGCACAGATTCATTTAATGTTAATCAGAACTCTGTAGTACCAATGTTATCCGTTCCATACCCTTAAAAGTACTGAGTTCGGTACCCAACCCTAGTGGTGATAGGAAATGACCAGAACCTGTAGTTGTAAAATCTCACATCAACATGTAGTCTTGTGACCTCAACACTCAGAGTCACAGTGTGACATATGGAACGCTGATGGGGCTAAAGAAATTTTAGGAGTAAATAAATCTTTCTACCAATACATATATATCAACATATTTATTAGTATTTACCAATCTATACTGATAAAACTCAATTAAGGTACCGCAAGGGCTTGGAAATATATGTATATGATATCACTATTGCGATATGAGATTATTTTGTATATTGATATATCGTGATATGGCATAAGTGTTGTCTTTTCCTGGTTTTAAAGGAGCAGTGTGTAGGATTTAGTTGCATCTAGGATCAAGATGGCAGATTGCAAACACCTCAACTGTCCCTTCTGTTCCAAGCATTTAAGACGACCTAAGGTGGCTGCAAAACTTGCAAAAAAAAAATAAAGTGAAGATTTGTAACTGGAACCAGTGTTTGGTTTGTCCATTTTGAGCTCCTGTAGAAACATAAAGTTCGGACATGGTGGACGAGGACCCGAGTGCTCATTCTCAGGTAATGAAAACATGGTCATTCTGATTTTCAGGTGATTATACACTAATAAAAATACACTTATGAATATTATACTTTCTGAAAGTGATATTGCAATTAATTGCGAAGCCCTACTTCTGACATACAGACAATAACTAATAATTAATTAAAGTGATGCAGTCATCTGAAATAATCAGACTATTGCAGCTGTTCTATTATTTGCATTTACCTACTTAGTCATTACATTCACATTACTGATGATTATTTGTCAAAAATGCCGTTGTGATAATATTTAGTGAAATCACCAGTAGTCATCCCTACAATATTTTTGCAATATCAATAAATATTGATATTGGGGTATTTGGTCATGATATTTGATTTTGTCCACGTCGCCCAATCCTGTCACCCTCTATTGTGTGCTCCTCTTCCTCTCCCTGCCACTCCTCCTCCTCTGCCAGCCTCTTGTCCATCTCTGACTGGTTCTATGTTTAATTAGAAACAATCAGGAAAAAAAAAAAAAAAACGTTTCCACGCACACCACCTGATTTCCCCTCAGCTGAGTCACAAAAAGAATAGGCACCCACCACCAAAGAGACCCAGGCTTAATCCCAGACAGCAGCTTAGCCAGGCGCTTTGTCAAACACAATGAACAATGTCACACAAATAACACAGAATATGATTTTTTGTTATCATGTTGTATTGTATATGCCATATGAATGGTTTGATGTAAAATATTTACATATGACATCTATCATAACAGTGTGCTGCATTATATTCTGTGTAAACTCCATTTTCCACAATCTAACATGAGCTCCACAAAAGCAGCACATTTGTCAGAGTCTCACACCTTTCACATCCCTCTGCTGCACCCTGACTTTCTTTCTTGTCTCATCTTCTTCTGTGGTCTGTCACACTGGACAAAGAGAAACTTATTACTGAGGCATAAAAATATCTGGGCTCCTATAACCCACAGCCCTGGCTTTACAGAGATATAGTTTTTCATGGCGAGCCGCAGCTACAGAGATCAGCTCTTCAGCTGAGGGACACGTGAAGTAACACACAAAAGACACCAGAATACCACTGCAGACCTCCATATTCACTCTCTGCTCCATATTATGCTTCCTATGCTGTTTGCTCCTGTTTTTGTGCTGCACCGTGGCTTGTCTGCTGTGTGCTGGGGGTGTCATATGACCCTTATCACACTGGTATGACACTGACAAACATTTTACCTTAACGTTCATCTGTATCCAGGAAAGTATACCAGTTAGCTCGATCGCTCTCACTTTGGCTCACCTTGGCTGCTGATATATATATAAGAGTTGTGTTCCAGTTTTCCATAAACTCCATCAGAATTAGACAAAAACATGATTTAATCAGGCATGAAAAGGGTTAACTATACTCTAAGGAACCCTGTCTCACTTTCTGGTTTAAAAAATGGAACATTTTGTCAACCCTATCAGATGGAAACTCTGACATTACATTTAATAAAAACTTTAATCACTAGGAGGTTAGCCAAGGTTTACTAACCACGAGTTTGATCAAATTTTCCAGCATAATTAAAGAGTAAAAATCAAACCCCCCTCAAAATACGGTTTTGTCCCAATTCTCAAGAGTGAGTGATGTATGTAAATGAGGATAAAGGGGGTATATTATGTATAATTCCCATTTCAGGACCTCATTGAACTGTGGTTTACAGGATTACACAGGTCCAGATTATGAGCTAATTATACTCCCAGCTGGAGTGATAATTGAAGTGAGAATACAGAGCAGATCGGAGTCAGGCGGGGGATCAGGAGTACAGAGAGTGTGCTTTGGGCTTTACATCACATTGAGCTCTGTACAACTATTATACCATCATATCCACTCTGTGCCTGATACAGAGGACTACCAGCATACTTCACCTTGACAAGGACAGGGACAACCTCTTGTTAAGGTAGAACAATACAGACATGAACATCTGCACGCTGTAATTAGTTATCATATGAACTTGTGTAGATGTGTTAGTGTGAGCAGATCTCCTCAATTCTTTTCCATTAAATCCCATTTACATTACAGTATAAACATAGTGGGCCTAGAACCACTTGCACCTCAGTCACCCCCTGGTGGCTGGCTGCAGTACAAGTCATAAATCCTGAGGACATGGGTCAAACTAAAAAATAAAAGTATACGTAAAATAAATCTTTCTCAAAGATGGTTTCTGTCGCTTTGAGTCGTCCGTATGCTGATGTTTGTTCAGTCTTCATTTTTCTGATCAGTTTGATTTTAATTTGTTATTTGATGATATAAATATGGGATTTTATGCCATAATTGAAAACCAAGCTCTGCTTGTAATTGAGTCTGCCGGCTGTGTAGGTGGGGACTTGATGTTTTGGGTGGACCTGAAACATGACTCGTGATGTGCTGGAGCCATGCTCCCACGACATGAATGACAGCTGCAAATGTACCTTCAGTGACTCTCCCAGTACAAATCAGCCCAGAAGTTCACTTCAGCCAACAACCCGACACAGAAGAAAAAAAATATCATCCTATGGCTCTTGCAGCTAAAACATATCAGGATATGTCCAATAAAGCTGCTAGACACATATTTCTGTGGTGTGACAAACACATTTATTGTTGCTTTACACAATATTTAGTATAAGGTGTGGTCAGGCATGCTGTTGACACATTATCTTGAAGCAGCAGAAGACAATTGTGCCACTGACCAACAAAAACCTGGTTTAAAGTCGATGGTGCAGCATCTTCCTGCTATTTGAAGGGTGCATTATCCAGATAGTGAGATACGCCAACACAAGCAAGTTCACAATGCACATACACTTTTACGTTACACAGACTACTGCACTGACAGGGACGTTCAGCAGCGCATTGCATTTGCGCATATGTCAGACGGATGGGGTCCAACCACCAAGGACTACACACCTGTCCTGCTAGGCTGTGACAGACATCTGTGACCTCCTGTCGAATGAGTCATGCCAGCTGTCCATATACACTCCCTGTCACTGCTGCGCTACATTTCTTTGCAAGCCGGGCATACCTGGCATTTAAAGAAAATGGGAGATGACACTTGAGTCATGTGATCTTGCTCCCTTCAGAGAGTCATAATTCCCACCACTATCATATTGTGCGCCGCTTACTTAGCAAGACTGGAGGTGGACACACCCTAAATGCACTGGTCACATGTACTTCAGACTGTGTGCCATAGATTGTCTAAATGGGAAAGTTTTTCTTTTACTCTTTGATGCCATTTTCATGAATGAACACGTTCTTACATACGGGGCAGAACGTTAAGCCTTATCAATTTTATGGGGCATCAATGTCATGCGCTCAAATATACAGAAAATGGTGAACAATGTCGACAACTAATTGGTGAAGCATTTGTTGAATTTGAGTTGGTGTCATCATTTGGGGTTTCTGTCTTTGCCTTCCTACTTATTTCTATTGACATGCCTTTTTCTGTCTCTCCCTTCTTAGTTATCACTTCTTTGTCTGTCTCTCAAGTCTCTGACAACAAAGTCCACGAAGCAGGCAATAATCTACAAACAGAGGAAAAAAACACAAGGCAAAGATCCACAAGGAAACACACAGCTTTTGAACTTTTCCCTGGTGAAGAACACTTTCTTCCTGACCTAAACGTAAGCCTTTTTTGTATTGATTCTTGAATTTATTAAATATTGTTAGGAGCAGCAGCTCTGCCTCCACTCTGGATTTTTTGGTCCATCTCCTAGTTTCTGCTCCTCCTGCTTGACAAACTTTGACACTTGGCACACTCGTATTATCCTACTGCATGAAAAAAATAAGTAAGAGGAACTTAAGATAAGAATATAGAAATTTCCCTGCATGAAGCCCTTTAAGCTTGATTTCTATTTGTAACTGCAACAGGATTATGTAATTAAGATACATATAAAGGTACATTTAAAATTTAAAAATGGTGATTATGTATATTATATTACATACTGTCATCATCCAAGAACTCAACATCTAATTTCAAGGAACATTTACAGGTCACAACATCCGCTAACGTCAGCAACACAGACCAACCGCTAATGATCGCTTGCAGAACAACTACTAATGTTAGCTACACAGAATAACTACTGAAGTTACAGCTACACAGACCAACTGCTAATGTAAACTACAGTGAACAACTGTTAATGTTAGCTGCACAGACCAAGTGCTAACATTAGCTACACAGAATAACTATTGACAATAGTTGCACAGACCAACCGTAATGTTAACTACACAGAGCAATCACTAATGCTAGCTAATGTTAGGTAGATCAACCCATAATGTTAGTTCTACATAACAACCACCAACATTTGGTACACAGACCTGTTCCTAATGTTAACTACACAGACCAATTGTTAATGTTAGCTACCCAGGACAACCACTGACATTAGCTACACAGGGCAACCACTAACATTAACTATACGGACTAACGGCTAAAGTTAGCTACACAGACTAACTGCTAATAGCTACTTAGACCAACTGCTAACATTAGCTACACAGAACTCCAGTTAGCTAGCTAGCCTGTCAATGGCACTGTGAATAGCAGACATTTAAATGAGCAAAATTTAAATTAGCGCTAAATTATAATTAGCGCTAAAACATTCTTTATGCTCAACAATTTCACCATGTTTGGTATTGAGATAATCCAAAAGTACTAGAAGGCAATCAAGTTCCATTACTTTAATATTCAGATGTTTAGATTAGGTTACTGGCTACATTTTTTTTTTACAAGTAATTAATGATTCCATCAGAGTACATCTTAAAATGAATGAAGTTTCATCTTATCAGCTCTGGCCTCAGTATATTTGTAGCTCCTGTGAAAAATGTCACTGTAAAGTTGTTAAAGTAAATCTCTCCCAGGGCTTTAAGCCAATCATACCCGGCTTCTATAGAAGCTAGAGGCTGCTAATGCAAAGAAAGAAAGGTATACTAAAGAGATGTCGAGGTTTGATTTGAATATGGAAAACCTTCAACCGTTCACATCCATTATTCCACAATGAAAAGCTTCCCTCTAAAGCCTCTCACACACAAAAACTTGTCGGTGTTGTTGAATTGGGAATTAAAGATGGAGCCGTTTTGCAGGAATATTGACTGAATGGTTGTGTTTTCTGACTGATGACTGAGAACTACTGACACTACTGAAGCTAAGTTAAACAGCAGCTGAACAGAAGTTAGAGCAACCGAAAACCGTTTCATCACAAAGTACAGTAGAGCATTGTGCTCCCTTGAACAAAAAGCACACGCAAAAAGTTTTTGCACTGAATAAATAATCACACAGATTGTTGCTGGCATATGATGGCAACACAGGTAATTTTCCAAGAAGACACGTGTGTAAAAACTGCTTTTTCTGCACCTGCTTGGATTTGAAAGTTCAGTTCAGCCAAATTTTGTGACCCCCTCCTGTGCTTAGCCATGACAAAACTGGCAACAATCCCAGGTCTATTGTGCTCAGTATAAATAGCAGAACACTCACTGATCATAGCCCCAGTTTGTGCTTCTCACTTTAGCATTGTCAAGCCTGGTAAATATTGCTAGAAAAATGAGGATAGTTGTGCTATAGTTGGAGAAAAGTTAGAGAATGTGCCGTTCTGTTGCTTCAGCGTCATGCTTTAACATTTGGCAGGTATAACAGGGACTGCATGTGACTGGCGTGGTGTACCCCAGGGCTCGATACTTGGTCCTATTCTTTTCTCCTTGATTCCTTAATCAGCCAATTTAAATTTTTTATTGCTGTTCTTTTTCATTTAAACAAAATGATCTCCATAACATCTCCACCTTGCAAGATTGCCTAATTTTCTTAGACTTAATGACAACCAACCAGAAGTCCTAATCAAAGGCCCAGAAAGAGCTCCTGGTAAAATACAGATGTATATTGGTCCCTTAGCAGCAAATGTTAAGTGAGCTACAAAAACCCTCTTGTATTCTTTGACCAACACATCAACTCTGAGTGCCACATAAATACATTTGTTCTATCATTTTTCTTCCAACTAAGAAACTCAAATCAAACCTGTATTATACTTTCAAGATCTGGACAAAAATCATTAAAATCTTTGCTTGTTCCCATCTTGACTATTGTAATTCACAGTCCACCACCTTCAATCAATCGTCTGTGTCTCAGCTTCAGTTAGTCCAATATTTCATCCATCAATTTTAAAGTTCTTTTAGTCACATATAAACCTGCACAGACTAGACCAACTTTATATTTCTGAATTATTATGTCCCCTCACTACAGTAAGAACACTCAAGTTAAATGAACGATCCCAAAATCTACTCTCAAAACCAAAGGTGGCCGAGCTGTTGCAGCTGTGGCTTTTGCCCTTTGGAGCCATGTTATAAAGTTGCAAAAAAGTTTTACTAATTACTGATCTTTGTTGAGATAATGTATTCTTCTTCTTAAGAAAACTTCAATCTTTGAGAACCCCCCCCAAAATTGTCTTTAAAAATGATTGAGTAAACTCACTGAAGTGAAAGTGAATCATGTTTAAAATTTTTATATTTTCAGTGAAAACCATTTAATTGTCAGGCACCAAAATAATGACAAATCAAATAACACATTTTATTGCTGAATTTCTAAAACTCAAAGATTCACATATACCTAGGAAGGAAAGTAAATCATCTCAACTAAGGATTATAAGTCAGCAAAACTTTAAGTTTTTCAAAAGTCAAAAAGTTTGAGTTGGGCTCAAAACTCAAAATTTTATTGCAGCCTTGAAATTTTGAGTTGTCTCAACTTCTTTTTTTTCAGTGTAATGTGATTCTTACATTCCCCAACTGTAAAAATATGTGGCCTATACGCTAAAAACACCAAAAAAAGTTTTAATATTTTGTCAACTAAAGTGTCTGTCATAGTCTACATCTGGCTTGGTGCCTTTTCCTCTAAGTTTTGGTAGTTGTTAGTCCTCGAGTCTCTGTTAGCTATCCACTGATGCAACATCCAAAGAGGAAAAGTCTTCTCTTTTTGACTGAAAATGGCTCTTTTGATTGTAAAGGCTGCAGACTTTTGTCCTAGAAAACAAGCAGAGTCACTTGATAGTTTTAAGAAGCTGCTAAAAAACAAATTTATTTGGTAACTACTTTATCTTGTAAAGTGTGATACTTTTATTGTTTAATTGCCCACTGTTTTTACTATTATTTTGTCAGTACTTTATTCTGTAGCATGTGGCTGTTTTACTACTTATTGTTGCTGTTGTCCTGTTGTTTTTACTATTACTTTGTAAGTATTTTATCCTATAGTGTGTGTTGGCCCTCAGGCTAGTTTTTTATTTTATTGTTGGTTTGTTTTAATTATTTTTCCTGCAACATTTGCACTTTACTGCACCTTGTAACTGTAGTTTTGAAAGACCTTTTAGAAATAAAGTTTACTTACTTAACTTTCTTATATTCAGGACATAGCAAAATATTTAAGGGTGACAAACGGTAACTGAGATGAACAACAGCAACACAAGTGCCCGGGCAGTGATTCACTCGCTGTCTATCCAGCAGAGTAACAACAATTAATTCAACTAACATTTAGGAAACAACCTATCACTATTTGTGATGGAGCTGTAACAGTGTTTTACATGTGTGACATTACAGTAGTTTGTATATGTCCCATGATTGGCTGGTGATATTATGGTCTGTTGAGAGTCCATTGGCTTACCCGTAGATGCAGGAGATGTCGATGACCACGTCGATCATGTCACAGCACAGTTCATATGTCTGCATGTCCACTGGACTGCTGTCTGTGGCGATGTAAATCTTACTGACCACGTCAAACAGGAAGGCCTTCTCAATACCTGAGTTCTGCAAACAGAGTCAGAGACAAAGACGAGCGTCACCAAGTGTAAATCATTCGTATTATCACATCTGAGCTCACAGGGAGTATACTGCCCCCTACACAAACTGTATGTTTCTTTAACTAACTTAACAGACAGATGGACTTTGTATACTAGGAGTGTCATGATTCTCCAAATCTACAATTAGATATAACTTTCAATTTCATTTAAATATTTATTTAGCACTGAGGTCTATGCCATTGTTAGTCTATCATGTCTTAATTTGTGAAGTTCAACAGACATAATTGGTCTTATGTCCTGATAATTTGTAAATTTAGTTCACATTTTCAGATTATTCTTTAAAAAGATTCTGTATCAGGGGTCTGCAAGCCATAAGCCCATCTCCAGTGTCTCCCTGTGCCTTTGGTGAAAATATCATATGAAAAAAATGAATGTTAAGGTTTTTTTTTCATTTTTTATTTTCAGTTATTATTGTTGTAGGTCTACACTGTAAAAATTTCAAGAGTTACCCAAAAAACTGTAGAGTTTTTGCTATGTTCTTTTTGTTTAAAAAAGTCACTGAAATGGTCTTTGACGTATCTTAATATCTAAATACTGTACCAGACTGTGACAGCATGTACTGTGACATTTCACAGGTAATCATTTCATTTTACTATTTTCATTATTTTTATTCTGTTTTATTGAAGAAAGTGTTTCAAGTTAAAAGTAGGGTTGCAAATTTTGTGCATTTTCTTTCACCATCACCATTAAATGAGGCAAAATTACTGCCATTTCTGATCGTAATGCTGTTTATTGTAAATAATAGTAAACTGGAGATACAGTCATAACACCACTTGCAAAAAGATGGCACCAATGATCCTTATTGAAAAATAAAATATCTATAAAATTATTTCACAGCTGATCGATTGAAATGATATAGAGGTAATTTTGGTATAGCAATTATCAGTAGATGATAAAATGTTTAAGCACTGGCCCCACAGAGCAACAAGCCCCTAAATTTGGTGGCCAACATACATTTTTGGTGGCCCAAATGTGACCACAAAAAACGCCCTGCATTGTTTGTACTTCTGTAAACCAATCACAAACATCTTGGGTGGAGCTAAGGAAAGGATGCAGCAATGGTGCTGCTGCAAAATCGTGTCGAGGGGGAACTTGTGTTGGTGGAACATCTGCACATCAGCAGGTAAGCTCTGGTATTAAAATGACTACGTCACTGCAATTTAAAAGGGAACAGCTATTAGCTTGATTACATTTGTACCATTAGTGTCCCAGGGGCTATTTTGCCCTTTTCAGCATGTAGGTTGCAGCTCGGAGGTTGTTCTCGTTTCACAGGGACTTTGAAAAAGCAGACAGCGGTTGCTTCAACAATGTGGCCAATGGCAGGACTTCTACCCCCAGTGTGCATCTGGTATGTCAGAATATATTGGTGACGACTTGCAGCATTGGGATCAAACTTACATCAAACATTTGTTGGCTACGGAGTAACTTGTGGCCATGGTTGAACCCTGGCAATGAAGGTATGTTTGGGGTTGGATGATTCAAAATTAAGATGAAAGTGGAAAAAGGCCGCAAACGTTGAAAATTTACATTGCAAATTAGAGAATGTTACTTCTGTTATATGCAAATTCACATAAAACACACTTCAACCCCTGAGAGCTGACAGAAAGCACAGCGACACAGTGAGCACAGAGAAAACACACACAGTGAGAACAAATTTTAATAGTTGTCTCCATTTTTCTTATCAATCACATTGTTTGTTCCTGATATTGCAGTGTGCTTTAGCTAGTTTTGGGAGGCAAAACTGCTTTGCTCTTGTAACATCATTCTAATTTATTCCAGCGAGATGAGTCAGGAACTAAATCCTAAATACCAGCCTGTCTCACGGGGACGGTCTGTGCAGCTTTAATTGCTACCTAGAACAATGTGAACAAATTAAACTTAACATCAAAATCTGAGAAATGTCAGCAAAGTAAATTGTTATAATTACACAGGCATTTTCCAGGATAATTACACTAGACATTAAGTCTATTATATTATTAAGGGAACCTCAAAAATAGTCCTCAAAACAAATGGTAAGATTAAGTGGGAACTGTAAGCAGACCCTGAGTTAAGATTATTTTGTCAAATATAGTGTCTGGGTGTCATTCTGGATGAATACGGCAAAAGGAGGTTGTTACTGTAGATAAGGGAGCCAGCATCAAAAGCAATAAAAAGGTTATAAATCAGTAAGCTGGGCTGCTCTGCACAAACAAACAAGCAACCCTGGCTCTCAGAGAATACAGCCAGACACTTAGCAAAGATGTGGGAAAACACTGGTTGGAGAATTACATGCAAATCTAAAGGTTTCCAGCCCTCAGGTGAGGAGTGGTAAAATGATGGAAATCTGGAACTTTAAAGGGCCAGCAATTTCAGAAAAAAGATGATTATAATAGCTGCTGCCCTGCTGCTGTTTTAACTCTTTCCCTGCAAACGTTTTTAAAAAAATTTGCCAACCAGCGTCAGCATTTTTGACAAAATTCACAGATTTTTTTTCAATACCCCGAGAATATTCAGTTCTAAGATGAACAGATCTTCTAGTTTCAGATGCGAAACATTTTGTTCTAGCATCATTCATTCTTTTTTTTTAAAAGCATTTGAATGATGGTTGGTTGCATCAAAAAATTTACTTTACAGACAAAAAAAATGGAGAAGTAAGTACTCTGTGAAGCGTTATAAGCATTTAAATGTTTAACTGATCTACATGTGAACGTTAAACTAGCTTCAACTAGCTAGCTTTCCTGCTGCAAATATGCCAGTGATGTTTCAGTTTGTTTTCAAGGTTCTGAACCTTATGTGCATTATTTACAAAATATTTACAAGGAATTTAAAAGTTATTCGCAGATATTTACATATCATTTAAATGTGCTATTTGTACATCATTTTATATCAAGTTATCTATGATTGTTTGGATAGCATCCAGTAATTGGTGCCATCTTTCTGTAACATTTAAGTTTTATAAAAAAATCGTTTGATGAGAATGATGACAACAGTAGAGGGCATTTCACTTTACTCCAGCCTCTGACTTTCTCATCATGCAAATTAGCCATCTGTCATTTTGCATACAGACACACACACTGAGGACAGAATAAAGGCTTGTACCACATTTGTAAATTGCTGAAAGTTGTGGTGTTTTGTGGCACAGAGGATGTATAGAAATTTAACAAATTAAAGCAAACCAAATCATTTTATAAAATACATATAGTTCATATAAATAAATGAAATGATAAAAGGATAAATACATACATTTCCACCCAAAAAAAACTGGACTTGTTTTGGTAAAAATCATTTTTTAAGTTCAGCTACATAGCTTCATGTGTCCTGTCTCTTTCAAACAAAGACCTAACTGAGCTAGCTAGATCTGCTAGCATCACTTTCACATAGGCTACCTTACCTTTCTTTACACTTCCTTTCTAAGTGCAAAGTTCAACGTCTAATGTTTGACTGTTGTGTTGAAGAGTTTACACATTGCTGTGTGTTTTCTTTTGGACTCTGTTTTGCAGATCAGCTCTTTGTGGTTAGAAGACAGATTTGTTTTTCTAGAAGATTTGTCTGGCATCTCCTGCTAGACAGCGGCAGCTTCTCCTCCCGTCTCCCTCATTCACTTCCTTGGAGCGCGAGTGAAGAGGGGAAGGGAGGGCTGACAGCTGTAAAGGTAGTAAAAATTTCAAATTAGAAATGAGTCGAGTTATTGGTTCCATTCGAAGCAGGACCTCTTACATGCAATCTCAGTGAATACAACAAATAAATCAATACAAAGGAAATAAAATTCCAAGTCCTCTTTGTGAGACTAACACAGGCAGAAACGGCCGTATGTCTCTGTTCGAGATAACATTCAGATCTGTCCTCATTATTAAGGACGAAGAAGTTTATCCTTCCCCTCGACAGGGTGTTTTGTTGTCACGTCACAGTCGACTGCTCCACCCTGTGGTTCAATTGTCATGACAGTTAGCTGTGTGACTCTTCTGTTTGGGTTTTGTGCTGTATGAATGAATGAACACCAGAATTATGACACACATCTGACTAATGTCTTTATCGGGGGTGGAAATACTGATGCTACTGTAATTCAGTAGTTTTTTGAGTAAATTTTCAAGCCTGTACTTTTACTTGTACTAGTTCCTCTAAAATCCTGATTGAGTGCTGAGTGCAATTTGAATTTATATCTAAACCTTTCATCTGCATTTTCGTAGCCATATGTCTGATCAGACGTGGCTCAATGAGAACCAGGACACACAGAAGAAAACCTCCCACAATGCTGCAGCAGCACAAGGTTGGAGACGTATTAGCTAACGTACCGTATTAGTTAACGTTAACCATCATATGTTACTGGTCATACCAGATTAAATAAGGCTGCAGCAGTAAAACCCAGAGGGGACAGAACAGAGCAAGAGTGCTTTTTATTACTTATTAATTAATTTTTTAATAGCGCTCAATACCCACTTTTCAGTGGCTCCAGTTACAGAAGTAGTTTCTCATTTGTTCACTTCTCTGACATTTCAGAAAGTCCTATTTTTTTAAGTTTTTCTTACAATCCTTAAAATCTAACACCAGTACTTTTACTTGTAATTGAGTGATATTTTAGCAATGTAGCAGTACTTGTACTTGAGTACAGATTTTCAGTGCTCTTTCCAACCCTGGTCTTTATTCACCAACAGGCCTGACTGACTGATCTGACACTTTCAGCTTAAATCAGTTTTTGCAGTTGTTAAGACGCCATCTATACATGCTGGCATGGAACTGATCTGACCTGATAAACATAAATAATAAGATTATTTAATAAAATTATCTCGTTATCTCAAGAAATCTGCCTTTTGTAGATAATGATATAAATAAACTTATCACAAGAAAACAGGCTTTGTTATGTTGAGATAACAGCAATTTAAAAAAAAAATGCATGTACAGCAATTTTCAGCATCTGTAATTATGGATTATTATCTCTGACAGGTGTAAACCACAAGGGGATCATGTAATCGCTTCCCACTATTTATGTGTATGTGAGTGCATGCATGAGTTTGTGTGTGTGTGTGTGTGTGTGTGTGTGTGTGTGTGTGTGTGTGTGTGTGTGTGTGTGTGTGTGTGTGTGATCACTAGACCTACAGTTTGTCCACAGTTAATGTCACACTTAATGTTTTTAGGTCACCCCAATCTTGTGAACATGATATACAAGAACAAGGGAATTTCTTCCAGTTTGACAGAAACATACACTTGGACTAAAAGATGAACTGATTAAATGTTGGCAGACAAAAGTCAAAGGTCACTGTGACCTTTTATTAAGTTTCCTCAGAGTTACAGGTAAATATAGTGGTCAGTTCCATATTAACTCCCTTCAGAGTCTTCATTACAGACATTATATGAGTGTGGACAGACATGGATGTAAACTGTAACTTGACTGGTTGGTGGAGACAAACAACTGTTAGACAGTAATTCTATTTTCTGACTGCTCTGTTTTATACGACCATTAACAGCTGACCTCTCACTCTTCTTAACCGACCACTAGGGGCCGCAAGTGATCAACAACTGCTTCAGATTGAGTTCTTGTTTCAGTTTGAGACAACGTATGTGGAGGTCATGTTAATGTTGGAGGAACTTTGTAAATCTCTGTTGGCTGCGTCTGACAGTTGTGGTGGCATTGCAGTAGGTGCTTCACCATCTGATGCCTGGTGGGAAACTGCACTCTACTCAGTGATCTCTTCTCTAGTTTTTGCAACACCTGTAGTTTGGTGCAATTTAGGACCATCACTCCATGTCCAGACCAAACAACAATATAATATTTTTTTGACAACAGTGGGTCTTTAGAAGGTAGTAATGAGTCCATCATTTCCACCTGTCAGCACTACAAAAAAACTGTGTTGCAGAGGTCCGTTTGTATTATTTAGATTTAGCAGTAACCACGAGGAAACAGAGCAAATTAAGCTCTGTTTTGATTAATCTTTGGAGTTATACACTCTCTTTTGTCTTTGTCATTAAGACATATGACGCAATGCTCACAAGATGCTTCCTCTGACACGTGTTGTGACCGACATCATGTATTTAGGACCAAACTCATTAGCAGCATTTGTATTATGCAGGTAGGTCTATAAGCAGCAGAAGATCACCAGAGTAGAAGCATTATTCAGTGAAGTACCGCCTCTTAATTACTTCTCTTTTTATTAAATGCCCTCTGAGGAGAGACTGAACTGTCATCTGTTGTCCTCGAGGCTGGATATCCAATTAGCAACAGAAAAATCTCTTATTCTGTGTCCTGTTACAACACCAGACCAAGTTTGGATTTTAATTTCAAGTTGAAACTTAAAGTATGACAGCTAAAACAATGTGATTAAATAGCGCTGAATGCACCGTACAGCCTTTCGAGAGAGGCTGCCCTGTATCATAAAGAGGATCCGTTTTTAATTAACACTTCACACTATTATTAGTTTAGAGGTGAAGTATTGCATCGGAAATAAGCCCTCAAGCTTTAGTTTGGTTTGATCCTCACTCACTGTAACTATGGGGAAAAGTTATTTTGCATTTTAACCATCAACTAAAGTCCTTTTAACTATGAAATCATTTTATCAAACAAGCACTAATGTGATCTTACCACTCGTGTGGGAGAACCATGGTCACATTTCTATAAAAATGTTAATATGATTCAACGTATTTAGCATTTAGTTTCAATGGCTAATGAACACAAGCCGATAGAGGTTGTGTGGATCGGGATCTGATTCTCCCAGCTAGTCAAATATGGCAGCTTGCTCAGTGGCCCTAAGCTTTAAACTGTGACACTGTAGGCACCCCTCAAGTAGTGGTGGAACAGATCGGCGTTGGTCCGTACGGATCACTCCCTACAGTTCAGACCACATGTGATCCACTTTTTCAAGCAATGACAGACAAAATCCCATCACAGCCTGACACTGAGATAACAGGATATATCCTGTTTGGAGTATTTTGAGGTGGTTCAAGCATCTACCTAGTTGCCACCCTGGTGGAGAGATTATATCTCCCACCCTGGCCTGGGAACACCTCGGGATCCCCCAGTCAGAGCTGGTTAATGTCTGGGGACCCCTGCTGGAACTTTCATCTCGCAATTGTTAAAATTGTAAGGTTTGTCTTGTTCATTATTACTTATTTTTAAGCCTTCGTCTGAAGTGGATGAGGGTTGGGTGGGAGGGGTTCAGAGGAAAAATATCAAAATACGGTTGTATTGTTGTGTTTTGTATACATTTGTACAAAGAATATTCCTTCTTATAAAATATTATGGGAAAAAAGGACAAGACAGAATGGATGTTCACTGATTTTTAGTCTGAAGTCTGTGTGACAGCAGAGTCATAAAAAAAAGAAAACAAGGAAGAGTGACAGACTTATTGACAATGATTCCAGGCAGTTTCACTGTTATAAAAAGGAGATATCTATTCTATATAATATAGTCTACTATATTACATTAGAGTGTTAGTACACTGTATTGTATTATTATTATTAGTAGTAGTATTTACTATGGTGGTGAGTGCAGACAGATGGAGGCTGCTACAAAGCAAAGTACATTTTCCCACCTTTTTTTTTTTTTGTTGATCTGAAAAGTGATCCGACCCAAGACTGAAAACCTTGAGTTTGTGATCCGTTACATTCCTCCTCTAGCGTCAACTTCACGTGTAGAGCTGATAAACTTGCAATGCTCAGGTGAATGTTCAAGGTAAAGGCACAAAAACTATGTGGTTAGGTTAAGGCACAAAAATGACTTGGTTAGAGTTAAAATAAATGTTGCATACAGAAGATATTTTACATGCGTTAACTTACATAACACAACTCACCTCAGTTAAAAAGATGTAGTAATGTAAGTTCAAAGTTGTTTCAGACAGGACATAAACCTTAGTTGTCTGGGTCAAAGTCTTGTATTTGTCTCTCACTCATTGTCACATGCATATATACATATTCTGCTCTCAGTACTTTACATTGTTGGCATTGTGCATATAAAATCCCTCACATATTATCAATCTAAACATACTTTGCTCTCACATGAATGTATTTTTCTCAGCCGCTGTGTATTTATCGTCCCTGAAACAGTCAGAGCGTATGAGGCAGAGGTCAGTGGACGGTGAGATGAGAACACTATTTAATGCGTCATCACCCTCTTGTTTCAAATAGAAAGTGATTTCAAGGCCAGCAGCACAAATGTTTCATCTGAACTACTCTCTACATAATTTAAATTTTAAAAACAAATCTTTATTTTATGAGTTTAAGGTGACTAAGCACAAATACTTCATTGCTGTACTTCAGTAGATTTTTCAGGTATCTGTGCTTTGCTTGAGTATTTATTTTTCTGACTTTTTTTTTTACTCCTTACATTTTCACACAAATGGCTCATGACTTTAATTTTGATGTATTTGAGGAGGAATTGTTGATCATTTTTATTTTGCATCATATTGTGCTGCTTTCCAACATCAAGACTGATTTCATCCCGAATAGATGGATCAATAACACAGAAAAGACGATTCACTGGTGTATCCATCCGTGTATATCACACATGACAGATGTAAAAGATGAAAATAACCTAAAAAGACAGAAAGAAGTAACTGGAAGAAAAAAACAGAAAAGGAGAAAAAACTACAGAAAACATGTAACAAAATGAAAAACATGCAACAACATGATAAATGATGTTAGTGACATAACATGACAAAAAGATGTAGCAACATAAAAGCTACGTGAAATACATGACAAGAGGAAAAATTATGTAAAAGATGCAACAGGACAAAAAACTAACAGGCTAAAAAAAGATACAACAACACAAAAACTATGTCAAAGACATAACAGGATAAAAACAACATATCAGATGAAAAATACTCAACAGGACAAAAAATTGTGTTAGCGTCATAACGTGAAAAAAAAAAAAAGGCACAGCAAGATGAATAACAATGTAAAGACCTAACAACACGAAAAATGACAAAGAAACGAAGAAATGTGTTTGTGTCATAACATGACATAAAAAGATTAGAATCAACGTAAAAGACAGAACTCAATGAAAAGTGACGTAAAAGATGACAAAAAATTAACAAAAAAGATGTAAGAACATAAAAAAAACCTATGGCTCAGTTACATTTTACAGACAAACAGTCAGTCAATTTTACTTTTATACTCTGAGTACATTTCAGAGCCTGAACTTTCTCACTTTTACTGCAGTAAACAAGTTAAATCACTACTTCTACTTTTACCAGAGCCCTTTTTTTTACTTGAGTCCAGAATGTGTGCACTTTTGCAGCCTCTGTCCAGGTTAAACAGCTTGCAAATAAAAAATGGCCTCCTGAATTCTAAATTTTTCAATGCCTTTCGCCTTTTACGCCCAAGTAATTTGCAACTATTATGGCTGAGGTTTTCTCTGGGAAAGGTGAAGGTGCTTGATCCTACAAAAAATTTCAACATATAAAATATGTTTTGGTCTTTTGTCTCTGAAAAATGAGAGTCGCTTTTTAAGAAAGAGATTATATTTCAGACACTGAAATAAGATTTCCTTCAAAAATGTAGTGCTTGTATTTTCAGAGGTTTGAAAACATTTTATTCAGTATGACATTTCAAACATAAACGTGGCTTAATGGGCGCTTTGGCAATACTATGAGGTGTAATCAGTGAGATTTTGCAAAGCAAAAGTGTGGGCGTCTCAGTGCTGTGGTTGCCAAAGGCATATGAATATGTGTCAGTGGGCAAATCTAATTTATATTCTTTAGTTTTCTCATTAATGAATGCTTGTTTTCATAAGATAAAATGAAGAAAATTAGTGGTGGCACTCCATGCAAAGTCTGCATTCATGACATGTGTTATGTATCACTGCCACCTAGTGACTAGATTGTAAAGTACAGGAAGACGTGCAGATGCAATATCCTGCAACCGCCTGGTCCAGCGTGATTATTAAAATGTGTGGGAAATACAGAAGCACAGTAAGGTTTCCATAGAGATTTGACTTTAATCTTTCAGATAAAGTCTCATCAGTCGCTGAGCAGCAGGATTACTCACAGATATGAAAATGTTGAGCAGGTTTTCCAGCGTGGGCAGCTGTGGGATGAGCTTCTGCACCACTTTACTGAAAGCCTCGAATATGGAGTGGTCATATATACTGGTTAAATAGAAGCTGCAGAGATCAAGGACAACAGCCTGAATTAGAACGGATTTCAATAACTTATAACTGAAACTACTCGAAGATTTAATCACTCTCAGCTTTATACAGACATAGAAAAAAGACAACGTCATAAAAAAAGGATTAGAATTTCAAGGTCATAACAGCACATTTCTACATAGTTTTACAGTCCAAACATGGATAACTTGACGAGAAAGAGCTGTAGTATGTGAAAGATTTTATTTTATTTTTATTTAGGGCCAGGTATCTCTTGAAATGTTTGATATTAGTGCAGATATCCTACTTACAAAGGCATCTTAGAGATGGGGGGAAATACTCAGAGAAAAACATAGTGATGTAGTAGTGGGTTTATGGAGTTGATTAATTATTGATGCATTAGTATAGGATAGGAGTAGAAATGTTAATTTATGTCGCTCACTCAAAGTCTGCTCATTATGTATTGCATTTTGTATGGTTCATTTGCTACATATTTTACTTTTTTAATGTTTGAAACAAATAAATCAAATCAAATCAAATTTATGAGACAAAAACTTTTTTGTCAAGGGACCACATCGCTTAACTTTGCAAGGTTTTGATCCAACGGTAGTAGTTCCTGATGCAGTTTTTTCTCTGAAAACTGCGTACCTCCCTTGGCTCTGTAATATGTTTTTAACCTATAAAGGCCAAAGACGCCTTTCTGCGTACCTAACTTACAATACAGATACACAAACAATACTTTTGCGAGACCTTACTTTAAGGAATATAGACATATTTTTGCCAACCTCGGAATCTCAAAAAGTAGGGAGCATTTCAATAGTTTTAGACTTTAACTTTGATTCTAAGGAAAGAACACAGAATAATCCTAGTGTGAATATGCATGTCCTTTCCCTTAAAGTCTAGTTTGGTGAAACTGTTTTATTGTCTTGGTGGAAACCGTAGACTTTTAGAGTCGTATCGGGGTTTGCACACACTGTACAGTGTCAGAAACAGTTGTGATAATGAAAAAGAAAGAAAAAATTGGGAGAAATACAGGACAATTTCGATCCCAGGAGGAAACAGGGAGAGGACAATGAAAAATCATGAGGGCTGGCAAGAATGATTTTTCTACAAGTCTTTTTGTTAATTAGAATACTGTCTAACTTGCCTAAAGATAGTAATAAATTTGATCATTAATACATTTAAATGATTATTAAACAATTCCAAATTTCTTTAGGTGTAGCGCAGTGAATCAGGAGCTCTATAGCAATGTGAAGTCAAATTTATCTCCAAATGATTTATCCAAAGCAAAGTCTGACAATAAAATATACTTCATTACATAATGCATATTTCATTCAGCATACGTTCATAAAGCACCAGTTGATTACATGAAAATCCTGACAAGTGTGTGATTTTAAATATAGTTGTTAAATGAAACATTGTCTCTTCAAATAGTTGAGAACGGCCTTGTTGTTGCAGTTAACAGTTTGGCTTCATATTATGAGCCAATATGGACTCTTTTTCTCAGGAACTGTAATGGATTACAATTACACTTATTTTGTAATTTAATTACATTTAATTAGTTACACATGCCTGATCAGATGGTCTCAGCCAGAAGTAGTAATGAGTCAGTCTGTTTCCATGGTGTGGAAACATTAAAGAACACTGAACTAAAGGACTGTAAAGATTTATGATTCAACATATCATTCTGCTTGTGTTACAAAATCTGTTTAATCTTTACAAACTGTGGGATGAAAAGCAGCTGCAGGTAGAACCCACCTCAGGTGTATTCGCTCCAGGCCGGCATCTGCCAGGTCATCGTTGGCTCGTTTGTGAATGTCCCTCTGCTTCTCGATCTTGTGGTCGTCTGACAGGCCGTCCACTTTGTGGATGAACACCTCGAAGTTGATGTCCGGGTTGACTTTGTAGGCTCTGGTCACTGTGAGGTGAAGTCTGCTCAGAGCCTCCACGTAGTCGTCCTGTCACGGGGAAGACAAAAGATTAACACCACGCAGGAAGGAAGGAGCACCATCCATCACTCGGTTTCCTCTCTGATTTATTGTTGGCAAGTTTGATCACATATTTGTCATATCAGTGTATAAACTGATGAACTCCATCCATCAAAGAGCACTGACAAGTTGATTTTTACACTTCGGAAACAAGAAAACATTTGTGCCCTGTGTAAGGAGCGATAACAATTCCATCCAGGCAGCATGATTTTTTGATTGCCCCTCCCCCCAAACTAGGCACAAACAGCACTTGTGAGCAGTGAATTGTGGGGAGGAGTGCCGGTGAGCATCACATCTTAGTTTCCTAAAGAAAAGAAGCAGCAAAAGAGAGGAGAGAGAAAAGAAAGGGTGATGGGGTGCTCAGATAGCTCAGGTGGTGGAGCATGTACCCCATGTCCTCTGCAGCCACCCTGGTTCAGTTTCAGTCTGCATCCCTTTGCTGCATGTCATCCTCCCCCGTCTATCTGCCTGCTTTCCTGGGGCAAATTACCCCCGGAAATATTCCCAAAAGAGAAAGAAAGAAAGGGCATCAGTTGGCAGGGTTCAGCATTGACCATCGCCCGTGGCCACAAAAGGTTACTCTGTGGCCACTAAATAGTCCATGTAGGTGGCCCCTTTGTCTACCAAATGTTATCCCCATACTGTGAGCCTTTACCAACACAACGTCCATAAACATTGCGATTCCTTAGTGGCTTTTAGTTCAACAGTCTAGGAAAACAGTGAGTGTAATGTACTGCGTTTGCTACTAGAGGTGGGAGAAATACTTGATTCTTAGATGCATCATGCAACAAACATGAAAGATTCTGAATGAATTCACAAAGATGGATTTTCTTTATGTCAACTGACATGACACTGACGGAGTGAAAAAGGTGGAAGTTAGCTGTGGGGGCAGTGCAGCACCCTGACAGTCTACAGTGAGCACAGGCTGGAGTTATCAGCAGTAAACAGGAAGATCGACTTCATCTTCTCAAAAGGCAGCAGGCATGAGTTGCATGTTTTCATATAGTGTCTAAAATAATGACATTTGTGAGAATATTTTTTCTGCCATCACCCAGAGATGTAGTGTGAAGACGTTATCAGAGTGGATTTCAGGGAGCAAGAGACTGAAAATTGTGCTCTTTTTTCTATTCAGTCAAAAACAGATTCTGAATCAAATTAGACAAAAAGATTCCAACCCCTAAATGTAACATGTGCATCATATTAACTTCTAAACTAGGATATGTCTCGAGTTTTGGTGAGGATGTCTGAGCATGAGCAGCTACAGATGGATACTATCCGACCAGCACCCTCTGACTTGAAAACATTAAAAGTTTGATGTATCAAGATGCATTTGAGAACCATTTTATGATCACATCATAGCCCTCTGAATTGGAATTGAATCAAACTGTGAAATACCAAGAGGTTCCCATCCCTCTGTTTCCTCAACTAGCCAAGAAAACAATGCCTGCAGCAAACATCACATTAGAATTCATGGAAAAAGTGAACAACAAAAGTGTTACACTTAAGGAAGCATTTTCTGTATTTATTGCTTTTACATAAGTTCAGTTTAGCCAGCAAAAATGTGCTTTGGCCACCATTTAGAAGCCAGGGCTTAAAAATATTAGCATCTGTCCCTAAATGTGTCACCCAGATTACCTTAGTCCAAAGGGAAATAAGCTTATGTTTGCTTTCCTACCTGGCTGCTTAATATTTTCAGATAAGTGTTAACATTTTTGCAACTCTTTTAGCAACATTTAATCAATGCAGGCAACTTTTAGGAAACTATCCATACTAAATCAGTTGTCCCTGCTCATGCCTGGTGCCAAACCCAACAGATGCAACTTCAGGCTCAGCTGTCTCCCCGTCCCCCTGCCCTGACAAATGAACCAGCTCTACTTCCAACTGAGGAAGGAAGTGGACAGGATTGTGTTGAATGACATGTCAGCGGGCAATATTGCAGGAATCCATGGGAATTTCTCTTTTCATTATTATGACAAAAGAAAAAATGATTAAATCTTTTTTTCAGTGATAAGAATATTTACATGCAGTCCACAGTCTGTGCTGGATGCACAGAGTGACTCAGTCTGTATTAAAGTTACAGCCAATGTTACAATAATACCTTCAAGTCACATGGCAAAGGTACTGTGTGTCTGTACACGTTTACTGTGGGATGAAATATGGTTCTTTACTGACATCTAGTGGTCATGATGTGCAACTGCAGGTTAATTCAGGTCAATATTCTGCATGAAGTTCATTTAAGTCAACAACATGGAAGTAACTGAAACAATAAATAATAATAAGTAGTACTATATTGTAGGATTGTATAGAGCCTGACTAATCTGGGATTTTTGAGACCAATAAAGATTTTAGGGGGGGATTCACCAATTACCAATATAGTTGTGTATATAGCTAATTTTTGAGACCATTTCTATGTGAATTGTGCACCAATTTTCCAATAAGAAAAAGAATTAGATATTCTTTTAGTCCTCCCACACTGGAGAAGTCTGCATCATCACAGCAGCAAAGTGGATAGCAAAACAAACAAAAAACTATTAATAATAAATAAGTAAACAAGGAATATAAAAGGGGGGAATATTAAAAATAGGAGCAATATAAACATGAAGAAATATAAATAAAAAGGAACACTGTATGCAAAAATATGAGCAATAAACAGACCGAACAGTTGAGTGTACACCACTGCACAGAGGAAGTAACATCTTGCTTTTCTACATATTAAATACTTAAACATATACATCGCCATCCAATTGGATGGCAGTGAAATGAACACTGAGAAAATAAAGTATAAATAAAAGTAAATGGCTAAATAAAAGTCAGTACTCTTGTGCCAAATATAAATCACCCCAACCACCATTTTCTGCATCATATGTTCTGTAAAAAAGCTTTCATATCTTTGCACATTAGTCAATATTCATGCCAATGCACATTTACTGCGTCCTGTGTGTGCTGTGGTCATGCACTGAACACTCAGGTATGAACTGGTGTAGTTAATGATGTATTAGGGCTGTAAGAACTTCGTCCCCTTGGAATTATGAGGTTCTACCTGTGTTCTGAGTGGCTTTGAGATATTAAGCTTCAAACAACGACATGAAAATAATGTTTGGAGGAATATTTCATTCGGCAAGTAGGGTAGTTAGGTTGCTAACTGGTGTCAGCAGCCACTTTGTTTCACTGTTTCACTGAAAATGATACTTTTGTTGCAACTGGAATAACCCTAACTTCAAGAAATTTTGTTACTCCTGCTAAAATCAGGCTGTTACTACTTAAAAAGTATGTAGTTAAAGTTTTTCTATACATAAAACACTTGGAAATCAAAAGATCCTCCTTGTTTCAAGGTGTTTTTCAAACAGATTCAGACTGGTTTAAACGTTTACCGATGACAGACAAAAAAGAAATGGTTCAAAAACCTGATGCTGTAATTATACACAAATGAAAACATACTGATGCCATATTCTGACAATAAATCAGGCAAACTGCAGCTGCATGTTCGGGTAATAAGAGAACCTTCTGCACATTATATAGAGTTGATTAATTATATCATGTATCTTTGTGGCCTGACCTGTGAGTCGATGACAAAGATGAGCGCTCCGGTGCCTCTGAAGATCATTTCGTAGTCAAAGGTGGGGTCGAAGAAGTCGATCTGGCCAGGGAAGTCCCAGATCTGGAAGCTGACAAAGGAGCTGCTGGAGACGTCCTCTCTGCAGATCTTGTTGGTGCTCTCCAGGAACAGCGTCTCATTGGGGGACATTTTATGGAAAACCACCTTCTGGATGGAGGACTTCCCGCTCCGCCGCAGGCCCATCAGCAGTATGCGAGGTTTGACCTCTCCGTTCAGAGAGTCACTGAAGCCCAGCACTGCACGCCAACAAAGGGACAGAGGCACGAAGCATCAGGAGGGTAAACTTTCATTAGGTAACCACATGTGAGTGTACAAGCGTGTTTCTGAATCAATTTTTGAGTCGCGCAGCTCATTTTAGAGTTGGACTGAATTTCAGCTTCATCAGGCGTCGCTTGCAGAGCAGCACACATGAGAAGCGAGGACCGATCAACTGATACTGATACAAAATGGATGTCAGATTAATTTGCGACATGTCAGAAATGTTGATCAGCTGTTCTCAGTCTCTCGCACAGTTGAAGCAGAGCCACGAGTTAAAGGGACTGTTTACACAAAAAAGAAAATTCCCTGATTAACAGCTCCCCTTCATGTCAGTTGGAGGTCAAGTTTAGTTTTTTCTCCACAAAACACTGCTGGAGTTTCACAGGAAGTTTTCAAGTGAAAAACAATTAGAAATTTAATTTATAATTTTAATTATAGTGATGACCGTGATTGATTACCACACTTTGAAAAACTCACTGTAAATACTGTCCAGAATTAACACATTTAGCATCAGTCTCACAATCTTGTTTTGCATCTCTGAAAACACTGACATCACAAAGGACATGATGTCAAATCGTGTATCAGTACTTTACTTTCACAACAATACTGATAATTATGGCATGTTGGTCACTGTAATTTTCACACCATTTCATTTCTAGTTTGTATCATTATCTATTATATGTATTTTAGTGTACTATAATACATTAATACATGACTTTGTTCAATACTTGAAGAACAGACCGTAGCTATGGACACAGTTCTGATCATAGACTCTGGAGGAGCAATAATCATTGTTAAATCACTAAAATCTATTTAGAATTAATATTTTGTGTCAAATTATTGATACAAAATTATTTTTATGTACATAACCATGTAATAAGCAGGGTAATGTACAGTGAGCAGGTCATTATTGTGAAATAAAGCCATGAAATCATTTTTAAATTAATATTTAGTGTCACAGAAATGTGTGCCAAATATTTTTTTTCCTCTCTTTTTTTGGTAAGTAATCACGTAATACGCAGGATAATGTACAGTGAGCAGGTCATTGTTGTAAAATAAACCTGCATCATCCTGTAGGGATTTATTTCACAATAACAATCTACTCACTGTACATTATCCCTTACATAGAGTACAATATTAGTTGTATATTGTATAGTATTATTATGATTATTTTTATTATATTTATACATGTTTTATAAAAATGTAGCTTTTTCTCAAAAAGGAAACCAATTACTTGCTCACTTTAAGAGGCTTATTTTAATTTCTCTTGTATATTTACTATTGCTCTTTAATAAAACAAAAGTATTTTTTTTATCGGATTACTTTATTATTTAATGTGATAAGAGCAGAATACTAGATTATTAAAATAATATATAGCTGCAGTCCTATTTTATAGTCATAAAGACTGTGAACAAGCAAACTTACCAGTGTATTCAGCACCCGATACACCTACAGTCTGAGCAGCACGCAATCTGAACATGACTGTCAGTAAGAATGGAGTGTCTGTGATTTTTCTATTTCACGAGGCAAATGTACAGTTCTACAGTAAGACAAATGTGTGTGTGTCTTACATTCTTGCTTTGACATTATGACCTTGGTATGCCGGGGAATATCAAGCTCATTCTAACAAAAGGCTCTCAAGTCTTTCTGCAGTAAAAGGCTGAGGAGGCCACAGACTCTATGAGCCGTCAGATGTTGTCTTTTTAGTCTCTGTACAGTAAATAAGTCAATGACACAGTGTTTGGTTAAACAATAGCTCCCATTATATCTCTCGCAGTGTGGGCATAAAGAACTGCAGAGCAGAGGGACACTGAGTTTGCAACTATTTACTTTTGATAACAAACACACTGATTTTCAAGCCTCCCTCTCTACCACTCATCTGCTGACTGGAAGTGACTTAAAGGAGGAGAGGGAGGAGACAGAGGAGACAGAGACAGAGTGTCCCTCTACCACACCGCAGTCCAACAGCCAATCACAGACAACTAATGCAACAAAGTTCAGACAATCATTTTAAGTTTTACTCAAATGCTCTAAAACTGAAATGATTTATCTTTTCAGATTTTTAAAAAGTAGTACACTGCAACTAGAACCATTCACCTATTCGGAGTTCAAGAGTACGTGCATGTGCACTTGTTAGGGTTGCTGCAAGTGATTAGAAACTGTGATGTGACATTTTTCAGTATTTCTGATTGTAAAATAAACAATGAATTTAAAACACACACAAAAAAAACATTTCACTTGGTCCTACCAAACAGAACAGAAAATGTGGAAATATAAAGAAAAACGACAAAATGTGAAATAATAATTATAAAAATGTTCATTCTTGTACATATTTATAGAAATTACTCTATTTCTTCTGGATATTTACTTTTTTGTAGTCAGTTCGTATAAAATATATGATGTAAAAGCAAACCAATTTTTTTTTTATGTAAAGACAAATAATATACATATATATATATATATATATATATATATATATATATATATATATATATATATATATATATATATATTTGTGTGTGTGTTTTTTAAATATATAAATATAGGCAGAAATAAATTAACAAATAAATGAAAATGCCTAAAATCAGTCACTTTTATTTTATTATTTGTCTTTATATTTCCACTAGGGCCCAACAGATCCTGGAGAACTTTTGCCCAATGGATTATTAGGGAGCAAAGAAATTCCAATATTGACATATTTTCTGATATTCTATATTTTTTCTAATCATCCCTCAAATGTGCTCCTCAAACACTTGTGTCAGATATTTGTAATGGAAGCAGGATATTTTAGTTTAATAATAAACCAAAATGACATCAAGGCACTAAAAGTATTTCAAAAAAAAAACACCAACAGAACAAAGGGATCGCATATCCATTAAATGATTCTAATAAAATGACAAATAAATCTGGCTTACAAAAATAAACAAAAAATATATGTATATATATATTTAAAAATATATATATGTTTTATTACATTTTTCTTTCTTTAAAATATTTATTCTTTTTTCATGGCACTCCTAAGACTATTTTACATCTATTGTATTAAAGTCAGTGTCATAAATATTGTTCAGTAATCTTGTCTACAAGTCCAGAGACATTTTTCATTCCCTGTCTGTCCCTGCTGAGGAGCTTTATGACACCCATTAACTCAAGTTCACTTTTTAAACATTTATCTTTTCATTTATTCATGTATATAATTTAAAAATATACATGTATTTTGTACATTATTGTTATTACTCAGTTTTCCTGAGTAGTCAGTTCCTGTACACAAGAATCCTGCTGATGCAAAAGTAATATACACATAAAATTTAAATATAAGAGATAAAATTGAACTAATGAATGAAAAATAATGAAAATTGTTACAATTATTCTGTTATGTATTTTTTAAATGTATCTTTACATATTTATTTTATTTTATCTTTCACATTTTTATGGCACTCTTTTGACTCTATACTACTTAACATTCATTTGACTAAAGTTAGCAGATTTTTCTGTAACCTTGTTTACAAAGTCATATTTATACAAGATAAGCCATCCTAGGACAAAAACCTTCGGTTAATTGTCAGTATTTGTGTGAGTAAGAGTTGTACTTTAGTAAACTTGTAGTGAAAGTATCCCGTTACTCCGCCTCTGGAGTAACTTTAAAAATGACGCCCACTGAGCTGTGAGCTGACGCAGAAGGAAATGTTCATGTGCAAACAGCTTCAGTTAGCTTACTGACCGGAGGACGGTGTGAGAGCTAAAGTTATGAGCGTTAGCCTGAGTGGCCTGAGTCAAACAGAGAGTGAACCGTCCCCTCGTCGCTCTCTGCTGCTCTGTGACCTTCCTCGGCAGGACGAACACCGCCTACCTCCGTCCTCGCAGCCCAGCTCGCCGTCTGAAAACGCCTCCAGGTCGTCTTCGTCGTCGTAATATTCCAGAGCCGAGCCCTCCTCATCCTCCCCGCTCAGCGCCGAGAGCCGCTCGCTCGTCATGCTGCTTCCCTCCGCTGTCGTCCTGTTTCTGTCTTGCGTTTGAGCCTCCGGGGCTGTCAAACTTTCCTACATTGTCACCTGATACGTGAGAGCCATGCTGGAGAGTTTCACCCCCCTCCACCCCCCTGCCTCCAGAGGGACACTCTGCGGCCACACGGGGAGGGGTCGAGGAGCAGCCGGTAACTCAGCTGGCTTTATGGATGAGACTGAATCAAGAGGGCCGCCGTGATGTCATCACTGCTCTTTACATTTTAAAATCAATTTAAGACAAGTAACCAAACTTTCATTGTCAAAATAATATGACATAAAAAATAGCAACAGATCATTTTTATCTTCAAATTATGTTTTGGTGAAGTGTCCAGGGCTGGCCCTAGAATTTTGGTGGCCCTTAACAAGATTTTGTATGTGGCCCCCAGACACTCCCAGCCCATGCACCACATCACACACACACACACACACACACACACTGTTTGTATCTCAGTGAACACACAAACACTGTTTATTAAAAGCTATTAAAATGATAGAATTTAAGAAATAATTAACAATTGCAAAGAAAATAATCCAGTCAACATATTTAAACTATAAAATCAACATATAAGGTCTAAATTGTAAGTAAAGACAATGACAGCTTTCACTGGGACATGCAGGCTTCAACCTAAGAACATGCAACATTAAGTGTAAATTAATAAGAATTTCATCTTTTGTGAGTTTCTGTATCTATTATGTTGTTGTAAAGCTGTATGGTTACTTGTAATTTCCTAAGGAAATAACAAAATGTTCTAAATACATAACATAGTTCTAAATAAATACTAAAATATTCTAAATAAATAACAATGTTTAAAAGGAAAAGTTTATCTGACTTATTGTTTCCCCTATTAAGTTTACACAGTTAGGTGAACCCAGGATAACTGATTACAGTACCATTACACCATCCCAGTTGTTCGCTAACAGGGGGTGGAGCCCCCTGGGGGAGTGCAGATGACCATGGGAAAAAAAGAGTGAAGTTAAATCAATATGATTTACATATAGAAAATAAATAAACAGGAGTTTGCTGATGCTGTCATGCTGACTGTTACTTCACTAAAATTCAACTTGAATATGTTTTCAGTCAGTTGCTTCCCCGATTATTGTTAATGATTGATAATAGTTGTGGTGTGGGGGGTCTGAACCTTTTTCGGCTTCTGAAGGGGGTCATGCCAGAAAATGTTTGGGAACCACTGCACTGTCCTATGCATCTATAAGAAAACTGACTATATTATACTGAGTATACTGCACAAAAACAGTATGTTAAATATTTTGTAAATCTCCACTGGTTGCATCTGGCAGTTGTGGTGGCAGTGCAGCAGGTGCTTCACCTTATGTTGCCTGGTGGAGATCTGCACTTTACTGAGTGACATCTTTTAGCTATAGAGTTAAAGTCTGGTGTGCCCCATATGGCACTGAACTTCTGAAAAAATATGAATAGAAGTCTATGGCGAGAGACAAATTATTTTTTGATTGCATTTGAATTGTGCCATGAATTATGACTTTTGGCTTTTTAAAACATGTTAACATGATGTGAACAACATTTCTCATTCCACACAAGACACAGGTTTGGCTCAGTGGTTAATAACACATTTCTGTGGTGTGATAAATTCAACACATTTATTGTTGCATTACACTGCCTTTAAGGAGTTGTGACAGCGACGTGCAGCCTATGTTTGATTAGGACATTTTTGCAGCCGGAAAACCTACTTTTTCCTCTTTCAAGAGCTGTTCTACAAACTAAAAAGGACGTTTTAAGATTATTAAGATATTATTAAAGAAGTTTCAAATTTGCACCAGTTAGTAACAAAGAGTTTACATATCAGCTTGCAGAGACATAAATGTGCTGTCAAATGACTAACTTCTTTTTGTGTAAAAATGTGCCAAATGTTATGTTCTTTGTTTTGCTTTACAGTTTTAAGTGAATAATGATTTAATAGAGTAATCATGTGAAATTGAAGATACAAGTTACTGTACTATTTGTTTGGAATGTGGGACTGTCTCAACTGTCCACCTTGAGATATTGGATCCCTTGTTTAACATAAATGTCCTGAAGAAGACAATCATAATATTAATAAAATATAAGGTGTTGCAATTTTGCCACACACAAAAGTGAACATTTTCATGTTTTAGAGGTACTGCAACCAGGACATAATATATTACCAAAACTTTAATGTGCTGTTGACATTACTGCAAAACAAACCAAATATTCACTTTTGTTTTATCTATTATTTTGTTAGATTCTTAAAATATTCAGATCCACGTCTATATACACAGTGGTAGCACTATAGCGGCTAACAAAACCATTAAACCTAGACATATATTTCTAAAACATGGTGTTTAACTATACTACATTTTTCAGCCATGTGTTGGAACCAACTTGCTGAATGTCCCAGTAAATGAATGTGGAAGCCCCTACTTCCAAGAGGAAGACATGGGTGTCCTCTTCTGTCCAAGTATCTTGTAGATTTGGCAAAAATAGTAACTCCTATCTTCTACCTTATGTCTATTACATAGATCCTAGATTCTCAAACAGTGGTACATGTACTGGTGATCCATGAGCGGCCTCTAGTGGTACATGGAGGAACGTCAGAAATATTGCTTTGAAATAAATACTAAAAATAATCCTAATCAAAATACTATGAAAATACATAAAATATGAGATCACTGAAATGTACTCTAAAATATTCCAAGCAGCTGTGTTAAAACATGAAGACAGTGAACCAAGCACAAGTGATAGACTGTCCACAGCTTACTGAGTGTTGCAACCTCTGCTTCATCCAAGCAAGAGTGGGGTGTGTGTGTGTGTGTGTGTGTGTGTGTGTGTGAAACATGGATACTCCGTCTAGCAGCTTAATTGGACATGTCCAGACATGTCTGAGCCACCAGAGCCAGAGGACGGTGACTTATATTGGAGAATCAACTAATTTCTCTCAGTTTGCAACAGGATGATATGTTTTTTTCATCAGAGTCAAGCTGTTGGAACTGAAGCGAGCAGTAATTGCTGGCTACGTTCGTAACTGTCCATTAGGGAGGTTGTGAGGAGGGGAGGAGTTATCGTTCCAGACTTAAATACAGAGCTTCAACTCCACCACACTGGTATTTTTAAAACCAAATGAAATCATTATCTACAAAAATCACTGATCACAGATCTACACCCATTCTCTCATTTTTCTCTGATGTTATTTGAGTGTTGAGAGGTTAAAATTGATCTTATAGACATTCAAGTAACAAACTAATTTAATAGTGTTTTTTGTGGATCCTGCAGTAAGTAATGCCAATAACTTGACATCTGTTAGTGTTAGCTACTGCTGAACAGCCAGAGAAACACAGCATCTTTTCTTTAAAAACATTTGGTTGGTATTGCAGTTGGTATTGGTCCCTCTTTAGAAAACGTCTCGTTGCCAGTCCAGTGCTGTAGTGACCCAGGTCAGAGAAGCAGTCCGCTGGTTGGCACACATACAGATTTTTGCTGGTAGCAGCATTGCCGTCATAAATAAAAACTTAGGGGGTGGCCTGGTAGCTCAGTTGATAGAGCGTGCAATCCATGTGCTGAGGCTGTGAGTCCTGCAGTGGACATGGGTTCAACTCCCACCTACAGTGCCAGCATACATGACTAGTGCCAGCTGGTCCAGTACCAGTGCTTGTAACAAAAAAAAAGAAAACAAAATAGTGCAGTTTCACAAAGGTGTTTCTCAAGCTGTGGGTGGAGATATTCGGATGGGGGCGGTCTGAGCCTGCAAATGACTTAACAAGGGGAGCAAAATCTGAAGGGCTTGTTAAATCCCATGTAGTCTGATCCAAGTAGCATGCAAAAAAATGACTATGTTGTTTTATTTCACAGTTTGTGGGTTGGTAGATACCTAAAACGCAAAAGCACCGGAAAAGTGAGTTTTTCATAATGTCGCCTTCGAGATTTGAGATTTGTGTCTCCCAGATTTTAAAAAACTTGTGCTTAACTCTTGCAGAGAGGCATCAGCTGCTCCAGGAACATCTTAATGCTTCTGTCGAGCAAAAAGCATCTGAGTTTTTTTTCTGTGGACTTCAATGACAGCAGGGAATCGGCCCTGATAAAACTTTGATTGCTCAATAGGCCACTGTGAAAAGTGGAAATGCACAAAATAAAAAAAGATTTTCAAACTTAATTTCCATGTACCATTTAAGTATCAAAGTATTATAGTTTATAGTGTGGTGTATTAAAGGATAAAACAAATGAACTGTCTCTTGAATTGTGCTGTTCATTCTCTACCAAGCCATTTGTTTGTGGATGGCAGAGCAAGCAGAAAGATCTGTTAATGTGCAGAATTTTGCAAACTTTTTTGATCTGCAAGAAATTTGTTTGAATAAATACACTGATTGTAAGACTCCCAAAAATATAGCTGTTGTGGTGGCAATTTCTGTTGAATAAAGCACAAAGTCAGACACTTGTAAGGTTTATTCAAGCATCTGCAGATGGACTCACAGCACAGAATGAGGACAGAAGAGAGAATGTGTCAGTGTTATATACACTGACAGCTGCAAGGTCAGGAGAGGGTGAGTTGTATATTGTTATCACATGATGGTACAGGACATTCAGAAAGCAGCATAGCAATTCTGGCTTGTTCTATCTTATGCTATTTTGTGATGCACAGAAGTACATTGGACCTTCCTTCAGCAATTTCCATCACACTCATTAAAAATATTATATAAGATAATTAACAAGCCTTCAAAACCAAAATAAGGTGATATCAGAAGTGAAACATAATTTAAAAAAAACTAAAAAAAAAAAAGTCAAACTAAATTTCATTTTAATCTAAGATATCAAGTTCAACTTTTACTGTCATCTCCACATGTAGAGTACACAGGAACTAAACTGTGTCAACAACATGTAAACAATTCCTGCCTAGAACTGAAGTACTCATGGAATTAACTAGTTATTTCTTCTGGTCACTAAGAATCTTTTTAGAGGCTTCCAACAGATGGATTAATTTAGTGAAGCCTGTGGCCTTTTCATGAAATAACTGATCAGCACACGTGTCTACCGATGTCCATTCTTGGTTTCTGTCAGTTTCTATAAAGGTCCATCCACACCAGTTCAAATGGCTGAGGAATAAAGACTTAAGACTTTAACATGTCATGAAGCTCATTCATCCATAACTGTCTTTCTCTCCCTGCTCTCTCTTTACCCACTTATTCTCAATCAGCTATCCATGGGCATTCACTCTGTAAATTAACCAACCAGATTAAGCCACAGTCTCCATCAACCCTGCACCCCGTTCTTCTCCAGTCCTTCTAATCTTGATTGAGATTGAGCTCATCAGAATCCAGTCCCCATCTCATCCAGAACATCAGCCATCCCTTCACCACCCCCAGTGTTTAGACTCCATTGGGGTTTTCCTTTACTGATCACGACATCACTGCCCCCTTTATTTTGATGATGTCACGATGGAGACTTTTCACATTTCTCTCTAAATTGTGCAAATGTCAAATAAATTTACTTGTACATTCAAAATCAGTCTCTTCATGTTCTTCTGCTAGAACATTTAACAATTAGATACTAAAATCATAACAACATACCATTCATTTCCAGGGGTGGAGGTAACTCATTACAAATACATCGAGTCTGTACTTTTACTTGTACTTCATTACAATATGTAATCTACTTAGTTACTTTCAAAATCATAGCTGAGTGTGGAGTACAAGTTGAATTACTATCCAAACCTTTCATCTGCATTCTTGCAGCCAATTAGGTGATCTGATCACAAACGGGCCAATGAGAGCAATGACATACAAATGACACGCACACATGTGGAGTATGGTAATCATTAATCAATTAATTGCTGTTAAGAGTTTAACTAATAAAAAATGTATTATGGATATTTAATCAATAGATGTGGCAGTAATTGTGCCTCATTTGACATTGTTTTGTCTGGCAGAGGCATTTGTTTAATAAGGAAATTTAAATTTAGACTTAAAATTAGAAAAAATGGCAAAAGAAATTAAAATGAGGAAATAAGCATGTGTTTTCTATTTCTATTCTATTATTAATGTTTAATCAGTTAATAGTGTTTTCAAGTATTGGTTCAGGAAAACACAAAATTTGCAACCCTAGTTTGAAGAGGTGACTGTGACATTAACGGTTAAAAGTAACTAACACTCCAGTAGTATGAATACTTTGTACTTATACTCAGGTGTATTTCTAACACCAATACTTTTACTTGTAATTGAGTAATATTTTAGCAATGTAACAGTACTTGTACTTGAGTACAGATTTTAAATACTCTTTCATTTCTTCACAGGCAGATTTTAAAAATTACATTTTGGCTTGACCAGTGTATTTTTTCATCTACTGATCCCTTTGGCCGGTGATTCAAAAAGTTCATTTCGATCATTCATTTTACTCTAGTCATTCACAGCAAGTCGACCCTAAATTCCTCAGATCCACTTTCTTTGAACCGACCTGACAGCATCCAACCACCGAGCTCCAGCTGGTAAAAAAAATGATAGCAAAAATTGTTTTGTTCCCGTAAAAAAACTGGTGGTCAAAAGAAAACGACTTGCAGTGTGCAAAATGTGCAGGTCAAAGGTTTACAGATGAAGATGCAACAGTGGCACAAAGAACAGTAAAGTCAAGGTCCTGTTGTTAAATTGGAATTACTCCAAACTCAAAGTGTGGGACTTGGGACACAGTCTGGGAATTGTCAGTCTTGACTTTGGACTTGAGACTGTGACCTGCAAAACAATGGGTCTCATGCAAGAACCACTCGTACAAACAGATTTGTTCTTAAGTGTTGTGTACGACTGTATATTTTATTAGTTTGAAGACATTTAGAGTTTGAAAAATAAATTACACTTCATAATTATATTGACATTATCCTGTTTTACTGCATTTCAAATTATTATATAATTGTAAATTTACTTATAAAGCCTACTGTTGTTGGTTTAATGATCTATTTTTACCTGCTGTCAGGTCTATTGGCTGTATATCTGCACATGCAGGTTCATGAAGTTGCTGTTCATCTTGTCAGCATGATGAAAACGTTCCCTTGACCCCCTCCTTTCACTGCAGTCATCTGTCAATCATCTTGCTGTGGTGAGTTGTTTTTCTTTAAAGTCATTTTTATATCGAGACATTTCTTCTTTACCCGACCCTCGGGTAACACGGCATTAACAGCTCTCACTTTTCTCATTTAGCAGGTATTTTAATTCCACTGCTGACACTGTTAAAATGACAGATTTCCTTTATGGATCGACCCATAGTTTACAAGTCTCATGCATATGCATATACAGGTGGATCATTGACACAGGTATCATACAGGAAAATGTTCTCGTATGAGGCCCACTGACTTGAAAGTCCTCAGTCCTGCTATAACTTCAACAAACCACCAGATGTCACTGTGCTGTCTGAGTTTGATTCCCCAAAGCTTCATGAAGCTTCATTTGTCCATCACTATTTAGCACCTTTGACAGGTCACTGTTTGTCACTCATGTGTGGAACGTGTCCTCTAGGCAGACATCAGACAGTGGTATAAACAAAACTAATCAGTGTCTGTGGCGTCCACAGCTGTCCATGTTCTGGAGTATAGAATGTAAACCCATCCTAAATATTTTAATAATCTGGTGGATTAGATTCTTGTACTTGTATGTAGGCTGTAGCAGTATGGAAGTTGATAGTTCTTGCCAAAGTTTTATCGTATTAATAGAATGGAAGCTTTTATCTCTGTCCCTGCCCAACAGTATAACAGTCTAACTCCACAATTTTCACTATTACATAGTTCTCAGTATTTGCACATTTTCAGCATCTATTTTATTAACAGATTTCTGTGGTGTGACAAACTCAGAGGATATTTATTCTTGTTTTATGTGATGTTTAAACTACTATAATTGTGAAAGAGACAAGAGCAAGAGAAAACAAACTGTACAGCCTCCATTACCTCAATTTTTTTTGGCAAGTTGAAATAAAAAATATTTTTTCTCAAATTTTTTTCAAAATGTTGTTAAAATATGTTAGTGAGTACTTCTCCTTTGCCAGGATAATCCATCCACCTGACAGGTGTGGTATGGAGTTGCTGATTAAACAGCAGGACAATTGCACAGGTGTGTCTTGGACTGGTCACAGGAAAAGGATACTAAAAAGATGCAGTTAGAACACGTAAAAGGACATTTATTAAAGTCCCTGTAAAAGGAAAAGAGGTTTTCCTCTAAACACATTATAAATATTAGAACATAGTTGCTGAAAACATGAAAAGACTGAGAAGTATATGGGACTGAATTGTGGAGTTTGACCATTAAATTGTTGTTCACAGTTTGTATGTGATCTTTAAAACTAAATCAGCCATTTTTGGCCAACAAAAAGAAAACATCTGTCTGGAGCCTCAGCTTTTAAATTCTCTCTTTTCCCTTTCATTTGGTATTCACAGAGACTCAGGAAGATGAGCCACCATCAGAATTTAGAAGAAAAGGCACCAAGCCATATGTAGGCTATGACACACATTGTAGTTGATGAAATATAGGCTACACATTTTGAATTGGTAAATGTAAGAATCACTATACACTGTAAAAAAAATAGCTGGGATAACTCAAAATTTGAGCCCAACTCAACCTCTTACGGTTTGAAATAAACTTTAAAATGTTCTTCTTTAGATAAATTTGAATCTTTGAGTTTTAGAAACTAAAAAATGTATTTCAATATTTGGTCACAGTGAAATCTGAACCTGATTTTTCTAGTTGATAAAACTTTGAGTTGGGCTTAAAATTCAAAAATCTATTGCAGCAAGGGTCAAATTTTGAGTTGTCTCATCTTTTCCATAGACCTACAAAAATCATTAAAAAAATTTAAATGTTAAAGAAGTAAGAGTTAAGCCAAGAATATAATTCGACTGTGACAAATGTTCAAAAATGCACCGACAAAATGTTAAGCAAATGCTTGAACATGTTTCCATTGTTTCTTTCACATTTGTAAGCTTACACTTGCATGTTCGTACACTGTGGAAGAAAACTTTTTCTTTCTTTCATATAAATGTCATTACATACTCTCATAAGTTTTAACAGTGGAGTTACAAATTAATCTTCTCATTCAAAAATCTATAATATTGTCCTGACTACAGTCAAGCTATTTAATGCTTTTAACTCAATATCACTGACTTACTAAACAAATCACAAGTGGACTATTTCCATGTCCATGTAGTGCATTCATACACCTTAGCTTTTACCCAGAATTCAATGACATATATTTAAACATGAAGGCAATTATCACTAAACAATGTAGCTGAGAGTCATCATACATTTGTATATTATCTATAACACTTAAACTGAAAATGACTTAAACTGTAAATGAAGCAGAAATAAAGTGTTATGTAATAGACTTTTTGTTTCTTCACACCCTGGACCTTGGCATTTCCATACATCTACAGATGATGTTTAAACCAAGTGTTACAGAAAAAAAGCATTAGAATGTAACAAACTTTTCAAGGAAAACCTGTCACCTTAATGCATCAGCTTATTTTTCCCTTCTTTATTTGAAGAGTCTAACTATCGGATCCCCTCCTTGAACCTTCTGCCCAACCAGCAGGTTCACTAAATGAGGCTGCGATGCCTCTTCAAACATTCTTTGGTGCTGTTTGCCTGCATTCTTCATATCTGTCTCTGTATCTCTCTCTCTGCCACGTCCTTCATAAATCCTGGGTGTGGAGGCTTGTTGCATGATCGACTCTCTGCTGTTGTTGACTGTAACATGTATTTCATAGATCACAGCACTGAGCTTCTTGGTTTCATTGTATAAGAGCAATAAGGGTTTTGTTATTTCTTTTTCTTCCATTCAAAAAATCTACTGTCTGCATGTCCCCCTTATTTCAAGCTCTCTGAACACCATATTAGATTACATATATTAGAATGAAGATTTGGGGTAAAAGTTAACGTGTGAACACACTACAGGAAATAGACTACCATATTATTCAAAGGAAACGTGGCTGCAGTCAAACTCGTGCAGGATTTCCAACTCCCATTTCCAAATATTCTTTTGCAAGTCACTTACTGATCACTATCATAATATATATTATTGGATTATTATTACCAATGAACAAGTTTTAGTAACATTTAGTTTACTTTTGTAAATGTAACTGCTGCACACTCTGCTGTGTAGTTTAATCTATAACAATGCATGATATTTGCATGTAAGTGCAAACAGTCTTCATCTGCAGAGTAACTCACTACAATAGTGAAGGAAAAGATTAAATATATGCCTCTTAGATGAAGTCTGGTGAAGTATAAAGTAGCATAAAATGGAAAAACTCAAAGTACACATACCTTAAAACTGTATGTAAGAATAGTACTTGAGTAAATGTATGCTTTTATGCCTTTAATGTATAGGACAGCTGAAGACATGACAGGAAAGGGGGAGAGAGAGTGGGGGAATGATATGCTGCAAAGGGCTCATAACCTCGGTACATGGGGTGAACCCTCAGCCAAGTGAGCAACGTGGTCACCTGTTTTCTCTCTGCCAGAAGTAATATGTCACTGTCTTACTGTAACACTATGCTTCACTTTATTCAAACCTGGTCTCAACCTGCATAACTTCAGAGATTAGATGCTAGATGATAAGATTGGTGTGTTTGTGTGTTCATCATGTGTTCATGTTTTGAATCTTCAGTCTGGTTGTTTTCAGAAGCACTGTACTATATATAGTACTGCTTTAAAACCTGTTGGTTCGCTCCACGTCGTTAGATTCCTGCCAAGATAAGCTCCGGACTAACTTTGTTATAACAGAGAAGAAAATCAATTTGAAGTTTAAAAAAGACACTTTGAGTTGTGGTTATGTGCTTCAGGGGGGTCGGGGGTGTCATGGGATCAGGAAAATGACTTGGCCCAAAGAAAGATTTTTTTTTTTTTTCATTAATCCATATAAATTGGTGAAAAACATGCACAATCTTGTCCTGGTTGAGTGAAATTGGCACATAATCAGTTTAAGTCAAGAGTAGGTTTATTGTGTGTTTTTATCGTGGCAACACACCTACATTAAAATTCAAGGTTGTATCACTTTGTCATGACCAGGCAACTCAATACTGTCAATGTTGGGGATTAATTTCTAACTAACTTTGATTTACCTGACTCTGTGTGACTCAGACTGCTGATGTCTCATATTCACTTTGTCTGAACTTTAGAATGTACACTATATGTGGAGAAGTGTGGATTTTGTCCCCCACCCCTCACTCTATAGTATGAAGGCCAGAAAAATAAAAATAGAAAGACCTCTGATCCTGTCATTTAGGCCAAAATAGCTGCTTGTTGTGGGAGTAATATCTCAAACAGACGGCCACTGTAACTCCTGGACCTGTTCCCTCTGTCAGTCAGTTCTATCATACATCACAGCATCACCCTGATCAGCTAACAGCCCTCTGCTAAAGATTTTCATTGTCCATTTGGACTGTATTGCTTTCTTTAAGGACATGGCTGTGTAATTTTTACTGGTGGAGTAGCTATGATTCCCCCATTTCAGTAGGCTGAAAAAATGATGATCTGTATCTTGATCAGACTAACATAGACTTCTTGTTCTTCCAGTTTGTTCAGTTTTCCTCAGACACACAGACGTAAACACTCTGGAAGGATCATTACTGCAAACCTCCTTGTCTTTCTGAAAACTCAAAAATGGTGCAACAAGATGCAGATGAAGTGGATTCAGCTTTTAATTAAATGTCTTCTGCTGTCAGCAGCTGAATGTGGTGAGTGACATTTCATATGTTGAATATTTAGCTGTACTCTGAACCATAGCAGAAGAGTAACGTCTGTGTCTACTGTCTTAGACTCACGGGATATTCATTCTTTTAATTATGGCTATTGGCTCAAGTTGTTGCCTACAGATGATATAAACTTAGAGTAAACACCATGTATCTCTTCAGAAATTCTTCAAGTACTTTGTTTCACTATCTTTTTGTTGAGGGAACCATATTTGTTTAAGACTTGATAAAAAAACAAAAAACTTCAACAGTAAATTTATGTTAAAAGTTGATAGCTTGTTGGCAGCTTGTTATAATCAAAAGGTTCAAAATTCACATTTATTTCAGATTTAAAGGTTGTCTGTAATTAGTTATCAAACCTTTGGAGGCGTGGCCTGATGTGCTTAACGTGCTGGAAGTCTTCAATGCTAAACTGGATCATGACCAAAGTTGTGAATGTTGTACATACAGCCACACTGAATAAGTGTGTAACATTTCATACAACTCTACCTACAGGAGGGTGGTACAGTAACAGTAAAACAGTTATTTCTCCAAGTCTGTTGTCTTTAATGACATGAAACTTGGTACACAGCTTCTCCATAAGCATGTGTACGATGCCCCATACTTAACATATTAAAGCATGTGTTCAGTGGCACCACCATGTGGTCAGTTATTAAACTGTTTGCATTTTGGTTAATAAACCATGAACCATTAAAGGATAAGTGAGCTGCACGTACTGCTCCTTGAAAATATGAGATTTTTATTGAGATTTTAATCATAATATCAAAACACACAAACATACATGTATCCCTTAAGTCACATTCACACAGACAAAGGAAGTAGAATAAAATATAACAATACTACTACTACTACTAATAGTAATAATAATTAATAGAACTAGTAGAATAAGTAGATAAATAAATGAAATGAACCAAAATAAAATAAAAATAGAAATAAAAAGGCAGAATCTATATTTTCATGTTATCGATATAATATTTTCTTTTTAGTTACTAACATGTTTCTGGAGGACATAAATGAGTTCCAAATACAAACAAACTCTTTCTGTGTATCTTTAACAATATAGTGTATGTGAGCCTCTCCAGCCCAAGACATGTCAACAGCTCCGTGGTGATGGTGGTGTGACATTTTTCCATCATAGTACATTCACTCTTCTTACATGAAGAAGTCCAAAATCAATCATTTTTGTTTGCTATGTTGTGTTATCAGAAACTGATAAAAAAAAATCACTACACTGGCTGAGTTTGCATAAAGTCTAGAGGCTGAGTTTTGACCTTTCAAACGATTTGTTTTTTCTTTGTCAGGTTCCCACTCTCTTGAGTTCCTGTCTACAGGACGTGTGCAGCCTGGAGATCAACCTCACTTTGAACAACTAACAGTATTTGATGGAGTTCCCATCTCTTACTGTGACAGCTTTACAAGAAGAGAAGACTTCAAACCTTCTCTGGAATCAAAAAACTTACCTGAAAACTGTGATGAAGCACGTGGTAATATTTTAGAATCTCTTCATGAGATTCCACGATTTCTCAACAACACAGTGTGTAAGTTTTTACAGTGTTTGTGTCATTTTAGATTAAATTTGCTGAAAAGTTAATATTGTTAATTAATGAATTATTGAGTCTGATATTGTCCATAAAATCTAAAAAAAAGAAAAAAGAAAAAAGAATCTTACTTTCTTACTTTACAGATGTTGTACAGCGTCGCCGTGGCTGCATCCTGTCAGCCAGTGAGAATGTCTCTGTTTTTGAAGCCTGGGCAGTGAATGGGATGGACTTCATGAGCTTTGACCCTGAATCTAAGACATGGACATCCCACTCTCCCTCTGCAGAAACACTTGAACATCATTGGAACAACAATTCTCCAAGGAATTTTGCCTTTAGACACTTCATCAGACAACGATGTCCACAACTAATCCAGAGAATTAAATTAAGATCAACTCACCAAAAAACAGGTGAGAGCTGGAACAGTACGATTTATGAAAAAACAAACATGTACACACACCACCCATAGTGGTCATGTCAATAATGTGTGTTAGATGTCAGGAGAAAAGGTGAGAGTAGCAGCGAAGTAGCTGTTCATCTGTTGCATAGTGAGGATGGTGCTACATTAACCCTGAACATGATCTTTGATACTTTATTTCTCTGCAGAGCTCCGTGTATTTGCCAAACCAACTGTGGACAGAGACCAGGCACTGCTGAGGTGTCACGTAACAACCACTGACAAATCAGTGAGGTCGGTGCATCTGATTGGAGACGGGGCTTCCAAGGCCATTTGGATCACTGTGACTGGACCAGTACCTTCTGAAGATGGATGTGTGATCATCAGACTGACAGCTGGGATCTCTCTGAGAGAAAACACCAACACGTACGGTTGTGCAATACAAACAGGAGGTCACGACTTCACTGTCTACTGGGGTGAGACCTGTTGATTTTTGAAAACTCACACACTTTTATTTGAAAATTTATTAGATATACCTGTACATTTAAATAAATGGATCTCATGCAAGAAGCACTCATACAACAGATTTGCTCTTAAAGGGATAGTTCCCCCAAAAATGAAAATTCAGTCATTATCTACTCACCCTCATGCTGATTCAAGGTCAAAACAGTGTTGCAGAATCTCCCAAACAATGTGAGTGAATGGTGACCAGTTTGCACACATAAAAAAATAACAGAATAAAAACATAAAATGCCTCCATACTGCTCATGTGGTATAATCCAAGTCTGCTAAAGTCCCAGCATGCCAAGTCAACTAAAAAATGTGACATCATGTTCTTGGTCTGAATTTTCTTCTGTAGATCCTTAGCTTGGAGCCACACTGTGGAAGGCTCTTACCTATTCGCTCAGTTAAATCAAGGTGGTGACTTTTTTTTGGCCAGGGATTGTACGTTAACAGTAGCATTATGAAAATGTTGGATTTCTTTAGCAGCAGCAACAAGCCTCTTGCATGAATGTTTCTTACTTTTGTCTCATATCTGTTCGTAAACAAAACACTAAGGGGAAAATACAAAAATCTTACATGTGATTCGTGAACCGTGCTGAGTATGTTGATAAATCACGTTTGATCCTGAATCAGATGCGCGTGCCAGGACATTTTCAATTAGAATATAGAAATGCCCAAAAGCGTCAACTTGGGTTGAGACTTGGTAGGGGCATGAAATGTCTAAGCCTATTCATAATTAAGATTTTCCCCCAAAATTATACACTTTCTGTCCTGGGAACAGGAGCTCACGTTTCTGATGTATGTGAGTTCCAAACCTGAGAGCTTCACTACTTCGTTATCTGGTGGTATTAATAATCATAACTGAGGCAGAATAACATGTTTTCATCATTATAATGAACAACTGAGTATGGCGCATGCAGCTTGACCTTCACCACAGCTGCAAAGATGACCTGCTGACATGAAGTTTATTGACTGTGATCTCTCACTGTTTAACTGAACCACTTCATGGACGTGATATTTTACAGTTCATAACATTTTAAACAAACAAAATGTGTTAAAACAAGTCATTTGGTGTTTTCAAAGTCATTCTCAAAGTGAAGAAGTAAAGCCCAATAAATCCATATAAGGGCACCAGACATAATTGACAGACAGATCATATGCTGTTGCACTTTAACCTGACATACCAGATGGTTTGTTACACAGAACCATCTGGAAAGCTGTCAATAGAAACTGTTTGGAAAAGGGCGAGCACTTCCAAAAACACTTGGCAGGTGATTGGATGAACCATCTATCTATCATTTATAATTCAGGCTAACTTCAACCAGTCAGATCAACTCATCGTCACTGAGGCCAGCTGAAAGGAGAGTGAAAATAACTTTTATACTGACAAAAGCCTTAAGTGTCGTTCTTTTCTCTTCTTTCATGGAAGAAATACTCTTCAGATCTAATTTAACTGATGCTATCACACTATCTATGCTAACCTCTTCAAGAGCTGCCATTGTTTGAGATGAGTTGTTTCCATGGATGCTTCTCGTTGTTGGTGCACCAAAAACCACGCCTGTAGCTGCCAGTAGCCCCTCCGAGAATGCTGACAGCCTCACAATACCTCTGGTGCGTACAGACGGGACAGCAGCTGTTTGCAGCTCAAAACACCTCTTTAACAAGAGTTCTCCTTCTCTTCTCTATTGATGCTCAGTGACAGAGGATTAGGAGTAAAAAAGGCTACAAAGTTACAACATGGATTTTTGTTCATCTTGATTTTAAATTTTGTAAAAATCATTAATAGACAGAATGGATTTTCATTATCTTATTTCATTGCAGATGGGAACACACTTGATGGAAGACATCTTAACATGCCGAGTGTCAGTTGGACTACTCCGACACTAATCTGCATCTTATTCGCAATCATTACTGTATTGGGACTTTTCTTTAAATTTGGTAAGATTTATCATTTCTGTTGACATTTTAATATTTTACATTTTAATAAACTCACGTAGACAAGTAGAGTTAGACCAGTCGATTGACAGTGCCAATATATTGGTTGACATTTGGTTTTTGCATATTAAATCACCACTGGATTAGTGTAAGTAAAGGGATCTTTCTGGACAGAAATGTCAAACATGTGTTGAAATTATTTATTAGAGATATGTATGTGACACTGGTCTACTCAACACACTTTGGGCCTGTTAGACAGCTGTGACTCTGGCTGTCACTGTTAACTGACACTTTACTTATACAGAAACAAGTTTCACCTGTCTGCTTCTCTCCACAGCCACACCCTCCTCATTAATCCACACAGGCACACTTTCTATTTCTCTTCTCTTTCTTACTGTCTTTTCTCTCCTTTCTTTCACTTATTTGAGTCTAGCTCAGTAGACACTATATGTTGACTATATTTCTTTACTAATCAGATATAAGGAATTATATTTTTATAATAATATAATAATTGTTTTATCTGTATCTGTAGGACTTCAGACCACAGACATACTGGGCAGACATGTTACCAAAGTGTTACTACAGTAGTTAATAACTAATTCTATGATGAATAAATGTACATATATATCATCAATCAAGCAGGGGTGGATGTAGGAGTTAAGGAGATCCGGGGCTAAGCTCAGAGACTGCAACCTTCTTTTTTGCTTCAGCAACCACCAAAATGTTTTTGCGCCTCTGCTGAAATTTCATAAGAACTTAAAGTGGACAGAAGGCACTGGTGAACATATATTAATACACATAAATTCACTCCTGTTCATGATACACAGTAAGTACATTTACATCATGTACTGTATTTATTTTGTTATTTGATTTCAAATTATCCAGCATTATGTTTCCACACTACATCCCAGAGCAAATACTGAACAATATATATATTATTAGACATTAAATGGTCTTACTGACCATGATGCATTGCTGTAGATTAAAACTAGTCACAGTGGCCTAAAGTAGCTATGAAATGAGCTCAAACAGCAGGAACATTAATGCAATAATATGAATCCATAATCAATCAGACATAATAACACTGACAGGATCATTTTACTGCAACATGAATACTTTTACTTTAATTATATTTATCTAATGATAATTCCAGACTTTTACTTCAGTAAGGTTTTGTGAATGTAGGACTTTTACTTCTAGTGAAGTATTTTTACACTCTGATATTAGTACTATATTAGAGGAGTTGCATCATGGCCATATATTGTCTGGGCAGACAGACAGACAGCTGGACTTGGTTTGACTTGGCCTGACAGCCCAGTACTCGCTTAAAGGTGTGTCTTTAACTGAAGATGAGCTTGACAAATCTCGAGTTTAGCGGCTATAAAGCTATGAATAAATAGTTTGTGTTTGTGGCTGGAATAAAGACGCTGTTTCCTTAAAAGGATAGTTCACCCAAAAAGGAAAATTCAGTCAGTCTTCAGTCTTCTCACCCTCGTGCCGAGGGTTTAGTTTTGTAGTCCACAAAAGACTGCTGGCGTTTTACAGGAAAACAGTATTACAGAATGGTGACCAGTTGTCAAAGGAAAAAAAAACAACATAAAATCCAGTATGAGTTGAGTTATACATGTACATACAAAAACAAGTGTAAAAAAAAATGTAAAAAAGTTAGTCTCCTTACTACGCAATGTACTTTACAACTTCTGTTAAATTTGTGCTATTCTGTCATAAATATATGCATATATAAAATACAGTGAAGAATCTGTCCCTCAGTATACTTATTCATATGTAAAGATAATTCATTATATAAGTCTTCTATATTACTTGCAAAGGTTCACTGAATAGATGAGTAACATTTAAGAGCTGCTTGTCAGTGCTTCAAAATGACAGGAGGTCAAGAAAGTCACTCACTACAGGGATACAGTATTTGCTAAATGAAAAATAACTGCCAATGTGTCCTAACTGTGATTCTACTTTTCATTGTAGGTGAGCGCAAGATGTTCCGTCATCTTTCAGAAGTTGATCCATGGCTGATACAGAGGGTTAACAGCATCACCCAGATTAATGCAGAGAGTATTAGGTTAGAGGACCAAAGCTTCTATGATCCAGAATTCTTTGCTAGGGCACCTAGTGCACCAAACCAACTTTGATGGTTACATTTGGAATTCGACGGGGAATTTTAAATTGTGGTAACAAAAAGTGGTGTGCATTATGGAAATCTTCAAAGGCACTATTTAATGTTCGAATTTCACACTGAGATTTCAGACACAAAATAACCAAAAGTAAACAAGGTCATTTACAAAAATAAACTCAATTTTTAAAATTAATAAACAACACCAGTAAAAATGATATCCAACCGAATGCACAATAAAGAAATATGATTTATGAAAATCATTTAAAGGGGAACTATTATGCTTTTCATCTTTTCTGACCTATAAATGTTGCCACAATGTCGGATACTCGTGTTACGATTCCAAAGCGTCAAATAATGAGGTTCATGCATTTGGAAGTGAGCCCTGCAAGCTGTTTTGGAGACTCTGCAAGCTCTGTTTTACTGTCTTTTTTTTGCCAGACTTACTTATATGGTCATACCCAGGTATATGCTCTAGGCCTGCCCCCTCCCCCGCTCTGCTTCGGAAGTTATATCGCTGTGCGCTGCTCTGCTGTCTACAACGATTTCACAGTGTTAGCACATTGAGCAATGGCTCCTAGAAAATGTTTGTTCGGTGTGAGGGAAAGTTAACTTTGTTTAGCTTTCCTAAAGAGACAAGCACCAGGCAGAAGTGGATAGGGTTGCTTTTTCCCAGCCAGCAAAAGAAAAATATCTCCATGTAAGCAGGTAATGACAATAACAAGCTACGACTAACGTTACTTCCCATTCAGAGACATCTTGAAGTAACCTCTGTCCTTGAGGAACTTCAGGCTGTCCAGTCTCTACCTCCGGATCGGATTCGGGATCCAACACATACGGCTGTATTTCAAAATGTGACATTTTCAAAAGAGAAATTCAGTTTCATAAAGTTTGCTGTTTACACTCCCGCACCGGCAAAATGAGGAGGTGGGGCTCGGCAGCACTCGCCAGCCCTTCGGAAGTCCTCAGGAGTGTGACCAATCACAGCGGAGTGGGCTCAGCGGGAGGCGTACATGGAGGAGGGCTGGGGGGTGGAGTAAATTATGCGGGATGCAGAAAATACAAGGAAGCAATGCAGCGAGAGGCACAGCGTCCCGAAGATCTACAAAGCTTTCTGTGCGGGCGATCGTGTGTAGCTGCTCTATAGGAGTACAAAATCAAATACAAAGGCAAAAAAGTGATTTTGGGAAATATTCCAATTTAGCCTTCAAATGTGGTGCACTATGGAAGAAATTTTGATTTTGGCCACTTGAGGCCACAGTGAACACTGTTCAGCAAAAGTTGCTTGAATCTTTATGTTAACATTTGAACAATACAGCAATAAAAACACAAGACTCCTAAACTTTATCACTTTTAATGAGGAATTTGACTATTCATTACTCATAGACAGGCAGCAATGGTACTAAAGTAGGAATGTATTCTAACAGCAGTATCTCTCCAGGTTAAAATCTGCTGTTTATAATCATACTTAAATTAATTTATCTCAAGAGCTTGACCTCATTACCCTCTTTAGATACCAATATCAGTAAGTGGTAATGCACTGTGCTAGACTTCACTACCACCAGGTAGTGGTTACCCTGCCATGTAGTGTTGCTAGCTGTCTGGGGTTGCAGAAATGCATTCTGGGACCAGGCTTGGTGAATAACGGATTGCATGAAACGGGATAACGTAATTAGGATTTAAAAAATGGTGACTGTATTCCATTACAGTTACAAAAATAAGATAAAATGAGATTTACATTTACGTTTAGTAAACATGGGAATTATTAGCAGGATTTCAATGTTAAAATAAAAAACTATGTAAAACCCTGTGCAGTTCGCACACATCAGTGCACACACCCCAGCTAATCTGACTGTTGCCAATTCATTATCTCTTGAAAAATGCTTTCATTCAAGAAATATTTACATGTAAAACCAACAATTAATGTTATGTACACAGACCAAACGTTAACTTTATGTACACAGTCCAAAAGCTAAAGTTAAACTACACAGAAGAACCACTAGCATTACTTACACAGAACTGCTGCTAATGTTAGCTACACAGAACAACCGCTAGCATTACCTATATAGAACAACTGCTAACTGTAGCGACACAGCCAACCCGCTAAAAGTAACGTAAAGTAATGAAGTTACAGTGCATTGAGGGGAAAGGTTTATTTATGGTATTATCTGACTTTGCAGTTCAGTTTTCTTTTGAAATAGTTTATCATGCTGGATTTTATTTTCATTCTGTTTTTGCACAAATAATACTGTATGTGAATGATGTAAATGTTATGTAAATAGTGTGCATAAAAGAAACCCCTATAACCTAAAACTGAATATATGTGAGCCATTTCTCATTACTGTCTATTTCCAATATTATTGAACATGTATGTAACATGCTCTTTCATTTGTACATGACTGCACTGAGCCAAGTGCATCTGAATTTATTCTAACTCATCAATCCAAACATACATTTGGAGCTGCTTTTTTCTCACAGATTGATTGACGAGCATTTAATACACAAATAAATACACTAGTTCTATGAATATGTTTGCATCACCATTGTCTGTAAATGCTGGAGTAAACCATTATTTATTATTTTTTAAATTGTGATAAATGAAGAAACAAAAGAGTCAGACTCTTAATTTATGGATGTGAATACAGATTGGGATTTTAACTGTCTGCATTTTAGTTAAAGACCAGCTGGCTTTCTGTCTTCTACCCTACATTTGCACTTTATTTTATGCTTTTGTCTCATTTTAATGTCATATATGTCACAATATATTTCGTGCAATAAAAACAATTATAAATCAAACTATATATGTTCTGTATTTCATTTGGTCAAACCATCTTACTATGTATGTAGTACAGTCATAGCCATGATGATCTTTTACATTTTTATATTTTACATTTTTCATGTCTGTGTTGTCTAAAAGTTCACAAATATTTTCTGAAGCTTTGGCTCATTTTCTCGAAACTAAATAGTCACAAACACAAAACTCTGCCTCTATACAAAATGCAACACACACTGCATCATATGAACACATCTCAGTTTAGCATTACTGTGGTCCAGTAAAATAAAACCAGACTGCTCAGTCCATGTTAATCTTGGTTTATTGATTAATTGTGACTTACTGGTGATCAGTTTGGTCAGATGTCAGGCGGCTAGCTGTTGAGTGGTTCTGTCTAATCAGTGACATAGACAGTGTACAGTACATCTTCCATCTTCCAAGCTACAGGGCAAAGGTCAAGTGTAAGGTGTGGGTTGAGATCAAAATAAAGCAGAACCTTATATTGAGGGAATGGTGGAGAAGAGTCGATATTCTTATTCAAAATTTGGAAAGATTCTGGGGCCCTTCGTGTGTGTCTAGAGTAATGTTGAGGACCATGTAATTGCTCTGACTGGGTACTATTATTTGTAAAATCCCACATATTGAGATCACGCCTCACATTGTGGCTGCATTTTCAAAAGTCAAACCACTGCAAGACAGACCCTTTTGTAAAGTCTAGCTTTTATCCAGTGGCTGTTGTCTCGGGGCTGTGTCTGATGTCAGTCCATCAGATCAGGAGGTCAATCAAATTATTATGTCCCACACTGACCCACACAAACATACTCTTTGTCCCACATTTGGTTTGTTGGAATTCAGACACCCTTGTTTCTCTTCCTTACACTTTGAGAGAACAGCCCGAAATTAAAAGGCAATGTCTGGTCTCCCAATTTAATCAGTGCAACTGACTGCACCCAAATTGCTATAAAGGTTCAATATGAAAACAATTTATTATACCTCATTCTAGCAATTATAACTATTTTATCGTAAAGCTACCACAAAATTTTTTACTGGTTATGAAACAGTCTCAGTTTATAACTGATACCTCTGTCAGACCTACATACATGAGTTAATGAGACCATCCTTAAGAAGATTGTCTGTTTCTATATAGTTATTGATGTCTGCCAGTAGGTTGGATTCTCTTTCAGTAGCTTTAATGTAGAATAACTTTTTTCTTATAACCAGTGGGTGATTGTGTCTACCCCCTCGGGTGCTGGTTCCTTACCCCCTTTCCAAATCCACAGAGTGCAGAGGAAATGTGCTACAATGATGCCCATTGGTCTCTTCAGATGCCAGTGGCATGCTTTAGATATACCGTTGGCAACAGTCTCCAAAATAATTTGGGTGTGTGGTGTTTTGCAGTGAATTGGCATTCTCTGGACTCCCTCTCTCCGTAGCACAAGGGCCCTGACCCACAGCCCCTTCCCCAACAAGATTTTAAACAGGGATCTGGGATTCATGAGCATATAATGAAGCACAACCTACTCATTTGCTACTGATTACCTTAAAATACTATCAATTATTAAATGAATATAAATATGAAACATGGTTGGCTGCAGGACTTTCAAATATTTTCAGTATTTGTGGACAATGTTTGACCCATAAATGGCCCTTATGTTTTCATTTAGCGGGCCTGTGACACATGATTGATTGAGGAAACATATGAGTCATGAGAAGTGCGCTTGCAGCCATGCACAGTCACACATACTAAATCACAACATGATTGCAACCATTGCCTTCAGAGAAGATCTCTCGCTTACAAGATGACTCTAGTGTGTATGCACTGTAAACTGTTTGCACTGACCTGCAGTTTATTTCCGCCTTTCCACTGTCAACATCACATTATCAACTAGCATTTAGAAATTTGTTTTTTGAGTTCCACATACACTTTGCAATGCATCTAAGGATCAAGTTTTTCCCTGACCCCTAAAACACAGTTTTCACTTAACCTGCAAATGATTACATGGTTTAAAACAATTGCATGGTTTCACCTCTCAAATTCAACATACTGACAACTGTTATTCAGTGTCAAGATACAGCTGCATATAATAATACATGCATTCAGTGTATAAGCAATATTTATACCTGATGTTAAAGGAAAATTTCTGCATGTATTTTTCAATGCTTTGAGAGCAACTGAATAATAATATAACTCAAAATTGGGCATGTTAAACCCACCATTTTTTTGTTGCACTTTAATACCGTGTGCTTGATTCGTGGGTATTGTTCTTTCAAAATATATTTCAAAATTGTAGTCTGTATTTTGTCCCAGAACCCATCTGGTGGTAATAAAGGCAGCACGCTGGCTAAAAAATTAACCCTTGGAAGAATATTCATCTTAATAACTGAAATTCATCCTGCCATAGATACTGCTATATTGGACCACTTGTTTAGGTCTTCTTTAATCATTTTAGGAATTCTTTGCTACTATTTTATCTAATGAAGCATCAATGTTGATCCCCAAGTTCTTAAAATTTTTAAGAAATTTGTATTTCTGTATGTGCCAATAAACCATTTTCTTTTACTCTTAGTCTCTCCTGATTGAAATGCCAGTTTGTTCCTTTAAGAAGCTTCAGGAACAGTTATGACACATTTCATATTATTTGAAGGGATGTGTGACACATGTGAAACTAAAGTTTATCAGATGGTGGATTTCTGTTTCCTGCTGCACCTTGTGGTTAGTCACAGGAAGTGCAAGGATATCCAGAGGATGCTGATGATGGTCGCCATGACGACATGATGACGCTCTTACCTCTTATTTAACTGGCAAAAATCACAGTGACATCTAGTGGATAAAAACAGTGAATGACAAGTATTACTGTCATTTTTATTGTTCCTACTTCTAAAAATAATTCAAAAACAATTTCTACTAATTCTTTCTGCTACTAATTCAATACAGTAAATTCTACAGTTACAAATACAGCTACTGTTACAACAAATATTCAAAGTACTTTTACTATCTCTGATAGAAAGCTGAGCTTCTCACATGCTCAGCCTTTTGTCTGTTCCTCAATCCAACAACTATTTTATCTTGTGACAGATTTTCCTCAGTATCTTCTTTCCTCCTTTTGTTCAGTTTTCTCAGTTCAGTATCTTAACTCTTGTTTGAACTGTGTGGGTTTGTGATTGAGGGAGGACATTTGTCTTATTTGTGTTTGGATTCATGTGTTTTATTTTATTTTATTTTATGTGTTTCATTTTGTCCTTTAAAGCTGTTTTTGCTCAGGTCATATTTAGGTGATTTTCATACAATTCCTTCAGACTTTTTTCTCTCATTCAGACACATTGAGGATACAAAATGTGTTGAGTGTGTTTATGCTGTAAACACTCTTCTGCTGGGAACATGAATACTGAACTTTGTGGTGTTTCAGGAGGAAAACAGCCTCAGTTATCTTCTCATATTCGTTTGACATTTTCTCCATCAGCTCTGTATGAATGAAGACGAGAAGAAAAGACTTTGTTCATGTTTGTTTATTCATTCTCTAAAGCTTCAGTTTGTTCACATCCCATCAGTAAAGTCTGTTCAATGACTCGTGTTCATTGAGTTCATGTACAGATTCACTTCATCCACACAATCAGTTTGTTTGAGCAGAAGCTCAGCTATGTACAAGACAATAATCAATCACCTCCTTATTGATTATCATCAGGATAATTACAGTTTTATAACACCTCATAGTTCCTCATTTCTACGTCAATCTGAACAACAACAACAACATTTGTTCTACCAAACAAATAAATGTAAATGTAATGACAGATTTCTTGACAAATGTACAAAGTGAGAACAAAATATGTGGGATAAATGAAGGTCTGGTGCTGCAGTGGAAGAGAAACAACAACATACAAATACATCAACACAAATATTCATCAAACATGAGGAGCACAGAGACCTTTACATTTTCATAGAACTTTCCTTTCATTTTAATGACTTCTGACTATTTGAGTTTACACAACTCAGCAGTGGATCCATGAAACCAGTAATTAAACCGAAGTCCAGCATAGAGAGGCTGAGTGAATGTGGTCTGGACTCTGTGGAGGAGAGTCATGGTTTCAGAGACGCTGTAGAAGGACAGAATACCTGCTCTGTGATCCAGGTACACTCCAACTCTGGAGGACTGAGGACCTGAAATGGGAGTTTGGACACTGTTGTACAAAAAGTTATAACCATTTGTGTGACAATATAACGCCCAAGATTTGTCATTTTGTCCAAATATACATTCACTTGAACTCCCTGCTCTGCTGATATTCTTGTATGCAACTGCGACATCAACTCCACCTATCCCTCTCCACTCCACCTCCCAGTAACAACGTCCAGTCAGACTCTCTCTACTCAGGACCTGAATGTACTCAGTGAATCTGTCTGGGTGACTGTCTCTACTCAGGTCCAGAAACCAGTCAGTGAATCTATCTGGGTGACTCTCTGTACTCAGGAACTGAGACCACTGAGTCAATCTGTCTGGCTGACTAGAATCAGACTGTGGTTGATTCATGAATGTTGCTTTTCTGTTCCCCTCAGATAATAACAGACATGTGTTTGCTGTGTTTGGATCCAGTGTGATTTCACACGAATATTTTAAGAACTCAGCTCTGGAAACATCCACTTCAGTTACTGTCAGTGAGACGTTTGTCCAGTTCTCACTCAGAATGTCCTGTAGTTTGTCTCTGAGCTCTGACACAGCAGCTGTCACATCCTCAAAGTACCTCAGAGGACAGATATTGATGCTGGATGAGTCTGTAGATTCACTGAGTGGTGACAGTGAGGTGTAGTTGTGTAGAAACTGGTTGTGATCCTCTGTGTGTGACAGTTGTTCCAGCTCAGCGTCTGTCTTCTTCAGCTCAGTGATCTCCTGCTCCAGCTTCTCCTGAAGCTCTTTGACTCGACTCACTTCAGTTTTCTGCTGGGATCTGACCTGTTGCTTCACATCAGAGCGTCTTTTCTCCATGAGACGGATCAGCTCAGTGAAAATCTTCTCACTCTCCTCCACTGCTTTATCAGCAGAGGGATTGATAGCCTCCACCTTCTGTTGAAGCACCTTCACATCTTTCTGTCTGTCCTGGATTCTCTGCTGGATGTTCTGTCGACTCACCTCCAGCTCTCTCTGCCTCTCAGTCCGTTCTGCTGCTGCTGAAACTATGTCGTGGCCTTTATGTTCATCCACAGAGCAGAGATAACAGATACACTGCTGATCAGTTCGACAGAACATCTTCATCACCTCATCATGACGAGAGCAGATGTTCTCCTGGAGCTTCTTGGAGGGCTCCACCAGCTTGTGTTTCTTTAATGGAGCTACATCATAATGAGGCTGCAGGTGTTTCTCACAGTAAGAGGCCAGACAGACCAGACAGGACTTGAGAGCTTTCAGTTTTCTCACAGTACAGAAATCACAGGCCACATCTTCAGGTCCAGCATAGCAGTGATCAGCAGGAGCAGCTTGGAGTCCAGTCTTCTTCAGTTCCTCCACTAAATCTGCTAACATGGTGTTTGTCAGCAGGACAGGCCTCGGTGTGAAGGTCTGCCTACACTGAGGGCAACTGTGGATGTGTTTCTCATCCTCTTCATCCCAGTGGGTTTTTATACAGTTCATGCAGTAGCTGTGTCCACAGGAAGTGGTCACCGGATCCTGCAGTAGATCCAGACAGATCGAACAGCAGAATTTTTCTTTGTCCAGCTGAACTCCTTTCTGTGCCATTTCAGCTCTCAGTAACAACAACTGTCTGTGAGTCACTTCCTCATAACTGAAACCACTCTGAGCTCTGATCTCAACAACATGTGTCTCTGCAGTGAATGTGGCCTGTGAGCTGCTGGACATCACCACATGTTGGTTCCACCCATCCTCAAACTGTAGATCTGAAGGGGAGGGAACAAGGAAATGCATGGACAGAGTGGAGCTGGCTGTGTTTGAGAGCAGGAAGAAGAGGGAGGGCTTATCAAGCTCTGATTCATTCTAGGAAGAGGAGCAGCTCTGTGAATCTGAACTTTGTCTCTTCATTTACAATGAAGCCTCAGTTCAAACCTGATCCACATTTGAAAACATTTCAGCTTTTAGTTGTAAAATACTTCTGGGCTCCTCAGACTTTGCTGACAGCTCCATATTTCTCCAACTCTTCCTCTGATTCTCTTCAGTTTTCTTTTACTGGTTAAAAACAGCTGACTGACAATAGTTATCAAACTAAACTGTCATAAAATACTTCAGTTGCTGTTTAATCACTTTGTCATGTCTTTGAAATTGAAATAAAGGAGGACAAACTAAACTCAAAGCTCCAGTCAGTGAGAATCATCAGTCAAACAACCATTAATAAAGGCAATAATTTCAGCTTTTCTTATTTGAAATGATGGGAGCAATAAGGAGTTCAAATACTTCAACTGATGTTGAAAAAATAAACTTCAGAACATCATCCTGAGTCAGACTTCAGATGGTTTAACAAATGATTAAAATGGTTTAAGAGCAGAAGCAGATGATCTGGTTCATTCATGTTAAACTGTTGATTCATACTAATTGATGAATTTGTACAATTGATATGGTTTTGTTTGGGGTTTTTTTTGGTTTTTTTCACAGTTAATCAACAGAGATCACAGTCAGACTTATATGTCCATCATAAAGTTTTACTGATAGTTTTAAAACTCAGACTGTGGTATTACTGCTTTTACTGAAGGATTTTAGAAGCATTTTAGATTCTACAATCAAAAACATACACATGGTGGAGTGTTTTTTTTATGATTATTTATAATTATCAGAAATATGGCCTCTGACTACAAAAGTGTCCTTTTTGTAAGAAATGTTTACCTATTTATTTTTCCACTTCAGTATTTTGTGTGTGACGTGCAGCCTTCACTGGTGACAGACAGACAGGTAATGACAGTGTTTCCCCTCAGCCTTGACTCTGTCTGTCACTGATGTGAAATTAAACCAACTGAGGATATTTTTAAAGAAGCCACACAGAGATTTTATTGGCACGTTTAGTTCTTTGACACTATTTACCACCAAGTGTGACACACTGCACTTTGACTGTAAAGGTTTTGATGAGCCTAAAAACATGTAGTCAAGCCAAAGTGAGTGGAGGAGCTTTAACTTCCACTTCATCCCTGGTTAGCAGGATGACGGCACCCTCTTGTGTTGAGCATCAGTTCTCACAGTTCAGTTGTTCACCTGCTGTCGTGTTCACTGCAGGAAGACACACCAGTCACAGCCTGTAATCAGGGCTGGAAGTAACTAATTACAGTTGGTGAGAATAAAGCCTCCCCACCAGAGGGCAGTGTTAGCTTTTCTCTTCTCATGGGGTAGAGCCCATTATTTACCACGTTTACAGCATTTGTCCTTTTGTTAAACATGAACTTCAAATCACAGTTGAGGAGTTTTGTGGATTTGTAGTTTTGTATTTTCATCACAGCTCTTACACAACAGATAACAGTCTGTGTTACTAAATTCACCACCAACCTGAATGCGTTTGTGCTAACATGAATGTTTTTTTCTATTTCTGCATCATGGTGACCCAGATTTTTCATCTGCTGTCAGATTCAAATCAAGACCAACAAACTTCAGCAGCAGCAGCCTTATCTGTGGGCTGCAGGGGCTGATGGGAGGTCTGAGGACCTGTTAGAAAGCATGTGTCCCTCGTCTCATCTCACAGCTCGTCCTTGTTTGGCCTCAGCTTCATCAGAGCGCCACTTCTCCCCAGGTTCACCAGAGGAAACACCACTGCACAAAATGCTTTTCCTCCCAGCTGCTGCTCTGTGCTGTCTGTGTTCAGGTGAGTGTTTCCAGCCAATCAGGAGCCAACAATGTGTGATCAGTGGATGTTTGTATGGCTGCTCTCATCCACTGTGTTGAATTGCACATGAGGCAACAGTGCTCAAATAAAACTCAGCTCTCCACAATAATTCTAAAAATTACAAAACCTACCTTCTAAGGCTGCAATTAATGTCAATCATTAAAAACTTCCTGAAACCACCAACTCCTTTCAAGGCATTGTGGGAAAAGGATAGGATCCACTCCTCCTCACTTAGCTAGGCACTATCTTGCACAGTTTAGTGCACTGCATACATTGGACTATGTCTAAACTTGGAATGATATCCCCTCATACTGACCCTACCTGCCCTTGCTGAACTAATTACTTTACTTCATCGGTTGTGGTAATGCCCCAAATTGTCAGATTTCTGGGAGTTTGTTTTTAAATGTTTTTCAGAGGTCTGTGGGTTTCATTTTCAGCCTTGCCCCCTGACAACTATCTTTGGGATTTTACTAGTGGGCTCTCCATTGTCATGTACTCAAGTCTGATACAGTAGCATACACCTCTCTTTTGCCAAGATGGATTACAGTGATTGGGTCAGAGACTTATTGGACTGCCTTAAACTGGAGAAACTTAAATTCAGCTCCTGTTGAAATCTGAATGTTTTCATAAGACCTGGGGGCTCATTTATAAAGGTTACTGTGCACAAAAAGATTGAAGAACAGGGCTGAGATGTGCGTACGCATTTTTCACTGCCAACATTGGGATTTATAGAAAAATACTATGCGGAAAAGTGTGTGCATTCCTACGCATACTTTCGACCATGCATAGACCTCCTGCACAGTTTTCCAGGCATGGGAAACCAGCGACATCCAATGATTAATTTCATACTTTGGATATAGGATCAAATACAAATTGACTGCCCTGAAAGTTAAATAAATAAATGAATGAATGAATAAATGAAAAATAAAAATAAAAACAGCAGTGGCAATTAGGATCAGCTTGTGCAAATGTCACTGACTGGTACATGTGCTATAAATAGCAGTCAGTTCAACTCATACAATGTCATGCGTAATGGCTGCTTTGGCTTTGCTGGAAGACTTGGCAAACAGACAACTAAGGCATGAGCGCGTCTTCAGGGACCACGAGGACTTCTAGCCCATGATGATGAAAAGCTAATAAGCCAATTCAGATTACCGAGAGCCATTCTCTTGGATATCTGTGCTGAATTGGGCATTCCAGCGCGAACTGGCCGACAGGTCTGGGATATTACAGCCCTCATGCAAAAATGCCAGCTGTCTTAGACTGCATTATTGAAATGAGTCCCCGTTATATAAAGTTTCCTTACACTGTGCGTGAGCAGGCCAATATCAAAATGCAATTTGCAGCAATCTCCGATTTTCCAAATGTAATCAGAGCGATCGACAGCACTCACATTGCCATAAAAGCGCCAAATGATAACGAATTTACTAGTGCTGTCAATAGATTAAAAAAATTGAGAGATTAATTAATTATGATCTGTAATTAATTGATCTAATTAATCTCTTTTTTAATCTCACCTAAAATTGCTGAGAAAAGCCCTCAACTTGAATTATTTTCATTTAAATTCATTACATTATTGTGGCAGATCAAAAGATTGGTTGTTTTTTGGTCGTCACTGTCACGGTGGCTTGTATGATGGGTCATTGGACGCAGTTAGCAACACCTCTGTTAACCCCTCGTCTTCCACTATGTTTATCACTATGTTTATCTGCAGTTCATCGCTATCCACTTGGCAAGAACATTTGTCAGCCTGTCGGTCGCAGACTTGCTCATACGCGGGATGTTCTCCTCGAGTTTAGTTTGGCGAAAAGTTTTGCTATGGCTCACTAAATTGCTAACGTCTTCGCTGCTAACGTTAGCTGTGGTTGCACTCGCAACTGGGTGCTTTGTGTTGATGTGGTACACTAAACTTGAGCTGCTTCAGTGGTAAGCAAACTCCTTCTAACAAAGACGGCATATCCCTCTACCTTTATCAATGGTGCCGTCAGGGCATTTTTGAAATGTAAATTTCCCATTCATTGGACTGACAACTCTCACATGCTCCTCCATTTTCACGTCTCCTCTCCGCTATTCACCGCTCCTCACCTTGCCCTCCCAACTACAATGGGAGCCTATCAGTTTATGCCAAACAAGCCCCAACACAATGACAGCCAATCAATGTCCACTTCAGGGTGTGACTGACCATCGTTTTCCACCCCCAACAACTTAAGCACAAGAAGCCCAACGCATAAAAACGGATTTTATAAAAAGGTAACTCGCATACAGAAACAGTAAAGTTAGAGATTAAAAATTAGATTAACGCGATTAAAAAAACATAATGCGCTAAATACGACTGTAATTAATTAATCGCGATTAACACGATAATTTGACAACCCTAGAATTTACCTATGTAAATCGTAAAGATTACCACTCTGTTAATGTTCAAATCATTTGTAGCACTGACAGGACTGTGACAAATGTGGTGGCTGGATGTCCTGGCTCGACACATGACTGACACATGATTATTATTTTGAGGCATGGTAGTGTTGGAAGAAGACTTCAGGCTGTGCGTGATGGTTGGCTTGTGGGTGAATATTTATTTATTATTTGTTATTGCTAAATTCAGTGGTTATTGACTAATCTTAAACATGCAATATTCATGCAGGTGACAGTGGATATCCGCTTACCACCTGGCTCCTCACCCCCTTCGCAAATGCACAGAATGTGGCACAACAACGATGCAATTAGGCGCATGGTCGGGCCCATTCTGTGGTGGAGCGCACAATCAGCCTTATAAAAACCCGCTGGAGGTGCCTGGATAAGTTAGGTGGCACTCTTTTATATGCCCCTGATAAGGTGAGTGCATAGGCCTACCACCTAAAACATTAAGTATACATTCTGTATGAGGCTGTAAAGTCACCACTTTATAAGTCTATTGTCTAAACCATTTGGAGGTTACTGTAAGTTTCTTGTGGCCTAATCCTTTGTGTAGAACTGATTCAGAATAATTTAACTAAATGACACATTTTATGGTGATTCTCAAGGTGTGTCAGATTATTCGGGCGTGCGCCATGCTCCACAATGTGGCACAGCGCAATGGCGTCCCTGCACCAGCTGAAGTCGTGCAAGAGGACATCATCCTACATCAGCCTGGAGCAGAGCAAGTCCCTTCAGCAATTGCATTGTGTGAACAAGTGATGCACCAGTTATAAGACGACCAGACAACAGGTACACTTTTTAGCCAATTCTTTAAATGTGCTGCACATTTCAGACAATACCTTCCGTATTCCCTGTAATTCCTGTGTTCAATCTTGAATTGCACTAATAATGTCCCTATGTGACTGCAGCACAGCATCGGTGAGGACGCGGCCACTTGCACGACCTCTTCCCAGGATACCACTGGGTCCTGCCTGTGGGGAAACTGGGTCCACCTGCTCACTGGAGACACTGCTGGTGGCTGGGGCAGGCTCTGTGGCGCTGCCATCATCCCCAACACCCACAGCGACATTTGTGTCTGAATAAAATGAAATAAATTATTTAATGCAATGTGTGTAGTTATTCCTCGCATTCAATAAAACTTCTAGGTCAGTGTTGGTATCCAACACTGGCCTTACTGGTATCTGTGGCATCCGCAGCAGCATCAGTATCTCCCTCAGCTTCTGGCACAATGCCAGACAGAAGGGTTTCCCGGAGGATCATTGGAACCCTCCCATCAAAGGGTGAGGGTGGAGGTTCTCTCTGACCACCACCAGTTGACTGGATGTTTTGTCTGTGGGCTGCAAGCCATTTTTTGGCCTCTACTTTGATGTCTGACCATTTCTTTTTCACCTAATAACAAATAATTAATTTTATTTATATTGTACTTTTCATTTAAAATAAATTTCAAAATGCTACAAAATATGAAAGATAAAAACCACAATGACTCACCTCGGCACTTGTCCTGTGTGTCGATCCCACACAGTTTACGGCGTCTGCCACAAGTTGCCACTGTACTTGTTTTATTTATTTGAACCGTCTGCATATTCATGAGCTATTTATCATTGATCATTTATGGATGATTGTGGGCAGACAGTAGGTGAAGAAGTGGATGAGACAGGGAGGAGCACACGCATGCACAATTCAGCGCAGGTGAGAATAAGAAGATTGCATTCAGGTGTGCACCGCACGGTTTTATAAATCTGAAGATTTGTTTGCAAGTGAATTCTGCGGTGTGTGGGTACGCCATGTTATAGGATGGAATGAGCCCCCTGGTCTCCATTCTGGACCGACCTTGAGCATGTCAACCCATGAGCCTTTCTTTTTTTTTTCTTTCGCCTTGATCTACACCCTCCCACTTTTTATGTGATTTGAAATTTTATGAATGTGATATGACATTCTATGTTTTTCTTTTTATATTTCATTACTTTAAGACTTGTAAATGATCTGAATGTCATTGTATACTTTATTCTGCTGGTTGCTGTGTGATCACTGCCTTGTTATATCATGAAAATCAATAAATATAATTTTGTAATCACAAAAGCTCTGAGGCACTTAAAGCCTTTATTGTCAGTTTTAAGGACATGGTCCAACATGACCATGCCTTGTCGGGTTTTGCATCAAACCTTTGTCAAGGAATCAAACAGATCGCTTTGATCAAACGCCCCCTTTTAAAGTGGAACACCACCAAGAGGAATCTTCCTCTTGGACATGGAGTTATGGCCTTCAAAGGTTGCACGTAACATACAAACGCTCCAGCAGATGGCGTCATTCAGCCAACAATACTCTGCTGTAGGTAATGTTTAGTCCTTGGTCATGTCGGTCAGTGTGAAATAATATTTACGAACATGTGAAATTATATATTTTAATTTATACAAGTCGCACCTGAGTATAAGTCGCCGGACCAGCCAAACTATGAAAAAAAGTGTGACTTATAATCCGTAAAATACGGTACAAGAATGGTAAGCTTGGCAGACTTAGCAACAGTAACTAAGAAGGGCGGGGCTTAGCGAAGGGTCAATGATATTTGCACATCATTGGAGGAGGAGGAGAGCTACCTCATTCATTAAAAACATCACAGGAAAACAGTTTAGTCAATCAGATACGCTGTACATTATGTCCAAAACATCTCCACATAAATGTACATAAATAGATAACCAATGAGGAATTTAGAGGTTGGGGTAAGTTGGAAATCTAACTTCAGGGGGCCTTCCGGTTGAAACTTCTGACTGGGAATTTGGATATTCTGATTTTTCAGTGCAAATGAAGCAATGAGAGACTCTCTTACAGTTTGTAAACAGTAAGCAGGATACACACGCATTCTGGCAATGGAACTATGGTGGACCGCAACATCTTGTCAATGGACACTGCAAACATGAGCAGTTTTGATCATGTCCTCAGTCCAGTCAACATGTTTTATAGCTTGCAGCCATGGATATTGCCGATTGCTCTAAAGCGGTCATGATCCTGTCGTAACCCTGTACAACTTGATTCAACCAATGGAATACTGATTCTGACAGCTGTACATGCAACAGTGAGACATTTTGGTGATTTTTGGTGCTGGTAAACTGTCTAATTCAACTTTTGCAGCTGGACCGATACTTCCATTACTGAAATGCATGTGCAGCTTTTTGATGATGTCGGCTGTAAAAGGGTCTTTACACTGTAGCCAATGGGGTTTTCAATAATAACTCTCTCTGCTGCTGATTACACATATAACATACATCTTACTCCACAAAAATGATCAGGGTTTTCTTGATGGTACAAGACTTTTAATACCATATTAACCTTACCAATAACAAGAAAAAACATTACTATATACAAAAATATATACATCTCCAGAAAATTCAGAGTCACAGAACACTAACTGCAGCCTTGTCAATACACATAGTGTTAAAGGAGACTGGGTCAATGAAGTTTATAAGGAAGAAACCAAAATAAGACTAGACTCAGCCTAGGTTCTTTAAGAAAAAGACCTCAAGGAACAGACATGATATCTCAAAAAGATAAAATCTTTTAAAAAATGTTTTCTTTTGTTCTTGCTCAACTAGTCATTCTTCCTCCAGCAAGTCAACAGTATGGTATCTTGATGGACATGGACATGATTAATCTCCCCTCACTTTGCTTTCTTCAAAGGAGGACAACCATCTTCATGACTCCTACGTTTTCTGATCTCAGTACAGCCTGCCTGACGTAGCTGGGACTTGTAATTACCAAGTTTGTATTCTATGCTCCTTTACACTGCCCGCTTCTCGAGGCAGGGGTGTTTATTGATGAGACTCAATGTGGTCTTGATCAGGATAGACTTTCCTGTCAAAAACTACCTGAGCAATCTTGTCCAAAATGTCCATCTTTATGTTCTTTGTTATGCTGATACCTGGATCAACAGAGGCTGAGTCTTGCAGATAAAGTGCAGGTTGATCCCAAAGAAAGTGCAAGATAATGCCTTCCTGAGGCGACTCAGGGATATTAGTCAAATCACAGTGTTATTCATGTCTGGGTCTTCAAACTGTAGTATGAATCTGCCTTAAAGGTGAAGATTTTGCAAAGTGATTCTGGTACTTGAGCAAGCACCACTCTGTGAGACATTCTTGGGGAACAGGGCTGGCTGATATGGACAAAAAATCGACATACTTTTGACCGAATACCTCAATATCAATATTTATCGAAATTACAACAATATTGTAGGGATTTTTTTATTTTATTAAGTTTATTTATATGAAAGACCAGAAGTTTTGCCAGTTTGTAATACTGGAAATGTATAAATATTGCCATTCTTTCATCAGTGGCCATTCTGCGGGCTGGATGTGGCCCGTTGGCGACCAATGGAGTAGCCCTGTTATAGAGAGTCCTTCTCTGCAGTCTGCTGCCTGTTTATAAATCATATTGTGATTGGCTGTTGAAGCTGTTTATCTGTACACAAACCAAGCATTCCAGCATAAATAATACACTCAATTATGTTGACTTAATTATATAAAGTACATAATGCAATGATATAATGTGATATAATGCTTGACAGTTGAGGTATTTTTAGTTTTATTGCAATATGATTTAAATTGAAACCTTTAAGATTTAGAGCAAGACCGCACAAGTTTTGCACTGTGTTCTTGTGGCCAAAATCTCAACCCATTTGTGCACTCTACGTCGGTGCACTATCTTTGAAGGCTGAATTTGCAATATATTCCAAAATCATTTTTATTTCTTCCGTTTTTGTAAATGAAGCCATTACTTTTTGGCTATTGTGTCTGAAATACTGCACTCATTAATTTCCATGATAAAGTAGTGTCCAGCATGCACATTACTTTAACATCTCTGAGGGTCTGACAGTAAAACCTGATGTTTACAGTTGATATTTTAAGCCACTTCTTTTTTTTTTTTTTTTTTTTTACAGTTTTTTTAAGTCCCTCTCAGTTCCTAACATTACTATCGAAGTGCCCCCTTAACTTGATTGGCAAAAAATTCTGGATCATAGAAGTTTTTATCTGCTGATGTAACTCTTGCTGCCCAATGATCCCACTCGCTGCTTCCCTCTGCACACTGCGAGTTCCCCTGCAGATCTGGAGACGTAACAATCTTCACCATCCAGGTAAACTGCTCCATCAGCTGTGGATCAACTTTTGAAGGATGGCGGGACTTCTTCTTGACTACAATGAAAAATGGAATCACAGTTAGGACACTTTATATAAATACATACATAAATTGTTAATGTTTCTAATACCCAAACTGAGCAGAATAACTGAGAGAAAGACAAAGAGAGAATGTGAGAACGAGAGAGAGAAATAAAGAGTGTGTCTGTGTGGATGAATGAGATGGAGTGTGTGGACAGGAGAAGATAATATATTATCAGTGTACTGGTGTAGCTCTACCTGTAGAAGTGAGTTTATTAAGGTCTTATTACAGAAAGTAAAAAGTCTTGGTTGAAAGTCTTACCACATATCAGTAAACATATTGTCCCACAGGATATAAAAGTGACTGTAAACATAACAGCGCAGACTACGAAGATTGTCATAATTCTCCAATCGAGTTTCAGAAGCCGTCTGCCGTCAAGAGTATTCCCATCTGCAATGAAAGAAGATCTTTAAAGTCCATTCTGACCACTTCATCAGAGATAATTCAATTACTGTGGCATTAGTTCATTGGGTATTGTATATGAATTATATTCCTCCATCTTAAATAATGGATTAGTACAGTTTTTAAAACAAAACAGTCTATTAGAAGTGGACTAAAACGATTTCAGGAATGGAGGATCCTGTATAGATTATATTTATACAGTATGTACAGTGATTAGAAACAGACTGAAATACAATAAGCTTACATTTGCCCGCTTTACTGATTTTCAAGTCATTTGATTTTGTTGATCATGAGCTCCTAAAATTTAAGCCTTACCAAATACAGGTTACTGGAAGGTTTTATCAAGCTGTTAACTCTTTATATAGGAAACCTATCACATGTGTAAAGGTGAATGAATATCTTACAGAAGGTTGTCACGCACCAACATTTGCTGTTTTTATTAATTTTAAGGGAGTTCATGTGGCCATGAACTTACAAATATTCTTTCTACATGGGTGATAATATTTTGCTGTCAGAAAATGAGGAAGATTTATGAATAATATTGTCATGTGTTGCTGAATGGTGTAAAAAATGAAGACTTTGTATCAATGAAAAGAAAAGACAAGTTATGCATTTTCCAAAACCACATGGAGTAAGGAGTACTTTTCATTTCATGTTGATGAGAAACAACTTGAGTTTACAGATAAATATAAATATCTTGATGAAAGCATGTCTTTTCTACATGGAACATCAGTTCTAGCAGACTCTGCAGGTCAGGCTCTGGGAGGTGTGCTGAAAGATCTGAGTTATTCTACATATTCCAAACTGTATCAAGCACGTCTATGTGGGAATATGGGGTTACAGAAACTTCCAGGAAAACAAACACCTCCACAACCAAGCAATTTAATTCTTTTTGGAGCTTCATAAGTCTGCACCTGCACTGTCAGCTAATGGAGGTATGGAGTGAGAACCCTGTGAACTCAGATGTAAGGCTGCTTGGTTTATCATCCAACAGAGTGGACAGTGAAATATTTCTCTGCAATCTGTCTGTTGGGGGTAAATGAGTAAATGAGAAAATGATTTCCAAAAAGCAAAGGTAGAGTTGGAAAGCTTGGGCTAAATGCACACAACCACAGGCAGAAGGAGTGAGGTTATACTTTATGTTAGAAAGATGTTTATGCTTGGATGAAGCCGATGACGATGGATTAGACGATTGTAGTTAATATGTCTGAATAATCTCATATGGGGTGGGTCATGAGAATGACTAGACACAAGAATAAAATATTCACTTGCTCACTGATTTGTTCATAGATCAGACTTAAGAAATCAGTGCCATTAGTGCCATACAGGCTTCATTCTAGAAAATATCTGACCTCTATTAACTGTAAATAGTTAAATAGTTTTTAGTGTGTTTTTATTACAGCGTTGTAGTACTTGTTGTACAATAAAACAATTTGCAACTGTTTCACCTTAAATATAACAATGTCTGCCACGCTGGTGTCCAACCACATACAACTGGTGTCCTTTTTTTGATTTTTGCCCCTGAAACCACCACTGACACTGACCACAGTCAGTATGTAGCAGAAATATTTATAATCGTGCCTTTCCCTCTCAGTCCAGACCTTCTGTCACCTTCATCTGTGTGTGTAGCAGCTGTAGCAGCTGACTGCCTCATGGTTTGATTCCAGCATATTGAGAGGGACAGGATATCAGGAACTCTGATTCAACAGATTGTATTCAATTGTACAGGTGTACCTGATAATTCACTGTGAAAGTTATCAGAAATCAAAAATCTCACCCCAGAAGACACTGATGTTGTGACCTCCTGTTTGTATTCTACAGCCGTACATATTGGTGTTTTCTCTCAGAGAGATCCCAGCTGTCAGTCTGATGATCACACATCCGTCTTCAGAAGGCATCGGTTTGGTTACAGTGATCCAACTGGCCTTGGAAGCCCTGTCTCCAATCAGATGCACCGAGCTCACTGATTTGTCAGGAGTTGTCACGTGACACCTCAGCAGTGCCTGGTCTGTGTTTAAAGAGGGCTTGGCAAATACACGGAGCTCTGCAGAGAAATAAAGTATCAGAGGTTATGATCAGGGTTAATGTAGCACCATCCACATCATCCACTACCTACTTCAGAGAGGAAAGTCTCTCTCTGTGTGCATGTCTGGATTTTATCTGGACAGTAATCGTACTCTTCCAGCTCTCACCTGTTTTTTTGTCTGTTGAGCTTAATTTAATTCTCTGGATCATTTGTGGACATTGGTGTCTGATGAAGTGTCTAAAGGCAAAATTCATTTCATCTTTGTTGTTCCAACGATGTTCAAGTGTTTCTGCAGAGGGAGAGTGGGACGTCCATGTCTTAGATTCAGGGTCAAAGCTCATGAAGTCCATCCCATTCACTGCCCAGGCTTCAAAAGTAGAGACATTCCCATTGGCTGACAGGATGCAGCCACGGCGACGCTGTACAATATCTGTAAAGTAAGAAAGTAAGATTCATTTTTTTTGGTTTTAGTGCCCAACTAGTGTCCGGTCAAAAGGTGGGTGTTCGGAATCAGCCAACTGCTTGACTTTTTCAAGTAATCTAACAACTTTTTTTGGATTAATTAATGATTCTATTGAATAATTTACCAACTATTCTAGAGGTTATTTTTTATTACTCAATTAATGTAGGCTAACAATGAACGAAAGTAAATGTTAATATTTTAATGTTTTATTCAATTATCTAATCATCATCATCTAATTTCCACATTACCACTGTGTTATATTATTAATAACTGGCCCTTTTTTCAGATGCCTGATCAGCTTAAATTCAAAAGAGTTGCTGTGACACAGATGATTCTGATTGAAGAATTATTATGTTTTTCGACTTAAAATCTAAAACTTAAATTGGTCATGACATGGATTTATTTCCTTACTGGAGTCACATGTATATAAGATAACTGGCAAATGTATTTTTGTATCAGTGTGGTGTCAGAAAAATAAACAAATTATAGATGGTAACAAAAGTCTAACGTCAGTTTAAACCATTTCCTAACTCATACATGACTGTTAAAGGTTCACCCAAAAATGAAAATTCAGTCATTATCACCTCATCCTCTTCCAATTTAAGGATGGGTTTATTTTGTTAGTCCTCAAAACACTGCTGGAGTTTCACAGGAAAACAGTGTTGCAGAATCTCCCAAACAATGGAAGTGAATGATAACCAGTTTTCAAATGTAAAAAATAACTGGAAAAAAAAACATAAAATGCCTCCATACTGCTTCGCTGGTGTAATCCAAGTATCCTAAAGTCCTGACATGCTGTTTGCACACTGTCACAACACACACACCCACTTCCGACAGTGTGCATGTGAATGTGAACGTGGCTCCAAGCAAAGGATCTACAGTGAAGATTCAGACCAAAAACATGGTGTAAATAACATTTTTTTAGTCATCTTGGCATATTGGGGCTTTAGGACACTTGGATTACACCAGATGAGAAGTATGGAGCCATTTGTAAACTGGTCACCATTCACTTCCATTGTTTGGGAGATTCAGCAACACTGTTTTCCTGTGAAACTCCAGCAGTGTTTTGTGAACTTAAACAGTATAACTGACCTTCAGTCAGCATAAGCATTATCATTTTTGGCTCAACTATCTCTTTGAAGTCAACAGAAAAAGTGGCTGAATAACAACGTTGCATAAGGTTATGTTACCATAGCACCCACAGTATAAATTACTTTTTACATGGGGTGATGAAGAAACACTTCAAATCAAACCAATTTTATTTATTTTATTTTAGCAATTTCTTTTTTTGTCAATGTAATGATGCCAGTTGTTCGTCAGCAAAAACACAGCTTGATTTTTCACTTTACTGGCCAGAGAATTTAGGCTCTTAATAGCTCAGTAGTGATGCATTTTTCTTATTTTATGCTTTTAAACTGGCAAAGACCTCAGATTTTGTATTGACAACCCATCAAATTAAAGTGGTTGTTTTCACCCCAAAATGGACAAAACAATATACGCAGGAGCAAAGAACCCAGATGTGTTGTTCTGATCTATACAGACACTTGCAGACGTGTTTGAGATGTGCTGTTGTCCTACTCAGTGACATCATTATGTCAATACATCCCATCCCCCACTGCTACAGAGCAGCTGTTTACCTGTTTATTAAAGATGTGTTAATATTGAACGTGTTGTGTCCACATTGAACTAGACTGGACACTGCACTTTCTTGGATCCCCAGAAATACACATGGCAAGTTTGAAGAAGATCAGATGAGTTGTTCTTCAGATAGGCAAAATACATACATACAGACAGACAGACAGAGAAAGCTTGCTTCATAGTTAGATATCAGACAGCCCTTCACCAAATTTTAATCACGTCACAAACACAAAAACTGTAAAAACTTACACACTGTGTTGTTAAGAAATCGTGGAATCTCATGAAGAGATTCTAAAATATTATAACTTGCTTCATCACAGTCTTTGGGTAAGTTTTTAGATTCCAGAGAAGGTTTGAAGTCTTCTCTTCTTGTAAAGCTGTCACAGTAAGAGATGGGAACTCCATCAAATACTGTTAGTTGTTCAAACTGAGGATGATCTCCAGGCTGCACACGTCCTGTAGACAGGAACTCAAGAGAGTGGGAACCTGACAAAGAAAAAAAAACATTTGAAGGGTCAAAACTTAAACTCTGGGCTCTTTTTGTGTAAAACTTGTCAGCCAGTGTAGTGAGATCTTATCCATTTCTGAAACGGTTGCACTTTTGTTAGTTTTGGGAAACAAAACTACTTGAGCAGTAGTTCCAGCTGCAGTCTGACCGTTTAATTGACACTTGACTTAAGCCAGTAAGATCTTCCATTGCCTGTTCACAGCCCACAATAGCCAGTGAGAGTCTGAGCTCTACCATGTAAAGACAGAGCCGATTGGAACAGATCCTGCAGATAACTGGCACTTTGTATAGCCAATGATATCCCATAAATGACAATATGCAGTTATAATATCAAGCTAGATCAGGGAAATTAAGCACACTTAGGAGGTTTTACTGAGAGTTACTTTTTATATGAACTGTTTTCCACCACAACGCTTGTTTTGCTGTACAAAGTTTAGTTTCAACAAATGAAAAAGCATAATATTGTATGATTCAGTTCTCTCAAGCAGGGTTTTTTGGGGGTCTTCAAATGACTTTTTTAGATAATGCTGAGCCATAGCCTTAGGAAAATATGTGTAAATGTTCATTTTATGTGATATTGTTAGGACATCAGAATTCAGGATTAGGTAAGGCTAAATGCTGTGGTCCCTTTATGTTTTTATATTTATATTAAGTTATATAGGTCATCTGCAGACATACTTTTGTAAAATTCTCTGATTTTAGCTTCTTAAATGTGAATATCTTTGCGTTGTGGACAAAAAAGACAGAGGGAACAGAAGTCTGTTCAGGATATAACCCCACAAAGAACAAAGTTTTCCTGCTCTGCGGGTGATAAACAATAGGATCAGAGATTTGTACGTTCATCTGCACTGTAAAAGTTACTGGTTGCCCATATTTTTTCACCATGCACAGTGCACACACAGCTGCCAATTCATTATCATGGTCACTAGTGAAAAATGCCTCACTGGGTGGAAATTTCAACATGTTTTGCCTTTAAATCAATCAATAATCAGTAAATTGGGCACAACAAAGGAACAGCTGGACAAACTAATAAACCCAACAAGAAACATAAAACACTTTAACAAAGTTAGTAACTTTCTCTGCACTCTGCAGGAAGAAGTGCCAAACTAACTTTACAGGAATCCACACTGAACCAACAGGTTTTTTTTGGCAGCACAACCAGGAATCTAACAGGAGAACAAAAACGACTAACAGTAAATGTAATCATGTATTCATTTCCTCAAACAGTAACCCTTCATGATTTCAGTTTGAATATTCAAAACATGCATACCCACTATGCACAGTGCACACTAATTCAATGTCATGGCCTCTAGTGAAAAAATGCTTCACTGGATAGAAATTTTTACCATTTTTCGACTTTAAATCAATCAGTCAATCAACAACTTGTGCACAACAAAGGAATAAATAGCTGGACAAACTAATAAAGCTAACAACAAACATAAAACACTTAGAACTGCAACAGTTAATCTATTATTAATTGATCATTACATTAATCTGCATCTATTTTGATCACAATCATTTTGACTGATTTTTAAACAAAAAAAAAATCCTCAAAATTCTCTGATTTCAGCTTCTTAAATGTGAATATGTTTTGTTTTTTTACTCCTCTCTGACAGTAAACTGAATATCTTTGAGTTCTGGACAAAATACATTTGAAGATGTCATCTTGAGGTTTGGGAAACCCTGATCAACATTTTTGGACCAAACAACTGATTGATTAATGAAGAAAATGGTTGACAGAAATAATCGATAATCACAATAATCATTACAGGAAAGACTTGAAAAATAATTCAAAGTCACGTGTTTGAAGAATTCCCCTGAAATTCTCTGATTTCAGCTTCTTAAATGTGAATATTTTCTGGTTTCGTTACTCCTCTCTGTAAGCTGAACATTTCTAAGTTGTAGATAAACAAGAGGACGTCATCTTTTCACTATTTTGGCTGGACTGCTGTTTCCACAGTCTTTGCCAGCATGAAATCATCAGGTGACTCTCTTTGAGTTTTGGGTTATGAGTGTGTTGAGGTATCAGTTTCTGTGGTTGCTTTGAGAAAAAGTGTGTGGGTGTTCAAATTTGCTGTCTGCTGTCATGTAAAACATTCTCAACTTGTTAATCATTGTTCCACAGTCAGTCCACATGAGCTTGTCTCTGTCTGTCTGTCTCTCTCACTGTGAATGCAAGTCTGCAGAAAACAACTGGAAAAGCAAATCGTTGCTGTACTACTGTACACAGTTGTCACTGGCAGATGCTCTTGCCTGTTTCTAACATGGCAGAATTCAATCCTGCAGCGCTCCTTTCAGTACTGTGGATAGCACAACTCAGCTCATTAATTAGTGTAATTCTTGGAAATCCCTGTTTAATTCAGCCCTATGTGCAGCATCCAGCAAACTTCAGTTTTGAATCAAAAGCAACCAGAGGTTATTCACTATACCATATTTTATATGATATATTTGGAGTATTTCCCTTTGGACATTTTGGGTATTTCTATTTTCATCTGCCAAACAACTACATGAGATACTGACAAATAAAATCCACCATATGCCGGCCAACATAAACCCTATAATGATGTCATACTAAATAGTGTTTAATATTTGTGCTTGTTGTATTGCTTTGAGTCATATGTGTTCATTGTTTTATTTGCTGCAGATTTCTGTCCTCCTCTGTGAGTTTGTGCGTAATGTGATTGGTCCACTCGACTTAATTGCTGCCTTGAGATTGGACAGAAAGACAAGATCAGCCTTTATAAACCTCAAGCTGAAAGCAATACAGTGTTTTCATATTTACTATAATGATTGTATTTGTCCAATAATTTTGCCCTTTCTACAGTGTACGACCAACAATGCCAAAACTCAAAACAGTATTGTGGGAAATCTACTCATCACAATAACTTCTAAAATGCATGTTTCTTTCTTTGAAATGCTTCATTTGATAAGATATTTTACATTAGTAATATAGAAACATGTGACCACGCATCTTAAAAGTGAGACTCCCTGAATACAGCAAGTCCACAGCCAGTACAAACCAACCTCAAGACAAACGAATAAAAACTGATACTTTGACCTTCATTGTGCTGCTGGACTTTCTTGGGAGTGGGAAGAACAGGGGAGCTACAAATCACATTATGTCTAGGGTTCCTCTAGACCAGAGGCGTAACAGTATCACTTTTGATTAACCACTTACAAATTATATCTAATTGTTTTTAAACTAGTTCATAAAATCAGTCTAACATTTGATTGTGTGGTCAGTTATATCTGACTAATGTATGTGAACTTGCTAACAGTGGCACAAACAGAGACACAGTTTAAGTGTGTGTTTCATGTATGTGCGCATTATAGGTGCACTCCAGTACCACACATCTGCTTTCATGTGGATAAAACACAGTTGTGCTCGATGCCCTAAATGCAGGAAATATTCAAGTCCATATTGCCTTAGAAAAAATAGTGTAAACTCTCAACTATGACTGACTTCCAATGTCCTGGTACTTAAAATTAACAAATTGATGAATAAATTATCATCATCCTTAACCCTTAAATTAATTTCATCATTTCTTACAACTATGGTTTCATTTTAATTGCTTTGCTGTCCTGGCATTTGACCTGTGTGTCCTGATATTGCCTATTCTGTTGTTCAACAAACACTGAATAAAAAAGTTTAATCCACATCTGCATCTTGTTGCACCAATTTCTGGCTTTCTAAAAAGTAAGTTTCCTTCACGATCCCTGCAGAGTTGTAGTCAGGTAGGATTAATGTTTACCTCCGAGCTCCACTGAACAAACTGGATGGACAGGTAGGTATCTCTGAACAGGACACGGATATCACATGATCCGTCACCCTGCTGACAAACTGGTATGGAGCAGGCAGTTAAAACATTTTTTAGCATACTGCACTAGCCAGCCTGTAAACAAAGCATTAAAGTCTAAATAAGAAACAAAAGCTTCACCAGAAGCCTGTTGGCTGATCAGGGTGGTGCTGAGATTCTGACGTTCACATGAAGCTAATCAGAGACATCAGCTGTCTGAATTAGACAAATCAAATGTTGATAAAGAATTACTTCTTTGTTTTTTCACACATTTTTCTTGGCAAAGCAATACAACTTCATGTTGTAATGTAGGTTTGCTGCCAGGACAAAAACCCAAAATAAACCTACATGACTCAGGATGTTGATACCCGACTGATTTGTCTAATTCATTATTCATATTTTAGCTTGAGGAATTTTATCACCCATTTATTACAGTGTAGTTGCTCCACAAAGGTATCACTTCATGGCAAGTGTGGACAAAAAGGATCATTAAATTTGACATGTGTGGCCTGTGTTTGTTGTGTGTTGTATTAAGATAGAACCTGTCCTTTAAGGATCTCTGTCCATCTGTCCAACACTTTGGTCCAAACCAAGACATTGTTCTTTACGATTATAGTGACCAACTGAGCTTTATTTTAGCATCATCATGAGCTAAATGCTAATAATAATGTTTAGCATGTTCACCATCTTACTTTAAAATGTTAGTAAGCTAATATCTTAGCATGAAACATAAAGTAGAGCTGAGGCTGAGGGATGTCATCAGGACATCACACTTCTGGACAAATAGAAATCTGTCCTGTGTTGCAGCTCATGTTTCCCTCATCTCTTTATACATGTGACTGCAACTCAAAGTGTCTTCTTAAACTTCAAGTCAATTTCCTTCAGTGTTTTAACAAAGTTGGTTTGGCACTTATTCCTTCAGAGAAATATGAAAGTTACGGGAATCCAGTGATGGACTGAACCAACAAGTCTTGTTTTTTGGAGCAGGACCAGGCAATTTACGGTAAACCTGGATTTGTTTTTGAATATTCACAACAGACACGCCTACAGGAACACCAGTAATCTCATACCTGTGGCATCTTATGAAGTATGATGCAAAGAATGACATACAGTGAAACAGTAATATGTTTTTACTGGTACATTATTATTCAAGCAGCACGACTTGATGGAATGTTACAGATGTGCTGTAAGGCTGGCAGATGTGTCCACAGATAGTCTTCTCTTTGTCTCTAAGCTCCACTGAACACAGGATTGAAAAGTATGTTTGTCTTATCAAGACACAGACAGTGAGAACAGGACCAGAACCCTGCAACATGTTTTGTCCTGCGGGTAATATAGGTATATATATATATATATATATATATATATATATATATAGATTTGACCATGTCCATCTGCACTGTAAAAGTTACTGGTTGCTCTTATTTTTTCATCATGCACCATGCCTACTTATTATCATGGCCTCGACTGAAAGAATGATTCAGTGGGTGGAAATTTCACCATTTTTGTCTTTAAATCAATCAAACAATGAATTGTGCACAACAAAGGAAGGAACAACTGGACAAACTAATAAAGCTAACAACAAACATAAAACACTTTGAGCTGTAACAATTAATCTTTAATTGACTATTAATTAATCTGGATCAATTTTGGTAATCAATTAATCCTTTAGGGTCATTTTTTAAACAAAAAAAACCCTCAAAATTCTCTGATTTCAGCTTCTTAAATGTGAATATTTTCTGGTTCTTTACTCCTCTCTGACAGTAAACTGAAGATTTCTGAGTTGTGGACAAAACAAGACATTTGACGACATCATCTTGGGCTTTGATCAACATTTTTCAGCATTTTAGCTGGAATAGTATTTCCACAGTCTCAGTATTAAATTATCAGGTTAGTTCTCTTTGAGTTTTGGGTTATGAGTGTGTCAAAGTATCAGTTGATGTGGATGTGTGTTCTCAAAAAATTCATAACACCAAAGACCAAGTGAACTGGCCCCTTACAATAATGAAATTCCAGGCCTGATATTGCCTAATCTGTTCTGTTTTTATGATTAATGATGATTTTTTCTTTTTTTGACTACTATTGCATTCTATATCAAATTGCAGTGAACATGGTTCTCTTGGCAGCACAGAACACAAAATAATGTGGTGAGAAGAAGTTCTCAAGGTGTTTACTTTATAGTCACAGTAAAAACAGCAAAACCACCATGTGTGAAAATACTCAGTTACAAATAAAGGTCCTGCTCTGTGATCAGCTTAAACCACAAAATCCAAAATTTACCATCACCAAGATGAAAAAACGAAGAGAAAAAACAATGAGCAGTTTTAAGAACTTCTGCAGGTTGATATTGCAGCATTAAAAGGTGTTTGCACACCAGTATTAGTTTATAATCATTCTTTACATGTAGAATCTTGATCTGCAAAGAAACAACTTCAGCCATCAGAAACACATGGAGGAGTCAGAAGGACAACAAATTTATCATTACTGTAAAAAATCAAAAAGCAGTAAGTGTGAGACAGTAGAGACAAACAGGTCTCTGCTGCTACAGTTGACAGCACACTTTAAAATTCAGCAGCAGCACTGATGAAACGTCACTTACCACATTCAACTGCTGACAGCAGCAAACACTCAATTAAAAGTTTAATCCAATTTTTCGGCATCTTGTAGCACCATGTTCTTTTTAACAAATAAGAGTAAGATTTCTGCAACGATCATGTTCAGTGTAACCTCCAAAGCTTTGAGCTACACTGAACTGGATGGACAACTTACTGATCAGGTAACAGATATCACGTGTTCAGACATGCATTGTTTATTCTTAGGTAAGGTGCAGGCAGTTCAAACAGACATTTTCACACCTACCAGTACAATAAAGAAAAAGGAACTGGTTGCTGTTATCTTTTCTCCTCAACATACTGGAAGTGAAGTGATACCGTCATATTGTACAGTGACAACACAGGGGTTTTCCGAAATGTGGTAACAACTTCTATCTTTGAGTTTCCACACACAGGTCTTCAGACCTCAGACCTATTTAAGTTTCCCAAGGCAAGACAGCACTGTGGAATTTTACTCCCCATTTATGTCACCATAGTTGCTCCACAAAGGTATGGCCTCATGCCAGTATTGACAGGAGGGGTCATTAAATGTGACGTGTTTGTTGTGTGTCAGTCAGTGTGTCCAACATCAGACCCAAATCAGGACAGAATTCCTGATTTCAGCCCTGATCTCCTGCTCACCAACAAATTTTGGATATCCCTGAGAACCTTCTCTGATCAGAGGCAAACCACCATGTACCCCTGAAAGCGAGGATTCCGATGTGTGAACCGTCTAAAGATGTGATCCAGAGCTCTGCGAGAGTTCATGACTGGACAGATTCCAGTTTTGGAACCACTGATATATTGTATAATGTCTACAGCCTTTTGTCTGTGCAGATAGTGCATATTCTCTCATTTGACCCACATTATAGATCAACCAACACTGATTTAACCAACACACCTGAAGAAAACAGAGCAGGCTGGTACAAGAGTTGAGAGGAATTTAGACTGAAGATCTGGAGAAACAGAAACCCCTTTGATTGATTGACTGCTATTGATAATGTTTTAAACATCAGTGAGTAGTTTTCAACAAGAATATTTTGTACTTTTACTTAAATTGTTTTCTAACACCAGTGCTTTTAGTTGTAACTGAGTAATTTTATTTTAGTAATGTAACATCCTGATTGTGATTCTGATCTGATTCTCGATTAAAATGCAGAAATGCATAGCATGAATAACACAGACTTTGAGTGTGGCGTGTGACTGTTTTTTACAGCAGGACCAGACAGTCTAACTGGCTGCACATTCTCGACTTGAGAAGGTTAAAACAATAATGCTTTCAATTTTGGATTTAAGCCAACACCTGTACCAGAAATAACCTCATAGCAGTGCTGCTTTAGGTATGAAGTTCTGCTGGTTGTGCCATGACTAGAACCTGACAGGGGAAATCCAAACCCATGTTTAAAGTGATACATGTTTATTTTAATTTAAGCAGCACAACTTGATGGAGTGTTACACAGGGTCCTGAAGACCTGTGGCAGGTGTGTCCACAGACATTTTTAATTTATCCCCCACAGAAGAAACAGTCCCACAGCCTCCGTTTATGTTTATGTTTTCATGTTGCCTGTCAGTCCCATTCTTGTAAATGCAATATCTCAAGAATACTTTGAAAATTTTATTTTTTTGGCCATAACACAGGGATTCTTATGCTAATTACAACAGAATATTTGATAGCTTATATCCAAAAGGTCAAAGGTCAACCTCACTGTGACATCATAATGTTCAGCTCTCCATCAGTCCTCCGCCCTTATCTGTAATTACGAACCCCGCCTCTCGCTCAATGTCGCTCAATGTCAGCTGGGATAGACTCCAGCAGCCCGCGACCCTTACGGAATAAGCGGTTACAGAAAATGAATGAATGAATGAATTCTCACTGATGTTTTAGAATTTAAAGTGAGGCCTTTTTTTAGTGTTAATTATTTTATCCATCACCTTCATTTCAGTCTCTAAGTGAAGACAGCAGGTTTCTACAGGGAAATTATTCATCAGACTCACACACATCACAATATCGTGATCATTTCGGTTTGCAACAAAATAAACTAAATGACTTGTATAAAATTCCTTCAAAGTCTTCATCATATTTATTATATGAGTCTGGACAGACATGTAAACTGTAACTTGACTGGCTGGTGGCGGCATAGAGCTGCGAGGCAGTAATTCTAGTCATTGCTCTCACCTGCCTTTCAGCCACCACTGTTTTGTCCATTAATTATTCATTGTTTTACTCTTCAGTTCACCATTACTTAACCTTTAGTTTACTCATTGTTTTGCCCTTTTAATTTGCTCATTACTTCACCCATTCGTTCATCCTTTCATTTGCACTTTTTACTCTGCCAATTATTTTGTTCATTGTTTAATCATTTCACCATTGTTAAACTATTGATTTGTGGTTTAGTTTGCCCTTTTATTTTGCCACAGTTGGCCTGTTATTTTGCCATAGATTGTCCTGAGTTTTATAGGGTGTAATTCTCACTGAAGTCCTGCGATAAACTGGTGACTTGTCCAGGGTGAACCCCGCCTCTCGCTCAATGTCAGCTGGGATAGACTCCAGCAGCCCGCGACCCTTAGGGAATAAGCGGTTACAGAAAATGAATGAATGAATGAATTCTCACTGATGTTTTAGAATTTAAAGTGAGGCCTTTTTTTAGTGTTAATTATTTTATCCATCACCTTCATTTCAGTTTTTCATTTGTCTACTAATCTTTTCCTTTCCAGTAGTTCCAGTCCCTGACTGTTTGATTATTTTCTTACAAATAAAACACTTTAATTCTGAAAACATGTCTAATGATCCTGTGTGCCTTTCTGTCTGCTTTCTAAACAGTATTAATGGTTCTTTAAGTATAGGTGTAACTCCCCTGCTCTTTCCCTGTTCTCCCCTTATTGACACCACTCTCTTTGCCACAAGTAATATATTAAAAAAATGAAAATATTCCCTGATTTCCTTGACCTAAGTGACTCTGAAAGACTTCCAGCCTTACTAACAGAGAGAGAAGATTTTGCTGCAGACTAGCAGCAAAATCTTGCAGCCTGTCATGAGCTCCACAACTCTGTGGACCCCCTGTCCCACACAGCCAATAATTAATGTTGCTTATCAAAGAATAATTCATTTGTTGGTTCATCAAGGGATGATGAATCTACACCTCTTACTATTCCATAGTCCCTCTTGTTTTCCATGCCCTTCTGCCTTTTTATTTCGTTTGCTATGTGAAAGTTTGTACTAATATGCTTTGGCAATGTTGTACTTAATGCAGTCACTCCAATAAAGCTGATGAATTGGAGAATATGATGCGTTGCAGTAGATTAAACTACACAACATTATATACAGTAATTAATATTAACTCAACCTTTAAAATCTACAGCAGTAAAATGCAACGTGCACATTAATGCAGCGATAATATTGATCTAAAACCATCAGATACTTTCATTTGCAGATAATACTTTTACTACAGTAAGGCTTTGAATGCAGGACTTTCCCTTTTAGCTGAGTATTTTTACTGTGTGGTACTAGTACTTTTATTTAAGTAAAGGGTCTGAATACTTCTTCCACTACTGGTGCATTTAATCTGCACTAAAGTACAATTTTGAGGTACTCACACTTTTCTTACTTGTGCAGGGTTCTGCAACCTGAGGCTCCAGAGTCACATGCGGCTCTTCAGCTCCTCTCCAGTGGCTCCCTGTGACTTTGGCAAAAAATGATATGGAAATGAATAATATTTTATTTTTTTCATGTTTCATTGTTGTAGGTCTATGGAAAAGTTCAAAATAACAATAGTAAATTATCTCAGCAGCAGAAAGTTTGTAAAAGTTTGAGTTGGGCACAAAACTGTTGTACACCAAATTTCAAAAAAATGTGTTAATATTTCATCAACTAAAATATCAAAGACTGTGTCTGTGGCTCAGTGTCTTTTCTTTGTAATGGTGGCTCGTCCTCTTGAGTCTCTCCCTAAATTCATCTAATAACAGTTTGGATTTTGAATAAAATTGTACATCTACCTAATAACTGTCAGTCTAATTGATTAAACAACAAATTGTTTCAGTTCTATGTGTTACGGCTGTCATATCAAGGCTAAGCATGTCTTTTTCTATATGTGCACTACATCTTTTAAAGAGCATTTAAAATGTGTATTGTTTTACTGATGAGAAGAAAAAATAAGAGAGTTAACTGTTTCTAAATGCATTTATTTCTCTTTGGACCTTGATGGTGTAAAACAGCCAGGGTCAGCCATAGTTGACATGATAGACAGCTCATCAAAATGTTTCTCACCAAAATCTGTGTAACCATTTTTGTACAGTACTCACCATTCTCAATATTAGGGCCCTATCTATTGGATGGGGATTTGCACCCAATACAGGCCACTCTGTACTCTGTACTCTGACTTCATTAGTGAGATTTTTTGGGACTGATAAAGCCTGGAGCTCTGCTGACAATGTGCTGGCCACTTTGCTATTGCAAAATATTCAGATCTGTAGTTTGGCTGCCCCTGGTTTGAAAAACATACTATGAGTAAAGAGAACTGAGGAAAGATGTGATCAGGATGAAAACAGAAGTGTGAGTGGTTGTGTAAAAGCTTTCATATTCAACAAGACAGTAGGTGGCAGTGTTGCCTGTAGCTCCTTCATGTGTCACAGGTTTCTGTTAGGTTACTTTTCTTTTTGAGTGTCAGACTGTATGTTCTTAATCTGCAAACTAATTACTTATTACACAGTCAAATCATTTAGATACAAGAGTAAAAATTCAATACTTCTATCAGAAATGTGACACGATAAACTGAGGAAGCCATTTGACCTCACCATTTTATTATACAATTGTTACTTTCTGAGTCCAGTACTTCATCACATTTGGAAGAAGACCTAATAATATATATTATAACTGGTATTGATCCTGAACTGATTTTATTTGATCAGGATTGGGCTTTTGTTTAGTATATAATTATACTTTTAAATTTTCAAGTGTTGAATTTTTGGAAAACTAAAAACTGTGTGTGTGTGTGTGTGTGTGTGTGTGAAAGAGAGAGTGCGTGTATAGGAAAATATTCTGAGCTTATATTTTTTTTCATTGTGCACTGTCTTACTCTGTTATGGTGTTTATGTTTTCTTGCTGCCTTGTAAAAAGATTTTCTTTTTGTGGGATAACAGACCTTTTTCAGGACAGCCACGTTCATATGAAATGGTAGAGTAAACACAGGTGTTAGCAGTGATACTAATTAATAAAGACACTGATACAGATACGAACACTGCAGAGAAAAAAATATATGATAAAAAAATATATTTATTTATGTATTCATTTATTTTACGTTATAGTCTGCATATATTTTATTTATTTATTTTACTTTTTTACACAAAGAAAGAAGATGCCCGGAAAATGCAGTAAAAAATGGATTTTGAACCTTCAGCTGTGGCTGGAAGGAGCAGAGTTAGATAATGTCTGTGTGTGCAGTGATCACTGTCAAAGGTAAGTTCTCTTTTGTGGCATAGTTTATGTTGCGTTAGCTTATAGTTAGCTGTTTCCTTAGTTTGTAATGTTAAAGTTGTGGTGTCCCCTTTGTTTTCTTAAAATGAAAAAGTAGTCCTGGACCTAACCATGGATGACATTCAGAGGATGGAGGATGTTCTGAAGCAAACTAAAAAAGAGCTGGGAGATCTTTGGACCAAAGAACTGGACACACAGTTTATCCAGAGGTCTTTTGAGAAGAATGAAGACAAGATAAAGTTTTAATTTTTACTTTTTTCTTACTTTTATTGCAGGTTTTTCAACTCCTTTCATCACCTGTGGCCATTTGTCTGTGCTAACTTAATTTGAACATTTCAGTTTAGTTTTGCTGAGGTTGAGACTACATCTCCCTCTGAAAGATTTGGCTTTCAGGTCTGATGTCTCTTACTCCACTGTTTCTAGTGGCCAGAGCGACCATACTTCAAGATACAATGTCAATGGGATTCAGGCAAGCATTTGGATGTAGAGTTGCTGTGATTGTTGACAAGCACAAACATAGTCCAGCTACAAGCATGACCACACTGTGACGCTGAATGAAAATGAAAAAGCTGGGTGAAAGGCAATGTGCTGTCAGTGTGAACAGAACCACACCAGGACTTTTGATTTGCACCAAATGAACCTAACTACAGGTATTAAAAATCCCTAAGAGAGAATGGTTTAACATTAAGAAAGCTTACATCATCCATGAGGTAAATGAGATGTGGACAACACACAATGAAGCTGTGCTGGCAGCTTTAAGTTTGGTAACAATGATAAACCTCTTCTGTACCCATGACAAAGTTAAAAAAAATACAACAAAGTAGTTAGTAGATAGTAAAACATTTATTCAGTTCATTGGGATGTACATGTATGGTTTTAGCAGGGGGGGAGTGCTGGAAGCTACAATGACTGGTCAAATTTTCAAGACAGTTGTGATGATTGGACAAATGATTGTGCAGAATTCATGGGGATTGGCTGAAGGAGGGGCTGATCTTGAGATGGGGGGGTGGAAGAAACAGCCTTGCAGGGGTGGCTCCCTGGGAGGGAGGCCTCAGCTCAGCTACCTGAGTACAACCTCTGGGCCGTCCTGGACCATCACATGGATGAACAATATAATGTGACCAATGCTACAGCCAGTGCTACGGTGGAAATCCAGAAGTACATTTACTCTATGAAAATACAATTTTGAAATTGTTTCGTTCCATCATGAATAATCTCTCTTTCTGCCTCTCCCTAGATATTTGAGAGAGCCACCCCTGGGAAGGTCAGAGGATCCACTGAAGTACTGGGTCACACGCAGTGCGCTACACCCACACCTGCACAAACTGGTGTCTTGATACATGTGCATACCCACATGTGGGAGAATTTTATCAGTGGCTACATCAACACAGTCTTTCATGGACTTTTATTGCAGATATATGGGATTGAAGCAGTCAGACATTGTCACTGCTTCAGTCCTAGTCTTGAATAATTGCTTCAGTTTCAGTGAACCACTAGATGTCACTGTCCCTCCTGAGAATGAAGCTTCAAAACTCTTTTGGTACAAACAGCAAGAAAGCCCTAGAGGTGATTTAAGGCTTCATCCACCCCTCACTCACATGTACTGTCAGTCTGTTTTTAATTAACTTATCTTTTTTTTGTTTTAACAAAATCACCTCTAATTTATATGTTTTAACATGTGTCAAATGAATAAACTTAAGGCATTGCCTCTGTTGGACTGTCCTGAGAGCATACACCATGGGTGCTTTTCATTGGGTAAATTGGCCTCCTCATCTCCTCCACTTGCTTCCTTTCCTTGTGTCTTAGCTTCACCCTGTGGGGAAATGAAAGAGGGATGTGAAGAAAAGACGTGAGGACGGAGGAGACGAAACTCCGAAATGAAAAATCTTTGTTCCACAGCGTCAGTCCGAAGCGACGTCAGTTACTGATGACGTGTTGCACAGCTGTATTATCTGTCAGGGACTGCAGCTGGATGCCCATAGAAGACTTTACTTATGAACAATTTCTAAAAACTCACAGTAGTCTTTAATTTTGTAATTTGTTTTAAATATGTGGATTATTTCAACTTTCTTTTAAATCATCTAATATATGCATGGGTTTGTGTTGACGATCACTCAAAAAAAAAGAAAAGTTAAAGTCACCTTTATATCCTAAAGTGCCAGACACGTCACACACAGACTGACGGTGCATGATATTACATTTCATCATGTAACTGTGAGAATAAACTGCGTAATTAAAATTATTTCATTGTGTTCAGGATAACGAGGAGTGTGTCATTTATACGGCACGGCCCTTAATTGATAAAAGACTCCTCGTCTCCTCCAGGTGCATTTAGGCACTTAGAAAATCCTTCATCATGGCGGAGGGGAAACGACTTCTGGGTTGACGAAGGAGAGAGGAGACAAGGATGCACAATTCAATGTAATGAAAAGTACCCCATACTTAATCTTCACCAAAATGACAGCTCAGTACACACAAATTCACTCTTTGAGGTTCACAGCAGGTAAACAAAACTGTTGCACACATGGCACCACACTCATACCTGTCCCTCTTAAACAATGACAGGTAGGAACTAATTAGCAGTAGTAAATGTAATTCTGCAAGTCCATAATAATGTTGTGGAATTATTATACTAAAATGTATCATATTCACAGTAAACTGCACAACTTAGATAAGGAACACAAACTCAGTAAAGCAACTTACTACAAATAATCCAAAAATGTTGTGTACAGTACAGACATTTAGAAAGTGAGGAACATCTGATGAAAATAAAACATGTTTTTAAAGTTATTATAAGAACTGTAATGGCATTATTAAGTACTTGTATCAGTACTCGGTATTGGCAAGTACCCAAATATAAGTACTTGTATTCAGTCTGAAAAAAAGTGGTACTGGTGCATCCCTAATAGTAATAAAACAAACAAAGTTGGTTCATTGAGATGTACATGTATGATGTTTGCACAGAAGACTGCAGTTACTGGTAGAACTCACAGGGAGCAACAATGATTTGTCCAATTTGCAGAAAAGTTGCAGAAGTTGGATAAAGGTCATGCAGAATTCACGGGGATCGGTTGAATGTGCATGAATAGCTGCGATTGCAACTTCCTGGAGGGACTGATAGAGTGGGGGTCACCTCTTTTTTATGCTTTAATAATGTATGGTCATAGGACAGTAGGGAGGACCTGGAGGAGGAAAAATTGTTCTTCGGGATCCTTGGAAGCCCCATTCTACAGCTTGTAAAAAGACAATCACCTTATTCCAATGATTAGATGGCGCCTGTGCCACCATAAGCTCCAGAGCTGCATGCTGTGTCTTCGCAAAAAACTGTACGGAAACAGTTGTCATTTAAAATGTTTTAATGACCATTTATCATTGTTATAGAAAAAGTTGAGACAACTCAAAATTTCAAGGCGACATACTGCAATAGATGTTTTAACTTTGAGTCCAACTCAAACTCTTAACTCCCCACCACTGAAGAGATATATCATCATTTAAGCCACAATGCTTTCCCGCCAAACACGATTAATGTTTTCACTGCAAGGCAGTATGGGACACTGTCATGCATCTTCTGACTCAAAGAAGGGAACCACTGCAATTGAGCAGTAGAAGAAGAAGATGGTGTTATATAGCAAGAAGACATGGCGCTCAGCTGCAGATCTGTAGGTCAGAGAGCATCATGATCCTGCCAGAGCGGGGCTGGGTCCCGGACCAGCAGTGCCCAGACCTCGATACCACCCAGGACACAGTGAGGCACCTCACACCACAGTCCCTGGGACCCATGCTGCAGCTGGGGCAGAGAGCGCTGCAGCCCCCGGGCCTCTCAGGCATCATTTGGGGCAGGAGGGGCAGGGGACAAACACAGCTAATGTTAGCCACACTGGTGACAGTGATAAAAAAATGAATAAATAAATGAATAAAAACATGAAGTCAATATTCTGCTTAAAAATGTCCTTCACAAAAATGCTGTTTTCTCTTTTTTTTGTATGAAAAGTGAGTTTTTTGATTCAACCAACCAAAATAGTTGCTAAATTTTGAAAATACTGGCACTTTCTGGCAAATTTATTAAAAAACGCTGCTGAGGAAAGAGTTAAGTTGTTATGGTTTTGGCTTTGCCTCTCATTCTCCTTGTGTTTCCTGTTTGTTTCACCTCCAGAGTGTTTCATGTTTGTTCTCGATCTGTCTCTGTGTGTTTTTCTGGGCGTGGCCTGTTGCTTCCCTCCTCCTGCCGGTCCTCCTGACTGACTGCAGCTGCTGATCCTACACACCTGTATCTCATCCACTGATCAAACCATTGCAGTATAAAGCCCCGACTCAGACACCCTGATTGTTTGGTCCCTCATGCTGTGTTTTTTAAATTGCTTGTATTTTTGATTCTTACTGGACTTCTGTAAATTCATTTTCCTGTGCCTCAGATTCACCACACCTGTTCCACCAGAAAGCCGCTCACATCAAGCCTCATCCTCTGCCACGTGATTCAGATTGTTGAGCCTTCAGCTCCTCTGCCTGCTCTGCTCCTCCATACCCAGCCCTCCTCACCCACATCTGCCATCTAGAAATTGCAATAAACCGTCCCCTGGTTGTGTTTGTATATGGGTACAGGGTTGAGCTGCCATAACATAGTTTTGAAAAAGTTTTACCTATTCATCTTTTGTTGATATAATTTACTTTTTTCCTTTGAGTTTTAGCAAGTCACATGTCCTCATCTCCACTAATTTGTGTACTGACTTGGCCTCACTATCTGCTGTTAGCTCGTGCAAACTACAAAGAAAAGGCGAAATCACACGTCACCCACGTTGGTTCTCATTCACAAACGGTGCATACGCATAAATTTGTGCTTAAACCGTGCATATGCACTTTTTAGACATACACCTGGCATTCATTGGTAGTTTTTTACCTGAATTTGTTCATACTCTGGGAACAAATTTAGAAGTGCCTCAGACCACGTGTACACACAAATGATGACAGCCTGGCTGTCTTACAAAATGTTGAAACACACGTTTTAACTTTTTTAAATATAAAGCATATCAGCACTGCATTCATTAAAAAGGCTTCAATAGAAGTCTTGGAAGAGTTTTTATGGTTCATTTCTTGTTTTATCTTCCTTGTTTTTATGATTTTATTACAAATATCACAATTATTTGTTTTTATGTGAAGCAGTTTGAATTGCATTTTATGAATGTATTGTGCTAAATTATTATTATTATCACTGGTTGAAAGTCCTTGCTGAATGTCGTCACTTTCAATGATTGCAGTGAGTCTCTTATTTTAGTCTGACAGATCAGGTGCTCCTTGATCTCCAGCTGTTTCTTTAATTTTCTTCTGGTCTGTTTTTATTTTTAATGCATAAACTTTAATGTCTATTTTTTTCATCTGAGAAACAGTCCATTTCTCCTGGGACCCAACACAGAATGCACCGCTTCGGTTATTGCAGCCCAAGGAGTTTTTATTATGGGTTGCAGAGTGCCTTCTCTGTCTTCCTCCTTGGACAGGGGCAGTGCAGTGGTGTGTCTGAGGAACAGGCTGAACGAGCAGAGGCAGCGCTCAGCATTGATCAAAAGCTGCCGAGTCAGAGAAATAAAAAGTTTCCTGATTCTTTCACAGCAGTTACACTCTAAACACAAACACCACCATGCATCGCAGCAACACCTGATTTTGTCTGAATGTGAAGTCACAACTAATTCACTGTTTTCTCTATGATACTTTTCAATGCAAACATATTTCCATATGTAGAGAAATGGGACTCTGGCTCCATGCAGATTGCAGACAGCAGACACAAGTCTATGAGTTCAGAATGATTCTGATTCACTAAAGTGCACGGTGGTGAGAATGAACTTGAATCAGACAACTTATTTTGTAAAAACATTTCTATGCACATGTTGATAAATGAGGCCCATGAAGTGTACAAACCTATTGATGATGAGGTTCACACAGTGCGACACCTGCTGGTCATTTTTTGTTACTAATTTTGTTGCGCATTGATCTCTCCAATTCCTGAGACCAGACATTTCTGTTCACACTACATCCTGAGGAAAACTTACTGGAGTGCTTTCATTTGCAAAATAGATGTGATGAGTTATGATCACTCAGCTGTACATGAACAGGCAGTACAATAAAAAGCTGTTGCCTGAATTGACATTTTATGCAGCAGCACATTTGAAAATGAAAGAACAGCACATTCATTTGATATGAAAAACATTTTTCTTGTCATCGATGGTCATAAAACAAAATGAACATAATAAAGAATTTGGATATTCATTCATTCATTCTTCTCTGTCTGTGTTTCACAGTGTATATTTTTGCATTGACACCACATTGTCTAAAGACAAAGAGGTAGTGCCTTTATTTTAAAAAGAATGATGCAAACATAGATAGAAGAACACTAGCCAATCAGAATCAAATGAGCACTGAAGGCCCACCTACTGATGAAAACAGAACACAGAGGTAATAATAATAAGTAGTGATAATAACCATCAGTGGTTACCATCAAATTTCCAACTAAAACATCACAAAAAATAAATGAAAAATGAAGGTGCTGAGACAAAAAGTGTTACAAACGTCCCTTGTCTCCCCTACTTTATTTTTAATTGAGTCTAATTAATTAATCACTTGTATTTTAATGTTGGAAAATTGGAAATCAAGACCACTTGTAAAGTTATATTGACAGAAATCCTGATAAGTGCTAAGCAACCAAGAAGCATCTCCAGCTGTGCAAAAAGTAATATATCAGTGGCAGTTTCTGTGAGGTCAGTATGACCGCCTGTGGCTGAAATAGTTCAAAATGATCACATGTTATTTGCCTTTTGTGTAATTTATATAAAAAAACATTTTAAATGAAAATACAGACACTTTGAGGAAAAGAATTGTACTTTTTAATTCAACATAGTTATTGCACATATACATCTGACAGTACTCACAGTAACATATTAATTGCTGTTATACTGTAACATTATGCTTGACGTTAAACTTGGGTGTGGACTAACTTCAAAGATAAAATGCCAGTGGCTGTGATAAGGATGTTCTGACTGTGAGTCATATGTTGTTCATGGCTACAACATTTTGAAACAAACTATTATTGTTTGAGAGAATCAGTGTACTTTCACTTTCATGGCAGTCAAACCTGTTGGTTCAGCTGCTGTCTGAGGAATCCCAGACTGACTTTGTTATAAAAGAGAAGAAAACAACTTGAAGATAGTTGCAGTTACGTGCATAAAGGAGGGAGCGAAATATGAGCTGCTACACAGTAGTAGTAGTAGATTTTAAATTCATCCTGTACTTTGGCTGATGATTGAATACCTGCAAAACTGATGACAGTCAGTCCTCCTCTCTTCTTGTAAAAAAAGTCTAATTTTATCAGCAGCGTATCAACGCTTCTAGTTTCATGTAGGGGAGACACTGAAAGTAACATTTGTCATGAAAACACATGTTAGAAGTGACAAATACTGAGGCATCAGTGTGCAGCTTCTTTTATCTCACATAGACAGACTCCACACACACACACACACACACACGCACACACACCCACACACACGCACACACACACACACACACACACACACACACACACACACACACACACACACACACACAGCAGCAGTGCTCCTGGAGGTGGAGCTTGTTTGAACTACCTCTTCATTTGATAGCCACCACCACTCTATCATTACTTTTCAAATAAAAATATAAATACAAGTTGTAGTAGTTTTATTTAGGCTTTTGTAGTTGCTGGTCTTCCTTCCAAAATCTATCTTGAGAGGAAAACCAGGGCCAAAATCAGCGTAGTGGTGCTTTGTCTTAGCCAAGAGTCTGCAACCTTTATGATCAAAAGAGACATTTTTAGCCAATAAAAAAAAAATTGTCCAGAGCTGCAACTATTAAATTCTCTATTTTCCCTGATGACTGGCTTTTAATTTGGCATCCACAGTGAGTTTATAGAGACTTTTTTTTTGGCCTACAGGTTACAGATTTTTAGAGCTGGCAAATATAAGTATCACTTTACACTGTAAAAAAAATAACAGACAACTCAATATTTCAAGACAACACACTGCAACAGATTTTTGAGTTTTGAGACCAACTCAAACTCTTAAATTTTGAAATAAACTTTGAAAAAAATTGCCAAGCTATAATCATCTCCAGTTGAGATGATTTACTATTCTTTTTTAGATAAACTTGAATCCTTGAGTTTTAGAAACTCAAAAAAATGCACTTTAGTGAGCTGTGAATCTGATTTGTTATCATTTTGGTGCCTGACAATTAAACGGTTTTAACTGGAATATTCAAATTTTAACCAGCATCCTCTTCCACTTGTACAAAGTTACTCTATACTTTTTAAATGCAGTTTTTGTGGTTCCTAAAAACTCAAAGATTTAAGTTTATCTTAAGAAGAAAAGTAAATTATCTCAACAAAATATGAATTGTTGGTAAAACCTTTTCAAAAATTTAAGACTAAAAAAATCTATGACAGTATGTTGCCTTGAAATTTGGAGTTTATCAACAATGATAAATGAAAATGAAAACGTAAAAAAATATATATATATATTTATTTCCCTATAATTTTTTGCCGAAGTCACAGGGAGCCACTGGAGAGAGGCGCTAAAGAGCAGCAGCTTGCAGACCCCCGGTCACAGTGGTGTAGTCAGTCTACAGCAAGAGGTCAAACTCAACTTCATCCCAGGCCACATCAGCATTATGGTTACCTTCAAAGGGACAGTTGCGCTGCATAAATGTATCTACAATTTCATTCAGTTATCAGTGTCAGTGTGCGATAACATGCATTCTGGGGCATGTAGTTCATGGAGGGCTTTACATTAAGTTTTTTGCATATAACACTGATGCTACAGAGGTTGAAAGTTTTGCAGCATACGGATAAAATGTTAAGATGTTATTAAATCACTAAAAACCACAACAAGCAGTTCATCACCTCAACAGGCCTGTGACTCACAAATGACATTAATGTTGCAACAAATCTGACAAATATTGTCTTTATTTGCTCACGATGATAACATTTCTAATGAGCAGTACAAAACATCTGTCAACTTCTATCATCATACATAACACATTCTTCATATTTAAATGAATATTGGTCATACAGTATGAATCTGTAAAGTGTTTTGTGTGTTTTTATCAGTGATTTACACAAACACTTGGAAAGCTGTGCAACAACTAAAAACATTTTTGCTGTTTGATGCAACAGATTCATAAAATATTTGAAAAGATACATTATTAGCCTATTTTTAATGGGTTACTTCTTATTTCATCATTTTAAAACGGCCTCATTCTTCACCTTATTGCACTGTTTAGTCAGAAACATTACTTTAATCTGCTCACCTTGCTTTTCCCCTCAGTTCCCATCTCCTCACACACACACACACACACACACACACACACACACACACACAAACACACACACACACACGTATGGTGGGTTCTATTTACCTTGACACTGAAAGAAGAAATAGAAGAAAAATAAATGAGAAAATAAATTTTGTATGTTATAAATTATTAATGAGTAATCAATTAATCAGTTGTTAGTGTTTTCAGCTGTTGGTTAGAGAAAATGCACAGAATTTGCAAGCCTAGTTTGTTGAGGTGAGTGTGACCACTGAGCAGAACAGAGCAGGAGTTTGGAGAAATTTAGCCTGAAGATTTGGAGAAACTCACTGATTGATTAAATGTTGTTATTGCTAATACATTAAACGTCAATGGTTAAAAAGTAACTAATACTCCTCTGGAACTTTTGGACCTGCTGTCATCCACTCTTGATCAGCTTCTGTTCAAGCTTTCATTTTTGCATTTGAACTTGGCATCCACCACACTGTCATGCCCTGAAGCAAAACATTTATGTCCACATACCAGTTTGACGGCTGGATGTCCCTGAACAGGCCATATCTGCGACCTGATCAGACAAACATAGACTACTTGTCCTTCCAGTACAATGTTGCTGTTCAGAGACTCGGAGGCAAACACTCACAGAATCTTATTCTCTTTTTAAAAATCCAGAAAATGGCACTACAAGATGCAGATCATGTGGATTAAACTTTTATTTCCTTGTTTCCTGATGTCAGCAGCTGAATGTGGTAAGTGACATTTATCAGTGCTGCTGCTGAATTTTGATGCTGTGAGCTGTAGCCACAGAGACAAGTCCGTCTCTATAGTCTCACACACTCACACTTACACAAATGTTTTTTTACTACTTTCTACTTGTCCTGCACTAGACTTACTGATGGCTGAAGTTGTTTCTTTGCAGATTCTACATACAAAGAATGAGAATGAAGTTACACTGCTTGTACATTTTTAATTTTGTAAATTTAAACTGATCTCAGAGCAGGACCTTTAAATTTTAAATGGCAAATGTTCACATGTAATTTAGAATTTTTTTATAGTGCCATTTCTGTTTTTACTATAAGCAAATGACTTTAGTACTTGTACTGTATGTTGTCAAGAAAACCATACTTGAAGAATCAAATAAGAATACTGGGTGATAAAATCGAACAAAGTATATACAAATAGTACAAAGGAAAGGAATACAAAGAAAAAACTAAAGTATATTTTTTAAAAAGGTATACAGTTATGTCTACAATATACATACAGTATGCATACTTTGAGAAACACACTGCCTTCTCTTAAAATGTCATCACCTCATTATTTTATCCTGTTAGATATTTGTGTGTAATTTTGTCATAATAAGCATATGATAAAATTTTGAGTTTTGGCTAAAAATGTGTTTGGCCACCAAAATCTAGTCTAGTCTAGTGAACACTTGTAATGTGCAAGTTTGAAAAAAATGTTCCCAAGACATTCTTGTAATGTCGCGTTCACAAAAACGTGACGGACACGAGGTCATTGTGACCTTTGACCAGTTTGAAGAAATTCCCTAGAAGCATTCTTGAGATGTTGTTCATAAAAAATGTAAAGACATAAAAGTCATAAAAAAAGGTTTTTGGAGAATTCTGAAGGTTCTTCAGCAAACAGTCAGGAATGTGCAGGGAAAAAATTAAGCCAATCAGTTCAGTTGTATTCGAGATAAGCTCCAAACAAACAAAACATGCATAAACATGCCACATCTGAGAAGCTAATGACTCTCACATCCATATGTGCCTCCATCTTGGCTTTACAATCACTATTTGAATTCTGGTTGTGAGCTTGGTGGTTATGTATACAATTTTTCATCATACAGTAAGTGTAATACTTGATCTGTTTATTCTGGAATTAAAGGTGAGTGAGTAAATACTGTACTGTACATGCAATAACTGCAGTGAAAATGCACCAGTGCAAAGTGTGTTTACATGTATTTAAATCTAATTTATGTATTTAACTTGGTTATTCTTGCCTTTCTGCATTGACCCCAAAAAACTAAACAGTTCTCACACAGAGAGGAAAACTTCAGAGAAGAAAAGTATCAGGAGTGCACCTATAATGCATGCATGAACACACACGCTTCATAATATACTACTACTACTACTACTACTACTACTACTACTAAAACCTGATCATAAGTTTTATAAAAACACCAACTGTTTAACTTGCAGCAGTGTACATGTGAGAGACAAATAGAGAGCTCAGGACAGGTGACAGAGAAGTGTGTGTGAATATTGGCAGAAGTGTCGATGTGATATAAACTTTCTTTGATCATGAAGCTTCATGTTTCTCTATGATTCTGTGGTGTATCAGTGAAGTGTATGAAGTACACTACAGACTGGAGTTTGTTAACAGTAAGAAACACGTAGATAGATGGGTCTGCACTGATTCTCATCTTCTGTGAAACATGTGTAGGGCACCGAAAAGGCCAGCAGTGGCCTTGTGAAATGACGGGTGCGGGATGGGAAAGGAGTCATTCTCCTGGGATTGGGACAGGACAGCAGTATTTTTGTGGGAGTGAGATGGGACAGGAGTGAAAATCCACTCTGACCATTCCATTTGTTTCTATTGCATGACATATGCTTCAGTGATGACTGCATATGCTGCATGTGCTAAAAAAAAAAAAAAAAAAACTGATTTGCAAACATTCTATTTTCTCACTTGGAAACAAAGTGGCAGAGCATCATTCTGGTGCATTCAAGCATTTTGGGGTGTCTTTGTATCAAAACTAATTGAAGCAACAGTATTAATAAAAGTAAGACTGTAGTCAGAAGGTCAAAAGACAATAGACAAAATTTAGATATAATACAGTCTATGAGTTTTGACCCTTCAAATGTTCTTTTTTCTTTGTCAGGTTCCCACTCTCTTGAGTTCCTGTCTACAGGACGTGTGCAGCCTGGAGATCGACCTCAGTTTGACCAACTAACAGTATTTGATGGAGTTCCCATCTCTTACTGTGACAGCTTTACAAGACGAGAAGACTTTAAACCTTCTCTGGAATCTAAAAACTTACCCAAAGACTGTGATGAAGCAAGATATCATGTTGTTGAATCTCTCAATGCGATTCCACAACTTCTCAACAACACTGTGTGTAAGTTTTTACAGTGTTTTTTCATGTGACATATGTGATTAAACTTTGGTAAAGGGCTGTCTGATATTGTGTTTAAAAAAACACCCAAATTAATGAATCTTACTTTCTTACTTTACAGATATTGTACAGCGTCGCCGTGGCTGCATCCAGTCAGCCAATGGGGATGTCTCTGTTTTTGAAGCCTGGGCAGTGAATGGGATGGGCTTCATGAGCTTTGACCCTGAATCTAAGACATGGACGTCCCACTCTCCCTCTGCAGTAACACTTAAACATTATTGGAACAATAATTCTCCGAGAAATTTTAACTTTAGAGACTTCATCAGTCAACGATGTCCAGAGATGATCCAGAGAATTAAATTAAAATCAACTCACCAAAAAACAGGTGAGAGCTGGAACAGTATGATGACTGACCAGATAAAATACAGACATGTACACAGAGAGAGACTTTCCTCACAAGAAAAATGACAGCAGTCAGTTCTTAATCATAATCATAATCATAATTTATGGTCTTCCGAGGCAGAGGAGGATGTCTCATTTGTGGAAATGGCTCAGTCGTCATCAAGTGACATAAATGAGAACTGAAGTTAATCTAACTTATTCTGATCTAAAATGAAAAGGGCAAATCCACCTTTGCCATCTTTGCCTTGCGCCGGGGGGGCAGGATACACTTATCAACTGTGCACAAGTGCCTTAATTAATTCATGGGTGTGTTTTATGCCAAAAATGCAATAAACCAAACAGAAAGTCTACTTTCATCAGCTTTAAGAGCAGGTGAACCAGTTTTATTCCATACATATAATACTTTCTGTTTCAGCACTTGTAGAGTTAAAGGTTTATTCCACATTAATACTACTTTCTGTTTCTCAGTTGTAGTTTTAAAGGTTTATCCTACTTAAATACTACTTACTGTTTCAGTCCTCGTTGGTCTAAAGGGTTATCTCACTACTTGTAGTTTTAAATGTTTATTCCACTTCAATACTACTTTCTACCAACTACTTATTTTAGTTTTAAATGTTTATTCCAATGAAATAATATTTTGTCTTGCAATTCAACCTGGTTACTAAGACTTAAAATTTGTGTAATTGGCGGAATTAGCTTATTATAGTTAACTAAAATAAAGACATTATCATGAAGACCTTGCAGTCAGTATATTATGAATGTACAGTCTAGAACTGCTCTATATGGACCTGTTCTATGTGAAAAGTCCCTGAGAGACTAACAGAAACTTCTGTTAAGATTTGGCATGATTTCTAAATAAAATTGATGTTTGATTTGACCTGACTAGATCTCAACCAGATATATAAAGGTTGAATAGAGGCAATGCAAAAGGACGACTCTAAGGACAGATTCAACATTTATACTGTACAAACACACACACATACACACACTCCCACACTTTACACCCCCACCCCCACCCCACAATTTTTATCAATCATTAACAATAATTGAAGATGGAACTGACAAAAACATGATTCAAAAGTTAAATGTTAGTGAAGCAAAATAAAATCAGCAAACTCTTGTTTATTCCCCCTACATAGATCAGATTCACTCAGCTTTGTTTCTCTCCTTATTTCTCTGCTGAAATGCGGTCTTTGGTTATCTAATTCGATAGGTGGCACTCGTCCAGTGGTGATACTGTGATACTTTATTTCTCTGCAGAGCTTCGTGTATTTGCCAAGCCCACTGTGAACAGAGACCAGGCACTGCTGAGGTGTCACGTGACAACTACTGACAAATCAGTGACCTTGGTGCATCTGATTGGAGAAGGGGCTTCCAAGGCCATTTGGATCACTGTGACTGGACCAGTACCTTCTGAAGATGGATCTGTGATCCTCAGACTGACAGCTGGGATCTTTCTGAGAGAAAACACTAACAAGTACGGCTGCAGAGTACAAAGAGGAGGTCATGACTTCACTGTCTACTGGGGTGAGAACATTAACATTAACCAATTATTTCTTTAAAACAATGTTTCTAGAATTCTCACCTCTAAAATATCTGTGCATGGCAACGATAGTATGATTAAGGCACGTTAAAGATTAAGTTAGTTAGTCACGTTCAGTTAAAGATCATGGTTGAGGTGTTGAAGTGTAGCCTCTGAGCTACTTCAGGCAGTCAGCTAGAACTGCTGTTACATTCACATGACACACTCTTCTCACTGTAACATGTACATGTAACATGGACAGGATCTCTGCGGATACAGCCACCAACACAGTCTTTTAGTGGGTCATCATTGATGATTGAAAGAGTTTGTATGTAATATGAACATTGGGGTTTCCCAGGGCATTTCCCGGAGCAGATTCAGATCCTGCTGACAACGCTAAATTGATGAACTTCAGAATTCACTCTGATGAACACACCTAGCTCTGGTAGATGACACTGATTGGTTTAATTCATGTTATGTCCAAAACTCACCTATGATAAATGAAGAGACTAAATACAGCCCCTTTGCTCCTTGCACCTTACTTTACGGCCAGATTATGCACTGTTTATCTAGCAAAGTGGAGTTGGATACACCCCAAATGCACTTGCACCATGCACCCTCACCATATCTATTTTGAATTCTAATGTAATGTAATCGAAGTCTAATCTTTGCTCATCTCAGTTTTATATTTTCTAAATGTCATGAATGGACAAAGTGAAACACTTCAGTGGTCAGGATGGGTTTTAATTATTTTCCTTCTTTGTAGATGGGAATACTCTGGATGGCAGATATCTTCTGAGCAGAGTTGACTGGAAAATTCTGCTACTCATCGGATTCTTCTGCGCTGTGTTATTGTGCACTGTTATATACGGTGCAATAATAATTGTGCATAAATGTGGTAAGACTCATTCCTGTCATCATGTTTTAATGAACTCACTTCCACAAGTAGAACTAGATAAAGTGGCCATGCCAATACATTGGCTGATAATAGATTTTTGCAGATAAAACTGTGCCAGCTTATAGTCAGGAGTTTTCTAACAGCATTTCTTAGAAGTAAAGTGTATAAGGTGGGGGTGATGGTAGGGAGCTCAATTCTGATGCAAATCAGGAAGAAAAAAATGCAACTGTAGATTTGCCATTGACCAGTCAAACTGTAAAGTGTGTAGACCGTGTGTTGCGTTCACTGCCTCACAAGACAAAAAAAAAATGACTCAAGTGCATTTTTAGGGGCATTCCACTTGGCCTTACATATGTATACAAGATGTCAAAAAACATAAATAAAATTTCCACAGAATAATTCTGTGTGAGTGATCAGTCAAAATCTGTTAAAATATACTTTCTGTTTCACTTTCTGTGAAATTTATGCCAGCCCCCCAACAGAAATGTGCAAAATTCTCCAAAAGCAATAAACTAAACTAAAAATTATTGTGATTAATGGAACTTCAATACCCGATGCATTTGATGCAAAAAATGTAATGGTATTTTGTTTGTATTACATTTGATACATCAGGCCAAATAAAAAAAGTTCAATATCCTACATTCTCAAACTGTGGTATCAGTACCACTGGTGTTACGCAAGCTGCCTTTAGTGGTAGTTTTAAAAATGAAATAAATTAATAGAAAATATAATATCAAAATAATTTCAAAATTCCCTGACATGTAATAAGTTTAGTCTTTCCTGTAATTTTATTTCAGCATCAGCCAACAACACAGTGATCATGCAAGTAGCATGCATAGGTCATCTGTGATTAGTCGCAAGCTAAACTGTGATGGCAAGATAGTCGGCAGATGTAAAATAACAAAACTAAAAATGAATGGTTCAAAAACACTTGCAATCGTGGCTCCAACTGGGAATGATTACACAGAGAGGTGCAGATCAGGAGAGGCACATTTTGAGCAATCGTATTAAAAATGTACTGACCCAAGCACAACTGCTAGTGGATACTTAAGGAGTGATCACCTTCTTTACCCAAGCAGTATAAAACAGGAAGGTGGTACACGGCATAAAAAGTTGCACACTGTTCTATGTCATTTATTAATTAATTTAAATTGTATAGAACTTTTTTAAAAATTTTGTCAAAAGGTCCAGTGAACACCTAAATTTAAAATGCCTCTAAAATATAGTGAAACATCTGTCTCTCACTTTCAAAATTTTCTCTACTGTAACAGTTAAGTTCACTATGTTAAACTGTGATGCAAGACTCTGAAACCCAGTCTAATTAAGTGCCTTTGAGGTTAATTCAGTAAAGACAATTCATTATTTAAAGGTATGTCCAGACAGAAAGCAAAGCTAAATTTTCTCTTGAGTAGATAAAAATACAAACACAGATGGTTACCACAGAGGCAACCAATACCAGAATTAGCACATATATGCAGTCCTCCCCACACAACACACTGCAAAAGCCCTGTAATACACATGAAGGCATTGACTGTATTTGTAATCTGCTTGCACAAAAGCTTTGCTTGCTTTCTGTCTGAACAAACCTCACAAATCTGTTAAGTCTTTCAAGCTCTGCTTTACAGTCCGCTGTATCAGTCTGAGCACTGACAGACAGTCCTGTAGGTCAGTCAGATCTCCGTGGTTACCACACATAAATAAATTATTTACAAAATGAGATGTAACTACCAGTGTATCCTAACTGTGATTCCATTTTTCATTGTAGTTGAGACGTTCTGTCGTCCTTCAAGAGTTGATCGAGGGCCGACGGTGCTGTTTACCAGGATAACGACAGTTGACAGTTATCCTCAGGGTACAGAGAGGAGCACAGCGTGGGAACAATGGGTGCTGACGATTCCATCAGAGGAACAAAACTTCTATGATCCTGAATGCTTTGCTGATCAAGTTCATGGAGTACTTCGATAGTTATGTTAGGGATTGAGCAAGGAATTTGAAATTGTAGAAACAAAGTCCAGTCTCTGTTTAGGGGGCTCAGAATATGTCAGAAATGAAATATAATATTAATCTGTATGTTTTAATCGTGTAGTGTATAATCGACTGAAAATAAGAATCATTGTATTTTTATCACCTTAGAATGAGTCCTTTATATCTACAGAGGGAGCTGCTCCTCCTTACATGAAAGCTGCCGTGTTGCATTGCCATGTTTCTACAGTAGGTTTGAATGGCCAAACCAGACTCTGGCTCTTTCAAGCTTTTCCCAAGTTTTGCTGTAGGTTCTCCTACACACTTGAAAGGGGAGAGTGAGGCAAGGTGTTTGCAACCCGCAATCTTACCACTAGATGCCACTAAATCCTACATACTGGTCCTTTAAAATATCAACCGTAAACTTCACTTACTTCACATTGAGATTTCAGACATAATAGCCAAAAGTAACTGAGTTAATTTGAAAAAATAGATATCCACCATTTTAAAAATGAATAAACTAGCAGTTGGTCTTTGTAGCTAATGTCACAGGTTGGTCTGTGTAGTTCACATGAGCGCTTGTTCTGTGTAGGTAATGTTAGCAGTTGGTCTGTGTAACTAACATTAGTGGTTGGTCTGTGTAGGCAACGTTAGCGGTTGTTCTGTATAGCTAACGTGAGCGGTTGTTCTATGTAGGTAATGTTAGCAGTTGGTCTGTGTTAGTAATGTTACAGGTTTGTTTGTGTAGAGGTCTAAAGGAAAGTAATGAAAGATTATATATAATATAAATGAGAGTAATGTTCTAAAAGGCTTATATTGTAAGTCAGGATGAATGATTTATGAAATTCTCTCAATATAAAAACATAAATCTGAAGCCAGGACTCCCTGTCCATTCACCTTTGCACCGTTCTTTTTTGTATTTCAGGATGGTCATGTGTGAAATCCTTATAATAAGTGCTGTAGTTTGGTAGTAAATGCTGATAAATAACTTTCATTCAAGTAGGAGTAAAATGACCATTGTTAGCTCACAGGGGTAAAATAGTAGTTTGGGGCACATGTCTCCACTGCTTATCTTATGTTTATGTGTCAAACTGGCTCCATGAACATTATTTGACCTATTTAAAGGTACATAATATTTCTAAAGTTTGTTGAAAACTGTTAGAAGTAGTTTTGAGTGTACATGTGAATATGACCACTCTTACTGGTTTAAGTGTATATTTGAACATAAAGTAACTTTGCTTTAAATGTGTAACCGTTTAGATATTATTACTGTGTAGCAAAAGTCCAAGTGATACTTAATAGTATCAGTGTGTCAGTGCATTTGAGATGAAAATGGCCAAACTTATTTGGGGAAATGAATGTAAAAATATGAGTACTGTACTCTGAGACAAGATAAGTTTTGAGGTTTGAAAGTTTATTTTACATATGTTTATGAACCTGAAAGTATGTATCCAAAGACAGAAAATGTGCAGTAGTAGTAAATACTGCCTAGAGGACCACGGGGCAAATGCAAACAATTTAATATGAATGTGTTGTGGTTGTGCACTGGTTTCTTACATGTGAAATTTAAGTTTCACATGTTTCCAGGCTGCTTTCTCATCAGCTATTCTTTTTGGGTATGACACTTGGCTAAAAGTGCCCCTAAAGTCTGTTGAGACATGACTTGGGCAGGGTGAGGTGTCCTACTTTACTTTTTCCTCTATTGTCCCACAGATTGTGTTGATGTCCCACATTTTGATGGGCTATAGTTTTAAAATTAAATGACTAGGGCAAACCCTTATCTAAAATCTTGGCTTTTATCCAGTTACCGTGAAGAAAATAGGAAAAGTTGCCAAGTGCAGTTAATTTGTCACCTTCTTTGCTATCCTACACCCAACAGGAAAAATTGTGAGTCACCACAAAGTCACAAGCTGTACAGATTTAGAAAGTATGGAAACTATCAAAAAGACCTATAATCTTTAGTTGAGATAATTTACTTTTCTTTTTTCTTTTTGAGTTTTAGAAACTCAAAAATAATTGTATTTCAAAAATTACACCACCACTATTTGTCATTCTTTCGGTGCCTGAAATTAAATGGTTTTAAGATTTATTACTGGTGACAGTTATTCTACACATCACTGCATCCTGTATGAAAAGGTCAGGTAGACATTTCTAACAGTTACTCGTGACAGACATTGGTTTCTATTTATTTAAAAAAAACCTGATTGGAAAATTACCATCATATATTACTTCCTGATTACACTGGTCCAACAGTCATTATCCAGCATGCTCAGCTGATTGGCTATCACTTCGAGTCCTCCATGCAAATACTAATTTTGGAAAAACTGCTTTTAGTTTTTGTCCTGCTCACGCCTGCAATACTTTACAACACACGTTAAAACCGAATGCACTTCTACCCATTGGTCAATTTAAAACTGTGACCCATTCTGTTCTTGCATGTAACTGTTTTTAACTGTTCTGTCTGTTAATTGTATATAATATATATTTAGTTTTGTTTTCTTGTTGTATTTATCTGCTCAAACTGTGCTCTCGACATCATTGTAAATGAGGGCACTCCATCAATGATTCCTTGAGATTAAATGAAGGTTGAATGAATGAATTGAAAATATTAAAATATTACCCATTATTCACTTTCACTTCAGTGAGTTTGCTAAATAATTTTTGAAATAGAATCTTTGGGAGTTCATAAAACTCAAAGTTTATCTAAAGAAGAAAAGCAATCAATCATCATTAACAAAAGATTAGTAGCTGGTAAAATTTGACTTAACAAAGACTTAAAGGAGAAGTGTGTGATTTCCAGTGCCATCTAGCGTTCAAACCTTAGATTGCAACTAAGATGATTTACCCCGACACCGCCCCTCTCTCACCAAGAGTACGGTGGCCATCAGCGGACAAAATGGCGAGCGAAAGCTATCTCACAACAAACTACAATTATGTGTGTAGGATGAATTACCTGTCCAGCAGAAAACAGGCAACCTCGGCGTCACTGTGAAAACGTTTGTCCTCCATCAGCGATTTCCATCGTGTAAACGCTATGCCGATGTTGATTCGTGTTTTTGCCGTTTCCTTTTATGCTTGTGTTTACTTTCTTCGCGCCTCCGCTTCTTGGATGACGGGGATTCACTGTCCGCTGCTTTTTGTTCTGGTAAAGTGTATGTATGATCCTCCATTTGTCAAAACTGATCCAGTCAAGGTTCACAACGCTAAATGGTCTGCCAGCAATCACCCGCGTCTATCCTCCCCGTCCACTTCCATGTTTACGCTGCGGCGTCTACGTAAGGTCGCCATGGGCTTCCCAAGAGTCACTGTTAGTGCAGTTTGTCCGCTCTGCGCTGCCGTAGACGACGCAGGATGATGATCTCCGTAAGTCGACCCGACAGTATGTAACTATAAATGGCTATTTCTAAAGTAACGGGAACATATAGATTATGAGTTTACGTGAATGAACAAGTTTTTATAGCCTAATGTAACAAACCTGTTCTTCAATTATTTATAATTAAATGAAATTGAGGGGGAAGTTAAAAGACACAGATTAAAGCATAAAGATTGAAATATAATTCTAATCAAATTTATTTGTATAAGTGTCTTTTATAACCCTGCCTAGAGGTCTGAAAGATTCTGGAGTGATGAACTGAGCCTGGCCTCCATATTGAGAGCTAGAAAAGTTAAGTAAACATTTCATACACTTAATTAATTAATTGATTGATTAATTCCTCAAAGTACCTGTGAGTCCATAAAAGCCTCATGAAACAGCTGTCTCTGTGGCCAAGAAAGGAAGACACTGTTATCTTCTTTTTTAGTTTAAATGGTGGGCTACAAACCAACGTTAAAGGTGCATGCCACCACCTATTTTATTGGAGTGTGTAACATCATTGAATTACAATGAACTCATATTCTGGAACAAACTGTTGTGGAGGCAGCAGTGAACATACATAGTGACCAGGTCAAACCAAATAACATACAAGGGGAAAACGAGATGGCCGCCAACTACAACTAATACGAGGCAAAAACTTACTAAAGCCTGAACCCCCCTCTGACTTGGCAGCACATGGTTTGGTCTGATGAGCTGATTTCAGATTTAAGAGGCTCCACCCCTCAGACACACTTTTGCTCAACCAGGAAGTGAACCGACCCCAACAACCACAGTAAGTCAAAGATAAAGAAACACATGGTTAATATAACAGAAAAGAGCTTGTTTAACACCACAGAGTGAGAATGTGTTCACTCCATTTAAACAGAGTGAGGATACAAGATTCACATCAAACAAACTGAGTCATGTGAATTATTTGGGTGTGGTTGACTGCAGAAGAAATTAAACTGCGCAGATGAGTGGGAATGGTAGCATGTGTGGCTGTTATCATGTGCGGCTGATAGCATATGTGACTGGTTGCATGGCTGTTAGCCTATGTGGCTGTGGTCATCAGACATTTAGCACTCATTTTAAAGATACCACTCGTACAGAGCAGCAAAATATTCTCTGCATCTCCAATCTTGTACAGAAATGTACCAAAAATAGTAAAAGTACTGGTGTTAAAATGTTTAAAGGGACATTCATTCCCAACTCCAAAATTCAATTTTTTTTCTCTCATCTGTTCTACTATTTATCCATCTAAATAGTTTTGGTGTGAGTTGCAAAGTTGTGGAAATATCTGTCTTCTCTAAAATATAATGGAACTAAATGACACTTGAAAAACAACTTTAACAGCGATGTTTCTTTCTTCAGTTTCATGTAGGAGCTGTTTTCTTTCTGCAGTCATTTGTACAGGGTTGGTTAAAAATGTATTCTGATGTAGTTACTAATTAACAGTAAAAATATGTAGTCAGTAACCAGATCCAAGTATCGCAATATTACAGTAGTGTAACTTGATTACTTTGTTAGTTTTGGATTACCTCAGTGTAAATTATGGTGAAATTGTTAAGCCTAATGTGGTGTTTTTAGGACTGCAACTAATTATCTTTATCATTGGTTGTTTATTTTTTCAGTTAGTTGTTTGGTCCATGAAATATTAGAAAATGGGGAAAATGTTCATCAAAGCTGAAGAAGATGTCCTCAAATGTCAATGCCAATTACTACTCAGAATATTAGTTACTTTTTAACAGTCGTTGAATAAAAAGGGGTTTTGTTTCTCCAAATCTTCTGTCTAAATAAATGCAACTCCTGCTCTGTTCTGATCAGTCACGTCTCCAAACCTGAGCCTGCTGCACGCTTTGTTTTCATCCACATGTCCTGGTTTTCATCTCAGAGCCTGGTTGGTTACAAATATGCAGATTAAAGGTTTGGATATTAATTCAAGTTATTGGCTACTCAGTAAATTAGTGCAATGCATACTCAGACTTGGACAGTATTGGATTGAACTTTGTATGTTTAAACACTAAGGGCCCTATCTTACGCTGATCTAAAGCGCAAGTGGCAAGTGCAATGGATTTAATTTATTCAAGGTGTGTCCAAATCCACCTTTGTCGTCCTGTGCCAGGGGCAAGAGTGATAACTTGCCCTGCCCCGCCCTTTGCGCCACCAGCGCAAAGCAGGATACACTTATCAGATGTGCCCAAGTGCCCTCATTAATTCACAGGTGAGTTTAGGCCGAACATGCAATAAACCAATCAGAAAGTCAGCTCTCATCACCTTTTAAGAGGCAGGTGAGCCAGCAGCAAGCAGCAGCATGACGGATTTACCAGGAAGAAACAAAGAGAAAAGATTTTTAAAGCGAGGAGACAGATCTCCTGGTTCGAGGAGTGAAAACGCGATATATGGAGACAGCAGGACGTCTCCAAAACAACTTCATGTGTAAATTATTTATTTTACATTAACGCCTGCAAAAAAAACAATACAATAAATGAACTGCAAATGTCATGCAGATATGTAACTGGTTATATTTTAACCTGAAGCACGTTGAAAGTATGTTGTATTTTATCATTAATTATTATCATCATCATCAGTATTAACTCTGCTGGCTGAGGAGAGGGGAGAGAGATGGTGCAGTAGAGAGGAGAAGCGAACAGATCCAGTCCAGCCACGAGGCTTCCCGGTTCCGCTGGTCCACCTGAGCCAGGTGGAGGAGCAGATACGCGGCTGTCTGTGCTCCTTCTTCTTCTCCTCTCCCACCTAATCCTCATCTCCTCCTCCCATCCTCGCTCCTCTGACCCGCTGTGAAATAATCAGAGAGTTTCTTAAGTTTGAAGTGCGCAAAATTACGCACAGATATATCCAACCAGCTCTGATAGAAGCACACATAACTTTTTCTCTCAGGTTGGGCTGGACTCGTGCGGTCAAATATAGTGTCTTGTATATTTTATATGTTATAGATCATAATTGTTTAAACATTGTTTTTCTGGATCATAAAAAACATGCAGACATAAACACTACAGCTGCTCCACCTGTCATGCTGACTCATAAAGACAATCAGCTGTGATCCTGTTTGCAGGTCTGCTGAGATTTATTGGGCTTTATAATTATAATAATAGTACTGTTGTACTTATTAGTGAGATTAACTTCAAAGACACACGCGCATGCACGACTTTTAAACATAAATGAAAGGTGTTTGGTGATTGTAGAGATGAGTGTGCGCACATCAGCCAAGGACAAGACACACACATACCTGAACTATTAACTTCAATATTCTATATTCTCTATTCTATAAATCTAGATGGATAAACAGCACTACAGGCCAGGGAAAATATATATATTTTTGATTTTGGAGCAAACTCTCCCTTCAAGAGAGAACCCTGAAGGAATGTATTCAAACTAGTTGCCACTGAGAGAAATGACACCCCAGGCCTTTCTCAAAACTACGTGTACAAAGTACAGACTCGTGTTCTTTGGGAGAATGGTCAAGCTTGGAAAAATGAACTTACAAAGTCATGAGCTTACAGAACGCTGTTGACATTGTGAGACAATGTGTTCTTGCTGGTATTGTGCAATAACCTCCATACAGACGCTGCCTACAGTGCTCCAAAACAACAGGCAGGCTTTATCATCAAAAACAATCGTTGCTCTACAACATATCCTGAACTTAGCTGGTACACTAACAATGAAATATCTATTTATAAAGCATCAGCTGTCTCCTTTCATACCACGTCTGTTGTCTGCTTGTTTGTTTTCTTAAGTACTTTTAAGTGTCACGAGCCTAGAAGTTTCTGTACATCATGAGCCAATGCCAAAGATTAACTGGGCAATGTTAGTAGCCACCATTGGTATACTTTATGGTTACTTTAAAAATGTTACTTTCCATTATTCTGTTATTATTTTTTTTATCAATTGTTTGTCCAATTCTTCCTTCCTTTGTTAGGCACAAATGCACATTTAGATTAATATTGGTAACTATGAACATTAATGTATTTTGTTAAGTATGCTATTTACTTCACAGTCAGACTTAGTAAACTGTCATTAATGTACTCTGGGTCTTGGGTGTTTTTACCCACACAGATCCTGGTGGTTCCCAGCATCACCACCTTCAGTACCAAAATGATCTTCAGTAGTAGTAGTAGTAGTAGTACTTACTTAGTAGTAGAGCCTAATTATACGGTGATGTTGTTCTTCATTTCTGATTTTAAGGCAAAATAATGGCTTCATTTGAGAGAGAGTGGTGTTGTGAGACTCCTGAAGTGTTGTAATTTGTGCACACTGTGCATGGTAGTGTATTGTTTTTTATTTTAAAAGGTGTTGTAAAATTGTAATCCTGCCAATTCCCATTTTTACTAAATCTGACTCTGTTTTGTGTAATGGACTTCAGTTACATTTTTTTGTATCCTTATTACATAAACCATTCATACTCACATTCACATTCCAATTGAGGTCAGGTTTAATTTTTAAGTCCACAAAACACTGCTGGAGTTTCACAGGGAAACAGCATTGCAGAATCTGCCAAACAATGAAAGTGAATGGTGACTAGTTTTCAAATGAAAAACAAACAAACCCCCAAAAACTACAAACATATTATACCTCCATACTGCTTTTCTGGTGTAATCCAAGCCATGATATACCAAGTTGACTGGCTGGAAAGCCATAATATACCCGGTTGACGTTGGATGCTGTGGCATTGTGGGAACAACAGCTGCTCACCTCATGAGGGAAGTGGGAGTAACTGGAGCAAACCAGCAGAAGGCTCTGAAAGATCTGGCTGAAGAACCTGAGAAGAGAAGCTTGTGGCTCTGGGTGCGGAGGAAGGACAAGTGCTGGAGTAGCACCTAGCAGACCTAGCACTGGCCATAAGGGGTGGCAAGGACACGTCCCTGCCACTGCCCCGCCACCCGGAGACATTTCAGGTTTAAAGGGGTGAAATGTCAGAGATCGGTGGTACCTGGCTAATGACCCTGCAGCCAGCCATTCTAAGGGCACTAGCGGAGGTGCGTCAGGCAGTATCACCATAGTAGTATTCCATCTACCTGAAGAGTTAGTGTCGTCCATTAACGAGTCTCTCAAAGAGACAACTATCTCTCTGCCCTGTCGGAGGCTGCTCTCTCCCTCCTCTTCCCCCTCTTTCTGCTCCCTCAAATTCCAGGGGCACCTCACTGACTCTGTCCTTCTTCTTTGATGGTGGGTTGGCCCATTGTGTGGGACGAGCAGAGGATGGGGAGGTGACCACACCACCTTACAGTGGCTGATTTTGTGCAACAACCAGAAGCAGACTTCTAGTGCAGACCAAATCTGATGATGACAGATCTTGATGCAACAGAACACCCCATGCTCCAGTCAGTGGGAGGTGCAATATGCAGGTTAAGTCACATGTTGATTCTTCTCATTCCCTTGCTCTCCCCAGTCTTATGTCTTTCCATTTTATTTAGCCTACTACGTCTTCCCAGTACTATTTCAACTCTTTGCCAGTTTAGTTGTGTATACAACAGGTGAGTCAACATGATGACAGTTGTCATTGTGGATATTTCCAGAGATATTTCTGTGGTCTTCATAGATTTTGGGTCCACCATCGACCCTTCCCAGGCACCAACATCACCCGACAGCAGAGGATCTTTACTGCCTCAGCTGTGCCAGGTTTGGTTGTTGAAGACACATTCAGCATACTTTCCTCCCAGTGGTGTATGTACTGGCACATTCTTGGAGTCAGTGCTGACACTGCTGATCTGTATGTGAAGGCCACCTGTAGCCTTCACAACTTCTGGCAGATAACTGGAACAAGGAAGGCAGGGCTAGATGCTCGCTGTGTGTCAGAGGAGCACATCCCGAATGTCATCAGGATGAGCTCCAGCAACGCCACACAGGAGGCAATTCAAGTGAGGGAGGCCTTCAGCTCTCACTTTTCCCTGGAGGGTGCTGTTGCTTGGCAGGTTGCCAGAGTGTAAATTGTGTCTCAGTCTCTTTTAAGAGCGAACCACAATCCTGAAGAGCATATTTTCTTGTGCATAAGCACAACTTTTGGCTGAATTTTCATTTTTGGGTGAACTATCCCTTTGAACTTGAGTGCGGAGTTCCCCTCATTCAGGTTCCAACCAGGCCCCACCCTGCTGGCTTGGATAAGGCTGGTGTGACTGGAATGCTGGTATGTGTTGAATATTTGAAATCACAGGTGTTACTTTTTCAGAGAGTGAACATTCAGTACATTTCATGTTAGTTCAGCACTGCCAAACCACTCTCAATCCACAGACAGACAAACAGGTTTCAAACTGGTACCACAAGGCAGACTAACTTTGTCACAGTTTAAAGAGAAAGTTTAAAAACACTTTGAGTTTCAGCTAACTGCATAAGTGCAGTATGAGCTGTTCTACAATATAGATTTTAGATTTGTTCAATACTTTAGCTGACCTTATGACTTTATTATATTCTCCAGCCTTGCCTCTACTACTGTGTTTAATACCAAGATGTTTCATGCTAAGATATTAGCATGCAAACATTCTAAGTGAAGATGGTGAGCATGCTAAATACTGTGCCTGCTAAACATCAGCATGTTTGCACTATCATGATGTTTGTGTAGCGGTGTAGAGGTGTTCATCCTCTATGCGACTTGCCACTGCTTGTAATGAGGTGGGTCAATATAAAAGTGGCAGTCTTTCCACCAGGTCTTCCTTTTGCGCCCCCGTCATCACTGGTGCGTCACTTCTGGGTCAGAGGTCATTTGGCCCGACAGCGCAACTGCTTGTGTGCGACTCTGTGCCTCCTGTATGTGCTGCCACGTTTGTTTGGCTGTGGTAAATGCTGGCGGCTGCCTGGAGCCCTCTCTCCCTCCCCCCTCTCATGCGAGTGTGTGTGTGTCCGTGTTGTGAACAAGGTGCTACTAAACCAGCTCACTGGGGAAGCTGCTGCTTTGTCTCCATTGCTGCCGTTTTGTCTCCATTTCTGCTTGTCTCTGCTGCTGTTTGCCTCACCGCCGCTTTGCTCTCGCGGCACGGCGTCACACTGCGGCCTTAAGGACATTTCACAGTTGTACCTCCATTAAATAGACTCCTCCGCTGTTCTGTCTCCACGTCCCGGGTGTGATGGTTGTTTGACCGCATGCCATGGGCCAAGGGGTTTGGTCCCCTTCCTTTTACATGAACTGAACGAGTGTGTGAAAGTGTGGGTTATATTCTGTTAATTTTCAATTATTTGTATGAGTTTATTTGTATATTTGATTTTGTCTGCTGGTATAATTTCTTTGTTAATTAGGTTAATTTGAGAGTTATACTGTAGGTAATTTGGTAACTGTTTGAGTTTTTTTTTCTTCGCTTTAGCCTTGTTATTTTTGTTTACATTTGTTTAAATTGTTCCAATCAGGCAGTTATTGTTGAGGTATTTTGTTAAGTTTAACTTGTGACCTACCCATTAATTATAGTTTTTGTTTGAGTTTGATTCATTGATTTCCTGTTTGTTGCGTTGCAACCCCCCACTAATTTGTTTTATTTCCCCCCCTTTCAGTTGCTGGAGGCCGGTGGCGGTGGTGCTTGTGTCTTGGTGGTGGTATCCCCCCGTCCTGTCTGCTGTGTCCCTGGGAGTGGGTTTGTTCACAGAGTGTGTCTGCCACGTGTGCCTGGTGATTTAAGTTGATTCCCTTATTTTTTTCTTTTGGTGGATCCCTCCCTTGCACTAGCTCTCACCCATCCACTAGGCCTCAGCCTTGATTAAGGTTTATCTCCCCACTTCCCCTTCCTGTGTGAATGTTTGATTAGTGTTGTGATTACAAGAATGATCATTTAATAAAAACTGCATTTTAAAACTTCTAACTATGTCTCATGCCCCCTGAGTAAACGAACCTGTGTTTTGTATCATAGAAGTAATTCTCAGGGTGGCGTTGTCGAGCTCTTTCTCTTTTTTTTTGGTAACAAAATTAGCTCTAAATTCTTTCACCTCCTCTTCGCGCCACATTAGCATGCTGACATTATCATTTAGCTCAAAACAGCATTATATCTACTGTGAATACAAATAAACTCTAAAGATTTACATATGTACCTGCAGTGACCAGTCCAGAAAGTTATCTGTCACTAATATGTCCTGGTTTTCAACTTTGGCTACCAAGTTATCTTGGTTTTCATCACAATTAAACAGGTTATGAGGGTGCAAAAGCATGGAATGCACCCTCAGGTAAATATTTTGCTGCCATAGTTGAAATCTGAATAATAAATTCTAAGTGCACACACAGTGCATTGATGTACACTTTCAGTTTTGGTTCATGTATGTGCGGCAGCACATGATGCAAAAGGGCTGGGTGATGGTTAATAAATCAGCCGGTGTGGTGATTGTTAAATAGGTTCTGACTTGTCACATCACTGGTTTCATTTCTCTGAAACAGCTAAACCAATCATAGTTCAATATAAAACAGCTCAGCAATATGAGGATACTGATTTGATGATTACATCGGACCAGCTCTATTTTAGATCCACCTTTTACATGGTCACATAGTTAAATAATAAATATTGCACAACAGTATTGGCACTGTGATGTGTTTCAAGTATAAAAAAGTTGATAACGAGACTAGGCTGTGTGGTTAACATAAATACATGTGCAGGTGCATGACCATGCGGTACGCTTAAGGATCCCAGTTTTGAAAATATGGTCACCATAATTTTACCTGCACCTGGCTGCATAAACCACCATAAGTTTCAAACTTAAGTTCGTCCCCTGAGCAAAATATTTCTCTGAGAAAAGGGATTCACTTTGGAGTGTTGCATAAAGTCTCTTAACATGACCCCTAGTGTTTAGACCAGTGTTTCTCAAATGTTTTAGGTCACTTAACACCTCAGAAAATATTGAGCTCTCCATGTATTTATTCTCCTCCTTATCTGCACTTCTCTTCATAACAGTTCCCATTTGGAAACAGTCATATTCAGTCTCTTCATTTGACCTAAAATATGATTTAATTATTATATATTTCTTCTGCATTTTTTCTTTCTGTTACAAAGCTTGTTACAAGACGGCATTAATCAGTCAGTAGTAGCTAACACCAATGGCAAAAGTGAAAATAATAAAAACTGGTGTCTTTTTTTTAATTAAAAAGCTCATGTTAATTTATGAGTTGTGTTAATGGCTAGTTAGCTATAAAGTTGCAAGCGCTAACATAAAACTCTGCCTTCTCTAACAAGTTGTACTTGTCTCATAGTGTCCAGTAGGTTTTCTCTGTCCTGAATGATGTTTCTTGGTGCCTCCTCCTCTTCTTCAATCACCATAAATTCAGCCATTGCCTTATGTATTGTTCTTTAAAGGACATATTATGGGCCCCTTTCTGTGGAAAATGGTCTCATAGTCTACAAAACACTGCTGGAGTTTCACAGGAAAACAGTGTTGCAGAATTTCTCAAATAACTAAAGTAAATGGCGACCAGTTTTCAAACTGAAAAACAACTGAAATAAAAACATAAAATGCCTCCATACTGCTTTTCTGATGTAATCCAAGGCTCCTAAAGTCCCGACACGCCAAGTTGACTTGAAAGATATCAATTAGTCATGTTTTTATCCTGAATCTTCACTGTAGATCCTTATCTTGGAGCCACGTTCACATGTGCATGTGCAACATCTGAACTGGGTCTGTGTGGTGTGATGGTGTGTGCCTGCAAGTGAACAGCTTCATTTTTGGATAAACTATTCCTTTAAGCATGTATAGTATTTGAAATATTGATGAAAATATGCGCACTCCTATGGACTGCTAATAAAAAAAAACAGTAAAGTCACTGACTATAACAGATGTCGACATGAAAAGTCATCACACACTTGAGACTAATCTATTACATATGACCATCTTAATAAATATAATATAAGAATAACTCTTAGAGTAACTCTTTTACTGTACAGATGGACATGTTGACAAAAGTCTGATCCTACCATTTCTCACCTGTAGGGCAGAATAACTTTGTGGGGGTCATATCCTGAACCGACTTCTGGACCTGTTCCCTCTGTCGGCACCACCCTGATCAGCCAGCAGGCCTCTGCTGAAGCTTTCCATTGTGCATTCGTGTATTTGGACTGTAATGCTTGTTTAACCCTCTATGGTACAGTGTTGTCTCTAGGTAACATACCCATTTTTTGCCTTTTACACTCACACAGTACCTCTTCAGTTCCAATTTCATTCCTTACCATTATGCTACTGTGTTGCAGTTTTGCACCATAAAGTGAACACCTGTCTTTAAAGTATCTTTACGTAGTCTCTTTTATGACATCATAATGCCCACCCCATACCAGCCTCCCAGCTGAGTTAGCAAACAGGCCTCAGCTCGCCATATCTGTGTCCTGATCAGACAGGCTTCCAGTCCATCCAGTCCGTTCAGTGCAGCTGAGAAGTAAACACGCTGTAAAGGATTGTTACAGAATCTTATACTCTTTTTCAGAACACAGAAAATGGTGCTACAAGATGCAGATCATGTGGATTAAACTTATAATTTGTTTCCTGCTGTCAGCAGCTGAATGCGGTAAGTGACATTTCATCTGCTGAATTTCAAGCCATACTGTGAACTGTAGCGGGACATATAAGTCTGTGTCTGTGGCCTCACATGGCTGAAGTTCTTGCTTTGCGGATAAAGATTTTCCAAATAAAGAAGGAGACAAACTAATACTGCTGTTGTTGAGCAAACACAATGTATCTCCACTGTATGAACTTGCAAAGTCTTTAAAAAACAAAAAACAAACAGCAGTTTTATTTTGGTAAAGGTAAATTGTGGGTTTTGGTTTAAACTGATCTAATCTTTAACTTTTTTTTAAAATATTTTTGGGCCCGTCTACCTTTAGCGACAGGACAGCTCAAGTCGGACAGGAAAGGGGGAACGGAAGAGTAATGTAACGATGATAAAGAGTTGCAGGCTGGAACCAAAGCCACAGCCACTCGCTCAACCAAATCAGCTGCCAGTGTGCCAAGACCCTTTTAAGTCATTATATCCACATTACTGATAATTATTTATCAAAAAATCTCATTGTTTTTATATTTTGTGAAAATACCAATAATCATCCCTTTAATATTTTTGCAATATCTGTATTGAGGTATTTGGTCAAAAATATTGTGATATTTGATTCTGTCTGTTTTGCCCAGCAATAATACAACAAAGTTACAGTATCACCTTAGCTACCTTGTGTGGAACACACAAGATATTGTCAGTCACAAGCTATATAATCAATAATTATCAATATCAACTGATAGCAGACTTCACTATTGTGATAGGTTTTTCAGCTGTATCGTCCAGGCCTGATTTAATATGGAACTTCCCACTATGTTGACCTGTAACTTTGAAGGAATTAATAAAAGTGTGTTTTGTTTTTGTTTTTTTTGTTTTGTATTTTTGGTAAAATGGAAGTTCTCACTATACATGTATGATTCCAGTGAATCATTTCCAGGTAGAAACATGCTGTCTGCATTTAGAGACTATTTTGACAGAGGAGTACAGTGACTGATAGAGAGCTGGACATTATGATGTCACAGTGAAGTTGACCCTTGACCTTTTTAATATAAAATGTCATCACCTCATCATTTTATTCTGTTAGATATTTGTGTGTAATTTTGTCATAGCATATTAAATCTTGAGTTATGGCCAAAAAAAGAACCACCAAAATCTAATCAGTTCATCTTTTAGTCCAAGTAAACTTTTTTTCTCAACTTTGAAGACATTCCTTCAAGGCGTTCTTGAGATGTCATGTTCACAAGAATGGGATGACCTGAAAACAAAATGCTTCTGGTCATAAAAAACAAAGGCATAAAGGCCATGAAAAATGTTTTTTCAAGAATTCTGAATCTCAGAGGTCCTTCAGCATAGTCATGAATGTGTACACGAAAAAAGCCGTAGTTCCAGTGATCATGCATGCACTGCCTCACTCACTCATGCACACACGGAAGTAATTGCATGATACCCTCAGGGATAAAGAAATAGAACACAGAGAAGTAGCACTAAGAGAAAGAATGAAAAGGAAATATAAATGATATTTATAAGGAAGTGGTATAGTTATGTATACAGTATACACTTATATTGTCTATATACTTATAGTATGTGTGTGTACTGTATACATACAAAGCATGCGTAGCAGTACATGCTGCACTTTTTAATCTGAAAAAAGAATAAACAACAACAAATAAACATGTTGCAAAGTCTGAGGGAGCTAATGGTTACATTCTCTGCCATTGTCACTGTACCATTGCTGCTATAACTTGAATTATGTTTGTTTCATGGTTTTGTAAAAGGTAAAGGTAATTTATTTTTCAAAAGTGTCATGCACCAAAGGGTGCACAACCCACACGGGCATGCAAGACACTACAAACAACAAACAAAACAAAACAGAAGTGCACTTCCTACATGACAAAACAATCATCATCATCATCATCATACCCTGGGCATGTGTCCAAGGTACATCACTGTGCCCTTTAACAAATGAGATGTAAAACACCCCTGTGGGCTGCTCATAAGCATTTCACACAAAGAAACACTTTGTCTGTAAACAGGTTCTGAATTTGACATGGAAACCAAATCAGGACAATCAGCAGATATTTTAAGAAAATGTCTAAAGTTGTGACATAATGGACAATAAAATGAAAGGTGCATTTCATTTTTAACCACTCCCAAATCACACAGGTGACATATAATATATCATTTTCATATTATGTAGTAAGTGTAGCATTTGATCTGTTTATTTTGGAGTTAGTTAAAAGTTGGTGAATAAATGCATTGCAATGCACTGAGTACATTGAAAGGGAAATACACCAGTGTCGACTAATGTGTTTACATGTATTTATGTAACTTTATTATTCTTGTATTTCTGCATTGACCCTGATTTCTTGACGTTGACAGGCAAACAAGAAACTTCATGGTGCAGTTCAAACAGATTATATGAAGTGCATATAATCTGTTATTACTGCATATTATGAACATATGCAGTAACAAAGACTTAAGAGAGAAGCTCAGAAATCTCATGACTTCTGTGCAGAGGAATGAGCTTGTTGTGTCTTTGTATCCAAACTAATTAAATCCTACTAAATCTTACAAAAAGTAATACTGCAATCAAACGTATAAAGACAGCTTTTATATGGCTTTTCAGTTTCTAATAAAATAGAATAATTGGCCTAATTGAATTTTTATCAGAAACCAACAAAAAGAAAACTGACTACACTGGCTGATGGATTTGGATAAAGTTGCAAGTTTGAATAAAGAATCTGAGTTTTGATCCTTCGAATTATTTTCTTTGTCAGGTTCCCACTCTCTTGAGTTCCTGTCTACAGGACGTGTGCAGCCTGGAGATCGACCTCAGTTTGAACAACTAACAGTATTTGATGGAGTTCCCATCTCTTACTGTGACAGTTTGACGACAAGACAGAAACTGAAACCTTGTCTGCAATCAAAAGACCTGCTGGAAAACTGTGGTGAAGCAATTCATCAGGTCTTACAACTTGTCCATGACATTCAACAACTTTCCAACAACACAGTGTGTAAGTTTTTAAAATGTTTGTGATTAACTTTGTTGAAGGGCTGTCTGATATTATGCTTAAAAACAAAAAATGTATTTTACTTTCTTGCTTTACAGATGTTGTACAGCGTCGCCGTGGCTGCATCCTGTCAGCCAATGGGGATGTCTCTGCTTTTGAAGCCTGGGCAGTGAATGGGATGGACTTCATCAGCTTTGACCCTGAATCTAAGATATGGACGTCCCACTCTCCCTATGCAGTGCAGGTTCAACTTCGTTGGCACAAGAATAACAAGAGAAATTTCGACTTTGCACGCTTCATTACAAAACGATGTCCAGAAATAATTCAGAAAACTGAACTAAGACCAACACACCAAAATACAGGTGAGAATTTCCTTTAAAGAAAAATTACAGCAATCAGTTCTTAATCACATTTTATGGTCTTTTTCAGCAGACAAAGTTGTCTCAGATTAAGGAAATAGCTCAGTTGCCATCAAGTGATCTAAATGAGGAAGTCTGGTCATTGTTTCTGGTCAGAGCTGGTCTTGGGTCAGATGTGAGTGATCTTTCTCTGGTCGTCCATTGTAGCCCGTATTATAGTGAGTGCATGAGTGTCCACTAGGGTTCACATAATGTAAATTCTGTCATCAAAGAGTGTACACACAGGCTGTGTGCAGACATCAACATGACAGACATCAATTTGTAGGTAATGTAATAGTTACTTAATGACGCTTGACACTCAAGTGTAACTGCTTTGGTAAGAACATATTTTTGTTCATGCCAATAAACCTACTTGATTTGATTTGATTTGCATAAATTCGATTGGATGAGCAGTTCTCAAGAACGCTGCAATCAGCGCATCACTTTCATGGGCCAAGCAATTGGCCATGAAGAGGCACTGAACTTGATGCTAACCTTAAGGTAAAGTTAATTTTACTTCCAAATGTTATTTGGGCGTATGTAATATTGCCCACCCAAGGAATGCTCTTTTTATGTGTTACTGAAACAAAATCATGACCCTAAACATCATGATCCTTCAAAGTTTGTGTCACTGTTTTCTAATGTGACCATAAATAAACCTTATCAAGTTTGATGGGGTCTTGGTGTGACGGTGAGTGATGAGGTGTGGAGGGAAAGGATGGAGAGGATCCATCCAGGTTCAGTTGATTCAGCTCAAAGTAATGCACAAGTTGCATTATTCTACAGAAAAGATTAACAAAATATATTCTGACGTATCTGATATTTGTGACAGGTATAATCTCACACAAGGTACACAAGGTCACACAAAGCAAGAACTTCAGGATATATTTATGTGGTATTATAAAATGTATTATTTACAGATTGAACCTGATGGACTGATTTCCTTGCTTGGTTGTTCTGATGCTTTTGTTGCACTACCCTGTGATGTACAGCAGACTCTTATATTCACTATGTTAATAGCAAAGAGGATAATTCTTAAGGAATGAAAGGCTGCTAGTGTTCCTTGCTTCTCCAGATATCTAAGTGAGGAGGTTTCAGGGATATGACTTGATAAGCTTCGAACAACACACATGGCTATCATCAAAAAAAAAATTGAGAGCAACTTGAGCCCAATTATTTCATTTCTTCATTTCCTGGTTTATCATTCCATGAAAGTTTCTAAGATATACATTAGCAAAGGAACTTCTTGTCCTACAAGTGTTTCCCAGGAAGAGCTGCAAAGGTACATTGTAAGCTGTAAAGCTGTCTTTCACCACAGTACACACATCAATTGATCACTTGTAAAGGCTCATTAATGACATAACAAGTGTTGACATAATCATTTTACTTCAATCTAGCATTACAGTAAACGAAGCTATGACTACTAAAGATCATCTGTCTATTTAAGTGTCCAGACCAGACCTTGCCTACAAAAGTCTACAAAATATAAAACAGTATGAACTGGGACATATGACAGTCTGTGACTTCTTGAGAGGTCAGGATAAATGATATACCTGAATGGGTGAATGTTTTTTTTTTTGTTGTTCTCATACAAATAATTGTCTCTCATAGTAGACAAGCAGGCAGATGGTGTGGTGAGTCAGAGAGCGGAAGAGGATCTGAGAGTACAGGAAGGAGAGGGAATATGAAGGAGTTCAGAGAGATACAAAGGGGCTAGGTTATGATGAGCCTTAAAGGTCAGAAGCAGAATGTTGAAATCGACGACCAAGTGAAGTTCATGGAGGCTTTTGTGTGGGAGACCAGAGAGAATGAAATTGCAATAATCAGGACAGAATGTAATTGTGAGGTGAGAGCGACAGACAAAGACGGTTGATATTGCGTAGGTGGAAGTATGCAGACTGAGTAACATGGTTAATGTGATCTTCAAAGGAGAGTGTGCTGCCAAGGACGACACCCAGGCTCCTTAACCTGAGGGGAGGGAAGGACTGTGGAGTTGAGAGTGGTGAGAGAGAATAGATTTGACGGGGGACAAGCTGCTTGCAAAAAAGTTGACATTTCTAGTGTAGAAGACCAGACATAGATGACTTTTAGAGATTTTAGTGATAAAAGAATTTGACTCTAGGCCAAGCCATTTTTGAGATAACTGTGAACATGTTAATTTGATTATTACAGCATGACTTTGAATTTAGCGAATGCCATAATGTAATTACACTATGTGCCTGAGTAGTGGAGGAATTCCATCAACAAGTTTGGTGTTTCTTGATTTTACAGTTTTTGCTGTAATAATAAACAATGAAAAGAAACTTTTCACACTAGGGAACCTTTGACCTCATAATCTCTTGAAACATACCAAATATATACAGTAGAATACATGTATTGCTACATTGTTAGCCACTTGGATTTGGCCTTGTGAGGATTCAAATCCTGGACTTTACAGTTACAGCGTATGTGTTCAGACCATCAGGACAACACAGCTGTCACTGACAGTAGCTGACACTAAACATTAACTTATACAATTTGTAAAGTACTGCAGTGCAGTCAAAGAGTGGATAATTTAATGATCTGTAACACTTAATCATGATGAAATATTTTGCCAGTGATCAGGATGTCATGGTGATCTTGTAAAATAGTTATTATAGCAGCCACTTATGCCTTTAGGAGAAGAGAAACTGTGTGTTCCAATACCAATACTACCAGAAAAAGATTTAGTATGTCCCAGTGCATAATGGGTCAAATGCAGTATGCCAAAAGTACCAGGATGTCCTACAGCGTCCAGTTGCATTTTGCAGTATGCAAGCTAGCATGCTTTTCTGGCTATTCTGACCCACATCCTTTTGTGATAGGTGTATGAGCAAGAGGCTCAAAGTTCAAGGTGACATGTCATGAGGAAGCACTGTGTCTCAGCTGTATGCATACTGCATGCAACAGTATGTACTTTGTCAGAGCAGCTGTAGTGTGTGCTAAAAAGTAAAGTAAAGTAAAAGTAAAAGTAAGCTATTTGGAATGCAGGAAAAGTATTTTAACATGGAATCCATCATAGCTGGCTGAGGCCTAAATTACCAAAGTGCAAACAGATTCCCTCCCTCACTGACTCCACCCACTGTCTGAGCCAGGAGGAGCCTCACAAGACAAAGTAGAGAGAGGGATGAAATTCACAACAATTTAAAAGTTGTCTGAGAAAATGAGACTGAGAAAAGTCACACATCAACCTGCTTTTCGTGAGTGTAATGTAGATTATTTTCGTGAAACTTGTTTTAAAATCAGATGAACATTCGAAACATATCTACCATCTAAAGAATGTCTGCGTCTATTTTGGAAGCATTTGAATAGTGACTTGTGAACATCGATGTTAATTTATTTAGCATATTTTGGAAAACATAGAGTAACAAATTTCTGAATTGACCATAGGCTGCACTGAGGCAAACCTTAGTAAGTGGATGTGCTAAAAAAAAAAAAAAAAAAAAAAGTTCAGCTCCGCAGGACTACAGATGATTTGCTTTGCTGCTGGGACCCCTAAAATTATGATTACATTCTGTGTAGATCACAATAACACAATAAACTAAGATGGTAAACATGGTACATATTAAACCTGCTAAACATCAGCATGTTAGCATTGTGTTGTGAGCATGTTATCATGTGAAATATTAGCATTTGTGTTTGCTTCATGCATCTGGGATCAGTGATATGAGGACACCTGAACTGATAACCTGATCTTAAAACTGAGCAAATCCTGCTGAAGAAGACCATGACATCTGTTTGAAATCTGAAAACAAAAACAAATGCTGCTTCTCCAGTCAAGAATGAACTTTCAATGTCTACTGAACAAAGACCCATAGTGGTTATGTGAAGCAAAGCAGCTGCTCATCCATTAAATAGTGTTACGCTAACACTGATCATGATCTTTGATGCTTTATTTCTCTGCAGAGCTCCGTGTTTTTGCCAAGCCAACCGCGAACACAGATGAGGCACTGCTGAGGTGTCACGTGACAACTACTGACAAATCAGTGAGCTCGGTGCATCTGACTGGAGACGGGGCTTCCAAGGCCATTTGGATCACTGTGACTGGACCAGTACCTTCTGAAGACGGATTTGTGATCCTCAGACTGACAGCTGGGATCTCTCTGAGAGAAAACACCAATAAGTATGGCTGCAGAATACAAACAGGAGGTCACAACTTCAGTGTCTTCTGGGGTGAGAACATTTTAACTTTTGAACTTTTTATTTAATAAAAAGTTAGGTATACCTGTTGAGTTGGTGTATCTAATACCACTTTAGTACCAAGATTAGCACATATATGCAGGTTTTTAAATGCGGTACCCCTGCTAAAAATGAACCCTTTTTTCATTGCCAGCAGACCCATTTGCTTTTGTTGTTTATTTCATGTGTGCCAGGGATTAGCTCATGTAACAGCTGATAGGAGTTGTGTTAAGTTACAGCCAATGAAACAACATTTCCTGATTTTGCTGCTTCATAATAAAAGCATGTCCCACCCAAGTGTAATGTTGACATAACTGCCGATAGGAGCTGGATATGATAAATACCCGTGTCTACTGCAGTCATTTGACCTGCAAGTGAATGTCTATTTTATCCATACCCACTGAAGAAAAACGTCAGATGTAAGCAGGTGTTGCTGAGTTTTTAGTCTAGTTTAAAGGGCCTTTATATCTTTCCCCGTCTCAGTATATTATAATCCAAACCCTACTGCCACATCAGGGTGTTAATTCATTTGGAGGGCTGACAGATACCAAGACTGATTTGTCCCCTTCAGCCCTTCAAACTAACCAAGTGATGATTAGTCAGTACTTTTTTCCATATATGTGAACACTTTAGGCTTGGGAGGCATCAAGGTATTATGTTATACCAGTGTATTTATAAATCTCAAAAGTATGATTTTAATATGTTCATTGTGAATTAAGATATCTGAAACACAGATGTTCATGCTCATGTTCATTTCTGCTAGCTAGCTAGCTGCTTCCAACCTCTTTTTTTGAGAGCTACAAAAGCAGTCTATTAGTCATATGAAACATCTGTAAATCATCTCTGTTCAGCCAAATGATGTGCTGGTATTCATGGCAATAAGTGTTATCGGTACTTTAGCAAGAATATATGGAATAAGGGCACTTATTTCCTATATATTATTTTATTCTCAGCATTTAAACCATCAAGCCTGCATCGCAGTTGCATTCTGAACACAAAGGACACTATGTTCACTTTGCCCATCGGCCAATCACAGAGCAGGGACTAGTACAAATGTTGTGAAACCTCCACAGTCTACAATCAGAACTGTATAGTATTGGTCTGTTCTTCATAGCAACAATCTGCTATTCAGAAATGGGCTGACTGAACAAGTATGAAGGTGTACTGTTAATAGTTAAGATTATAATGTTTTTGTAAGATTTTTTTCAAAATGAAAACGAAATATAATTAATAACAAATGTTGGTATTTTTGGTGTCATCTTAGACTACCTTAGATTACCAGTGTAACCAAAAATTATCTTCGTGTTGGATAGCTCCATGGATGTACAATTGATGTCTAATGCCAACATTCTGGGCCCTATCTTCTCCACACTCAGGGATGTGGATTAGTAAAGTCTCATTTGAAAATACTTTCGATCAGAAATAAAGTTTAAATATCAAAGCTAAAAGCATGCAGGAATGTGTGTCTTGTGCTTGGCTGAGACACACACACATCTCCACAATCAAGAAACACCTTTCATTACTGTTAAACAGTGTGTGCGCACATGTATGTGTCTAAAACTATTCTCACTAATAGAGAGTCAAGAATTATTATAATAATTAAAAAGCCTAATAAATCTGAATAGACCTGCAAAGAGGGTCGGGACGGGATCACAGCTGTCAGGTCGTCTTTAACAGATCAGTCACATGACAGCATTGGTTTATTGCATGCTCAGCCTAAACTCACCTGTGAATTAATCAAGGGACTTGGGCACAGCTGCTAGGTGTATCCCACTGTGTGGTGCTGGTGCAAGGGGTGGGACGGGGCAGGATACCCCTACTCCCTCAGCACAAGACAGAAAAGGTGGCCTTGGACACACTTTGAATAAAATAAATGAGTGTTAGAGGATGAGGACTGAAAAAAAAAGTTTTTGAGTCAAAATTCTGATCCTGATTTTTAATGTCTGATCTTTCCTGATCTCAATTTTAAATCCTCTAAATATCATGAATGGACAGAATGGACCACTTCAACAGTCAGGATGGATTTTGAAAAATCTTCTTTCATTGCAGATGGGAACACTCTGGACGGCAGACACCTTCTTGACACTTTCAGCTGGAGAACTTTGTCAATAATCTTGTTCATCTGCTGCGTTCTGTTTATACTCGGTCTTATATCCTGTGGAATTATATATCTGCATAAATGCGGTAAGTGTCATTATTTGTATCATCACATTTTAATCACCTTAGTAGAGCCAGACCAGTTAACTGGAAGAGCCATTCACTGACTAACATTTAAGTTTTGTAGATATCAGTAATGCCTTATATGTCATTAAAAGAGATTTTACAGAACAGAAACGCAAAAGACATGTTTGAGGTATAAGACGTTGGTTTACTCAACACGCGGTCATGCAGCCCGTTCTCACCAGGAAAATGGTCATATAGGTTGTCTGTCCAAGCAGCTTATTACAACCCATATTTATGTGTATTGTTAGGCTGTGACCTCTAGTGACTGTAGTAATTGTAAGGAAGACATATAAAGAAAGTCATTATATCGAGGAGGCTTGGGTCAAACAAACACTGGATTTTCATCTAAGAGACTGGGGTTTGTGCATTGTTATTGTAACATAACATAGGTACTGTAAACCAAACAGCGAAATTTTCCTAAACCTAAAAAGCCTATACCCATTTCACTACATTAACCATGTGTTTAACATCACGTGACTTACACCACATAATCAACACAACACGTATTTTAACCCAAACACAATCTTATCCTAAACCTAAGCAAGTAGTTTTGGTGCCTAAACCTATAAAACCTGTAAATATTTCACAACATTTCCCATGGGTGTAACATCACGTGACTTACACCGATTAACGTAACATAACATAACCTAACCTAATGTAACATATTCTAAAACAAACCCAGAGGTGAAAAGAGTACTGAAAATCTATACTTGTACAAGTACTGTTACATTACTATTATTATATTACTCATAGCAAGTTAACGTACTGGAAAGAAATATGCTTAAGTCAAAGTACAAAGTACTCAGAGTATTAATTTAGTTTTACCATTGATGTCAGTCACTTCTCCAAACTAGAATTGCAAATGTGGTGTGTTTTCCTTAACCAAGCTGAAAACCAGTTGAAAACACTAATAACTGATTAATCAGTAACAATTTATAAGATAATAAACACATGCTTTTCCCTATTTTCTTTTTTTTTTCCTGTTTTTTTAGGGGGAGTTTTTTCTCTCATTTTAAGTCCAAATTTATTTGTTTATTTATTTATTTTTTTTACTTTAATTTAACAAATGGTTACACCTGACAAAACATTGTCAAATGAGGTGCAATCACTGCCACAACTATTGATTTGTACATTTCTAATAGGTTAAATTCTGAACTTCAATTAATCAATTAATACTTACAGTTTCTGAAGAATTTGTGCTGTCTTCATGAATATGCATAAGGAAGAGAATACACAGCCTTTATTTAAACATGCATATGTATTTTAGATTAAATACAGTGGAGAACCTGGCTCTCCGTATACTTAACTGTTGTCACAACAGAGAAAGAAGCTGTGGGATATGACTCTGGACTGCAGTCTAATGAAACACATTTGAGGTTAATTCAGAATGTATGTAAACATCATTAATATTAGCTCTGCTTTATCAGTTCACTTCTTACACACACAGCACTGTAGGTTACTGTCTGTTTAATGAGATGTCACTGCTGTTTCCTAACTGTGATACCAATTTTCATTTTAGTCAAGAGGAGTCATTCAGGAGTTGATCCAGAGCAGATGGAGCAGTTTACCATGATGATTATGTCTTCATACACATCATGTGCAGAGAGACAACAAGAGTGGATCGACTGGATGAACAGGATTTCTTCAGAGGAGCAACACATTTATGATCCAGAACACTATGCTAATCAAATTGAAGGCCCTCTTCGATAAAAAAAAAAATTCAAATCGTTTATCAACTGCCAAGATCAGGTTTTACTGTCTGTTCGTCAGAAGCGTAAAAGTTGTGTGCGTGCTATGGACACTACTTATTCCTTCCATTGTGGTAAAGTAAATGATTAATATACAGATAAACACGGTTCTTACAATGAATAAACCAACACAAGTTAGACTGATATTCCATTGAGTTTACAATAAGGAAACATGATTTATGAAAATTAAGTGTGATATCAAAACAACCCAGCACCTGGTGATATCATGTCTTTATATTCCTCGGAGGGCACAAAACAAAACAAAACATTTTAGGAAAATATTGCAACTAGGGTTGCCCCCTAGTTGACTAAACGTTAGTCGGTGCCTCGAGTCTCTTCATTTATTCGTAAGTTGCAGAGAAAAGACACCCCACCTTAAATTCCATTCAGGAGCTGCACTTTGCTGTTATTCCTCAGGAATTGCAATCAGCACCCTAGCAGGGACTACTGGCAGCTACGGATGTGGTTTTAGGTGTGACGACAGCGAGAAGCATCCATGGAAGCATCTTGTCTCTTCTTCTCTTGAAGAGGTTAGCGTAAATACTGTGATAGCATCAGTTTTATCAGAGCTGGAGAGTATTTCTTCGTTGAAAGAAGAACAAAGAACAGCACTGAAGGCTTTTCTCCATGGAAAATATATTTTTACTCTTCTTCCATCCGGCTTTGGAAAGAGTTTGATCTGATTGGTTGAAGTTCATCCAATCACCTGCCAAGTGTTTTTTGAAAGTACCTGCTCTTTTCCATACAGTTTCTAAGAACAACTTCCCAGATGGTTCTGTTTACATACTAACCTACATGTCAGGTTAGGGGATTCTTCCAACATTGATCTTTTTGCCAGCGCAAACTGCGGTGTAGAAAATAATAGGTGCTGATAAGAAGATAAGATAAGAAGAAGAACTGTGCTTTAGCTGTTAGCAGTCCTATGGGCTACAGTCAGTAGTTAAAAGGGAATACATCACCTAAGGGGATTTAATGTTACAGCGGCTCTGACCGGACTTCAGCTCTGGGGATGATGATGATGACACAGTGGGTTCAGGAGGTGGGAAGAGGTCAAAGAGCGTGTTTGTAACTTAGGGACTTAATTTGTAAGTACACATCGTCCATGCCGGTGTCGGCATGATCCATGCTATTGCTGGTCCCCAAGTGTTTTTTCTTTGTGAAGCTGGAACTTTACTCCCATGTTTGTGTGAGGTAATACTGTGTTGAAAGGAATTAACTAAATGTCTCCTGCTGGTTGTTCCGAACCATTCAGTCATTACCTTTCTAGCCGAGTCACCGTGTTCCTCAAAAATATGTATTTAAATAATCAAATTAATACAATAAATGTGTCATGACTAGTGGACCAATTGCATGAACTGACAAGTAGGAAAATTGTTAGTTTTGGGGCAGCTCTAAATGTAACTTAAGAGGGTGATCACACAGAGATGCATCAGTAGAAATGCATTGCTAGATTTACACACAAGGTGCAAAGGTGCAGTGTTGCACCCTTCACCAGGCCAGTCTCATTTCAAACTCATCCAATACAATGTTTTGCCACTGCTCCCCTGTGGCGCATACAGACAAACCTAACCAAATAGTTTTGGTGCTTAAATGTAAAAAAAAAAAAAACTAGAACTGTTTCACAACATTACCCACATGTTTAACATTACCGGACTTACATAACATAATGCAATTTAACCCAAACTACAGTCTTTATCCAATCCTAACCAAGACGTTTTAGTCCTAAACCTAAAAAAAACCTAATTATAAACTGTCTTTATGATCTGCGTGGGGTCTTTTATTTTGAAGGTTCTCTGTGCTTTTTCTGTGTCTGATTTCCTGCCCACTCAGTCTGCTCTGTGCTAACTGACACAGCAGCCCTCAAAAATAGACTCAGTGTGTAAGTAAGTTTTGCAGTTGAACCATGGTGCAGTTAAAATATCACATTTAATGAAGAATTTCACTAAATTATAAATATTAATTATTATTATTATTAAGTAGTACACACTGTACCTTACACCATTACATTATGTATTCTGTTTGATTATATCATTCACTTTACATCATTATCTTTTCTGTTTTCTTATGTTGCTGGAATTCAATTTCAAAATCAGCTTCTGCACCAGCCTATCAAACCACTGTTTCCTGTTTCTGTACAGCTTCAACAGCCAATCATAAAGCAGCAGTGGTGCTAAAGCAGTAATGTATTGCAACAGCAGTATCTCTGCAGGTCGAACATCTGCCTGTACAAAAGCCACCGTTGATCTTATTTTTGTTAATTTATCTCAAGGGCTTGAATCTTGAGACACCAGTATCAGTCAGTGGCAGGACCGTTTCCTTTCTCCAGGCAGTGGTCCACAGTGATACTGTAAGTAAATGTCAATATTCTTATTGTAATGTTATTACATGCATAGAACGTCCTATATCTTGCCAAAACTATAAACATATTCGCTAACACCTACATTTCTTGTTAAGCTACTTTCCATTTCCAGTATTATTTCATTTCTGTCTGCACTGACCCAAGTCTATCTAAATTTATCAGAGTAGGTCTTGGAATTATTTCCACTCACTGATACAATGTTGTCTGTAACAGCTGGAATAAACAAGACTTACAAAAAAAAAAAAAAACACTGGGGAAAAAAAACAGGTCAAAGTCTTCAATTATGAATGTGAATGATTTCAAACGTTTGCTGTGAAAAAATAAAATAAAACAAAGATTGGGGCCTTAACTGTCTACATTTTAGTTAAAGAGCAGCTTTGTTTCTGTCTTTCTCCCCATAGTTGTACTTTATTTTATGCTTTTATATCATTTCATATGTATTGTGGGCAATAAAAACAAATATGAATCAAACTCTAAATGTTCCCTATTTACTTGAGTTGTGACATATGTGACACTATCATAGCCCTTGTCTTGCAGTAAGCTGCAGTGTGAAAAGTTTTCTAAAACATCATGATATAGTGATGAAATAATAACCAGTGGTGGCTGTTAGGCTGTGTGTTAGTTTAGGCTGTGACATCGTGACTTAGAGGGAGAGTTTCCCTTTTCATTCTTTTACTCAGAGATTTTTTTATCCACATATTTCATATCTTTAGGCAAACTACCTACATGTGCCTGCTATCATAAACCATTTAAAGTTTGACCTGTGATTGTAAGAGGGCAAAGGCAGCATTAAACAAACAGTTTTCCTAGCAAATCAACAATATACAGTGTTTGGGGGTTACTTTTAAAATGTGTTCTAATAAAGTTATTAGTTACCTGTTCAAAAATGTGTCAGTAACCCAATTAACTTGATTACATCTCGTTAATTTTTGGATTACCTCAGTATAAAATATGGTAAAATTGTTAGTCTGATATGTTTTTAAATCTACAACTAACGATTTTTTTCATCACAGATTTATTGGTGGATTATTTTCTTAATCCATTTCTTGTTGGGTCCATAAAATTTCAGAAAACGGTGAAGAGTTTTGATCAAAGCTCAGGATGACATCAAATGTCTTGTTTTTTTCCACAACATTCAGTTTACTGTCAGAGAGGAGTAAAGAAACCAGAAAATATTCACATTTAAGAAGCTGGAATCAAAGAGTTTGGACCTTTTTTTATTTAAAAACAAATACTCAAAATGATAAATTGATTAATCAATCGTGGCACAATCTTGTCAGTTGAAATACTGAAACATGTGTGTCCATTTGCTTCTCGTGTTTGGACCTGTTTGTCAAGTCTTTCATGTGATCTTCATAATCGATTAATCTGTAAACTATTTTCTCCATTATTTGATTAGTTGTTTGGAACATAAAATGTCAGAAAATGGTGAAAAATGTTGATCAGTGTTTCTCAAAGCCAGAGATGACGTCCTCAGATGTCTTGTTGTGTCCACAGCTCAAAGATTTTCAGTTTACTGTCAGAGAGGAGTAAAGAAAACAAAAGAATTTCTAAATTTTTTCTTAAAAAAAAAGACTAATCAAAATAGATGCAGATTAATTTAATAGTCACATATTAATAGATTAATCGTTTCAGCTCTAAGTTTTTTACGTTGGTTGTTAGGTTTATTAGTTTGTTTAGCTGTTCCTTCCTTTGTTGTTCCTCTTGCAATTTTCTACATTTGCAATTTATTTATTGATTGATTTAAAGAAATAATGTGTTTAAATTTCCACTCAGTGAAGCATTTTTTCAATTGGCAGCTGTGTGTGCACTGTGGGTGGTATTATATCATTCTTTATTTTAAATTATAATTCTACTAATAATTCACATTTTTACCTAATGTATCTGTAATCTAATTACATATTTTTTTTTGTCTGTAACTGTAATGGAATACAGTTACCTATTTTGTATCCAGATCATATAATCAGTTACTCCTCAAACATGTTAATATATCAGTCAAGCTACTATTTCTACATTGATTGTGCACCAAGGATGTGATCAGATAAAACATAATGATATGAAAACTTGAATCTATGAACCAGTTGGGGCATTTGTGTCCTTCCTCGTCAGCAGTACACTGATTACACCTATATAGTTACTGAATTTGATTGATGGAAACTGTACAAATGTTATAAAACCCTAATCTGACTTATGATAATATATAATTGAGTGACATCTGACTGATCACAGAGCAGCTTATTGGTCAATAGAGCTCATGCTTTTTGGGGAGGCTCTGTGTAATTGCTCTCTGACCCCTTAGTGTAGCGGCGTTGCTCAATATATCATTGTTCATTTTGCGATAAAAGCACCAAATTTGGCAGCATGTCACTAATGTATTAGTTAGTTGTAGTTATTTAGTTATTTCAATCAGGAGAGACTATAAGAGTAAAAGAGCAATGGTTTATTGGCACATGCATGAGATATGAAACATGAACAGACTTTGGCGGTTAGACCCCATTGAGGTGAAACAATATGCACATATATAAATGGGGGTGATGAAGCTGTAGTGAAGAGAACCCCCCGGGGTCTAGACACTGGTGGTGGTGAAGAGGTGCAAAGCAGAGACTGGTGAGGTGAAGTGGCTCCGGACTCCTGCTGCCTGGACCTGAAGACTGGAGGAGAGAGGGGAGGAGGAGGAGGAGGATTGAGGTGAACATCTTCTGCTACCTGGGTCCAATGACTGGAGGAGAGAGGGGTGGAGGAGGAGGAGGATCGAGGTGAACATCTTGTGGCTCCAGACTCCTGCTGCCTGGACCTGAAGACTGGAGGAGAGAGGGGAGGAGGAGGAGGAGGATCGAGGTGAACATCTTGTGGCTCCAGACTCCTGCTGCCTGGACCTGAAGACTGGAGGAGAGAGGGGAGGAGGAGGAGGAGGATCGAGGTGAACATCTTGTGGCTCCAGACTCCTGCTGCCTGGACCTGAAGACTGGAGGAGAGAGGGGTGGAGGAGGAGGAGGATCGAGGTGAACATCTTGTGGCTCCAGACTCCTGCTGCCTGGACCTGAAGACTGGAGGAGAGAGGGGAGGAGGAGGAGGAGGATCGAGGTGAACATCTTCTGCTACCTGGGTCCAATGACTGGAGAAGAGAGGGGTAGAGGAGGGTCGCGCAACTGACTGAATGACAACTGATGGAGCAAAGACAGAGGCGATTTAAATTTTGACAGCAGCAAATTGACTGGCTATTGTGACCATGGCAAAATCTGATTGGATAGTAAAGACGAAGGTGAACGCCCACAATCAGCTGATTAGAAGGAATAGGAAGAGAGAGACGAGTAAAGGAAAGTTATGAATGAAGGCAGAGTAATAGAAGGTCTTCCTGATTGAACTTACGCTGAGCTTCATTAGTTAGTTATTAGTTGTATAAGTTTATTTTAACCAAAACTATGTTTTCCTAAATTTAACCAAGAAGTCTTTTGTCCAAAACTTGTAAAACATAGCTGGGGTTCATGTCTCGTGTGAAACCAACTGTTAACATTCAGTTCTTTTTAACTGAGGGATGTAAAGGATAATTAGCGAGTAGGTATGCATTAAACAGTTTGAAGGTACAACATGGGGGGGAAGAACCACCTGACACAGCGACTTCAAACCATTTAATGCACACCTACACATATCAGGGTATCACGGTCACTTGCTAACTAAATGAAATAAAATCTTTCTCAGTTTTTTTGATGAGAGTTTTGAACAAATCTAAAGTTATGAAGGACGAGCTCACTGTTGTCCTGACCAGGAATAATTCTGGTTCCTTTTTACAACCAAACTCAGCTGGCTTGGTGGCCTTGTAGTTCAGTTGGTAGAGCATTTGCCCCAGACCTGGAGGCTGTGAGTCCTCTGCAACAGCCGTGGGTTTCACTCTCACCTATGGCCTTTTGCTGCATGTCATTACCGAACTCTCTCTCACCCGTTCCTGATATATCTTCAGCTGCCCTATGAGCAAAAGGCATAGAAGCCCAAAAAATACAAAAAAGTTGATAATAGTCATATCCACACATAAGAGCAATGTTGAAGTGGCACACTTGTAGATGAGAAAATCAGGTGTCTGAGTTATATATTCATAACTAACGCCATTTTCTTCTGTCAACCTTGTTTCTGTGTAGTTATAGGACAGTTTACCTAGTTGTAACTCCCAAAAGTTCCTTTGTTTCCTTCCAAACCCCATCCTTTTTGAGGATACTCCCATAAACAGGCTGCTGTGTATCATACAAAAGGTGCCGCATCTTCTCAACCACATTAATTAGTCTCTTGTTTTCCCTTTGACTGTTTTGATGAGAGGAAACACAAACGTCGAGGTCACATTGATTTTAACCACATAAAAAGATGCGTGAAAATTGGCTGAAATAGATTCAGGGTGAGAGATTTTTCAAACAAGCAACAAGTCACTCAGCCTGTTGGCTGACACACGGAGCAGGTTGGGACGTCCTCATTTCTCGCATCACCTCCAGTTAGGACTGTGGTTCCCAAACTTCGGGGGCGGGTCTCCCTGGGGGCGGTGTGGAGTTGGTCAGAAAGTTGGTTGGTCAGAAAAGTTTTGTGGTGTGAGCTTTGACAGCTGTGCTCTTTAATGTTGCTATGGTCACAAGTTGGGTAGCAGATGAATTTGAAACAGTGATTAAACTTGAGCCAAACTTTGTGTGAATTAAACAGTTTTAACGCACATTCGCCAGCCAATCAGAAAAGAGTATTCACCCAGACCATGGTAAAATTTACATTACTTAAGTTTGTATCATGAACATTGTGGTTTTGTCTTAACCTGTCTGCTCTCTTGGTTGTGAACTAGTGTGATCAGTGCTGTTGTCTATGAAAGTATTTTCTATATTTTTTTTATTTTCCTATTATCCAGGCCAAATGAACCAAACTACTGTTGTAAAGCGACATGTTGTTTCCACTTCATTATAGCACTGTGACTGTGACGAGTAGTCAGTGTCAGGCACAGTAGAGTGAATGACCTCCAGCTGCTCATGTAATAATCTTACCGGTGGATTTTCATGTTTGATAAAAAAAAACAAAAAACACACAGTATGTAACCCAGCTGTCATTATATTATGACCGTACTTGAATTTCAATTTAGCTGGATTTAGCTTTTTTTCTATCCTATTGTGTTATCATGTCCAGCAAAGATTTAACTTTTCCAGCAAAGCAGAGATTTCATCTGTCCTTATCCTAATCCACACAGAATGCATTTCAGAAAGATTCACCAAAGACATGCAGGCCGGCACTCACACACTGTGTGTGTGTGTGTGTGTGTGTGTGTGTGTGTGTGTGTGTGTGTGTGTGTGTGTGTGTGTGTGTGTAATGGAGATTCAAAACATGCTATTCCCCTGGCAAGCTGGAAGTCAGCTGTCACTTTTTTTTGTAATTTCACATCACAGATGATTAAACGGTTTCACATGACCGTGTGCACGTGTAGATGGAGGGCTGAAGGTATTATGCAGATGTATGTACCACTCTGCCTCTGTCCCTCTAAGCTGTAACACACTACAACAGCTGGCGTCCTCTCAGCACGTCTTCACACTGAGTGGCTGGCCTGCTGTCAGTGCGGCAGCATCATCCTCTTACACGCCACAAACACAGCTACCAACGCTTTGACAGGCTCGTTTGGATTTTGCATGGATGCTCCTTTTTGCTACAACAGGGACTAACTGATGTCTGCAGGCTCTATGGAAGACAAGGTAAGACATATGGAACTGGATCAATTGCTAGCCTTCAATTAGACACCCTCTTTTGACACTATTGTTGCAATTCTTACTTCTTTAATGGCAATTCAAACTTTATTCAAGGGGATTCAGGATTGGTGTGAGTGCTATCTGGCATAAAGCTACTATAAGACATTTTTAACAGGTTATGAAACAGTCTCAATTTAATACTATATGACCGGTATAAGTTAACCAGACAATGTGAGAGAAAATGGGATATTTCTGAACAGTTATTCTTAATGTCTGCCATCGTATTCTCCTTCAAATATGACCAAACAAGCATGTTTTTTCATATTTTTCACAGCAAACTCATAGTGAGCAGTGTCTTAGAGATTTTTATTTAGATAATTTTATATTTGAGATCATACTACTGCTTTTGTCCACAAAGGCCTCCTAAATCAAGTTCCTTGTATTAGCTTTATTATTACACTATTATTACAACTCCTATGCTACGTTTCTTTATACTGATTTCACTTTCAAAACTCTTCACAGAGAGTGAAAGGCATGTGACAAAAACTGAAAGTACATTTTACACTTTCAAGTCAAGTCAGTTTTATCTATATAGTGCTCAGCATACTTTACATGTATACATATATATACTGTAGGTCTTTATAATATTAATTATAGAGATCCAACAATTATTAGAAAGTTATTTATGACAGCAGTGTATAGGTGAACTGTACTCTGAAACATGGGTCGGCAAAATCCAAAAAATCCAAATCTAACATGATGTTTACTTTATTTTGTTGGTTAAATTCACTTTAAGAAAAGAAACAAGACTATTTGGAACTTGAAAAGTCAGATGATCACTTACCTCCAGGGGCCAAAATTTCAAAATTTTTAATCTGGATCAGAATGATCCGGATAGGATTAAATCTCAAATCCGGGTATTTCAAAACCATGATATGTGATCCTGACCCTACAAAACCTGTGATGCAGATTTGGTAATCCAATCCTTCCCAGAATGCAGATCAAACATTGTTTTGGGTATTTTAAAAGTCCAAGGTGCAGATTAGGAGAGTGTTGATGCTAAAAATCAGGATTATCCTGATCCCACTGGCAGAGTGGATTCAGCGTGGATTCGATGTGGATTGAGGGACATGTAGGGCTCATGGGATTTATTTGATCATTCTATAATTAATTTCTTGCGTATTAAAGTAACAGATCATGCCAAAACAATATCCATTCCATATTAAACAATTAACAAATGAACCAATGTTCAGTTAGAACATTTTTTTCCTCTAAAAGTGCAATGTGCAACATAATTCTCACCAGTATCATGCTTCATAACATCCCTAAATGATGCAAGGTTCCTCACTGCAATGGAACTCCAGGTAGATGACCCTGACCGACCAATGGCAGCACTGCAACCAGACAGTCCAGCTGGACGGCCAATGAGAGACGCTCTACTGAAACATTATTTTACTGAAAGTCTTATGATCGATACAAGCAGTAGTATACTGACAAAACATTCAGGCCCATGTTTTTCACAGTTTTTTGTATTCAACAAAACAGTCAATTATTAATAATAATACCCAGATGACTAAACTTACCCACTGACTCAGATCTGCTTACCCCTAACTTGGGGCAAGTTTGGCCAAATGGACACTTTTTTTTTCAAGGTCATATTTTCAAGGCCCTTTTCCCTACATGTTTATAGGAGACATCCTGAAACAAGGATAATTATACTTCTACAACATAAATAAAACTGGTTTATTTTACCCCACTCTCCCCTGTACAGTATACAGTGTATTTACAAATCTACAGACCAAGTGTGGGATAATACTGTGTGTTTATACAGAATACAAACTGTACACTTGTGTGTGGGATTAGTGAAGAGGACAGAGTAAGAGAGAGTGATGAGCCAACAAGTGTTTGAGTGTTGTATGTACACATGCTGTGGGTTCAAGATTAAAGCTTTGACCCTGTGCAAAGAACATAATCTGAGCTCAAACACTGCAGCACTCACATGAAATCCTTTGTCATCTGGATCACAGGCTGCAGCATTAAAGGAGCAGGACACTCAGGGTGAGGATTCAGGACGGTGGTGTTTAGTGAGTGAGCCAACAACATGTGTGACAGACAATATCTGACATTTATGCTTTCATTTCATTTGTTGGAAATAAATTAACATAGATTAATATACTTACATGGGGGAGGGGGGGCATTCATATTATACTATTATTATTCATTTATTAATTAATTCACACCATATGAGAAAAATCAAACTTACGGATGTGTGATTTTTGTTTCTCAGCTACAGTTACATTCTATAGAGTGGACCTCATGCAAGAAACCGACATTTCTAGACTATTGATTCATTTGTGCTGCTGCAGTGTTTTTTCATTCACTGGTTTGCAATCAGAGAGAACCTTATTGGACACAAAAATGAAAATAAATGGTTTGGATACTAATTATGATGTTAAAAATAACTAAGTAGATTACATTGTGTAATACATACTTAAGTACAAGTAAAGGTGTAGACTTAACAATCTACTTATAAAAGTACATTTACTTAAAAAAAAGCTACCTAGTATTTATAATTAGTTACTTATTATAAACACCCTGCAGACAAGTTGAAAATATAATTCAGTTTACAATTTAGTTGGGAAAAAGTAGCAAAAGCTTTATCATTTCTTTTCCTTTGCAACTAAATTAAAAATAATAAAACTAACTTTATATCATTTAAGTCTTATTTTTAAACTCCTACTGACACACTCCAGTATGTGCTTTTCACTTCACCTTTACTTCTTCTTTTTTTTTTGTCATGGTGTCTCTCTAGTTCTGGCCCTCATGTAGTATTTAGGAGACATTACCTAAGCTAATAACAAACTACTGGCCACGTTCCCCCGTTTCAGCGGTGATGAGTGATCAGCCATTGGTCCACGTGTCCTCACCACCCTGCCAGACCTCGGGTCAGCAGACGGCTCTGCACCGAGCCGCCAAGGTGGGGAACAGTGATGCTGTGGCTGCTCTGATTCAGGGAGGCTGTGCTGTGGACCTGCAGGACAGAGTGAGTGCTGCTGAACACACTGGGCATGTTACACACACACACACATCTACAGGAACATTCATCCATGCATTCTCAACGTGTGTGTTTGATTAATGGTAATAGATTGTGATATGAATAGTGTGTCCACTATGTGTTTCAGGATGGCAACACTGCACTGCATGAAGTGTCCTGGCACGGTTTCTCTCAGTGTGTCAAACTGCTGATCAAGGCAGGAGCTGATGTCCACATCAGGAACAAGGTAAGATAATAGAGCTGCTTCTTTTTCCAAACAGTAGTAGTAGTAGTAGTTTTCTCTGTTTTCTTGATGGCACTCTATTTTTGTGGAGTACAGCAAGTTGAACTTGTATCCTGTTCCCTTTACCTGCAACCTTTGGTTCAGTAAAAGCGCATTAGTTTGGTTTCTCTTAGTATTGTGCGTCTGACGTCATGATGTCCACATTTTTTTCAAATTTTTCCTGCTGCAGTTGAGCTGCCATTTTTTCTTGGTGACTCAAAATGAAGGTGAATCTTTAGCAAGACAAAAATTATATTTTATTATCAAATAATGAATTATGTTTGATCCACCTGAATGTTTGTTGTGTGTTGTTTAAGTTTAAGTAAAGTCACTAAATGAAACCAGTTACTGTTAAGTCAGGCTAATGTTAAACGATGCTAACGTTAATAATAATAATTTAGTTGGAAAACTGGAAACTTTTAAGTTGACCTGCCTTAAAACGAATCTGAATGCAAACAGACAATTAGGTACATCTGACTTAAAGTAATTTCGTTAATTGAACTTGCAAACTTGATTGTAAAAAAATTTAATTGATTTGTGTGTTACCAATTAAAGTTTTTTTTTAAAGTTGGCCCAACAATTCTCTGTTTTCAGTGTACTTCACTGAACATAAATAAAGATATGAATATGGCAAGACATGGTCAAAAGACACCACCCACTTTACTATTGCATACTGTTATACAGAGTGTTATCACGGCGCGTCAGCAATCCAAAGGTCAACCATGTTGACTGTACTATTCACAAAAGGTGCATACAAACTCGCAACTGTTCCTGGTGAACACGGGGTGGTGTTTACCACGTTCACAAGAAGAGTTCATATGAACACCTCCGTTTTGTGGTATCCAGAACCTCATAAGAGTTCCATTTGAAGGCAGCATATAAACTTTTAACTAGCTAATTGCTGCCAGCAATTGTTTGTTTGCGTACCTTTAACACAGCTTGTGTTATTTCTAAAACGACTTACATTTTCTGTACATACAAGCTTACTCAGTACCAAAACTGTGAATCCTTCTTGTCTTATTTACAAATGGTTGCACACAGCATGGCAGAAATGAAAACCTAATGTTCAAAACATTAAATAATATGCAGGAAAGAAAAGAACAGGACTGACAACAGGACTGATGCTACTACTGAGATTTGACTGAAGTTCAAGATCACTGATGTACACATCCAATAAAAGCACCTCAGTGGGTGAGAACATGTGGCTAAATGATGAAGATCATGTAGATTAGAACAGGACTGCACATTTTTATGTTTACTTAGTTACATTTTTACTGTTTTTGTGTATTTTATTTTCTCTATTTGGAACCAAAGGCCATAAATGTATAATTTTTCGATGATGGCAGTGATTTAATGTTGGTAATAAAGCTTTTCTAAAGATGACTCATTCACTTTTACATATACAGTATGTTGACAAAAATGCACATTTTCTACACTAAACCAAAACATGCAGTGTTTTGCAGTAAAAAGAAACTGGAGTATAAAAAACAATGATACGGAGTTGGATTTGCTGTATTTTGATAGTCAGTTGAGCAGAAAACTAAAGGTGAAATATGTAACACCACAGCATTCAAAAATAGGCGCAGCTGTCATAATTTAAAATATTGGAGCGTGTTATTTCCTCATGCTTCCTCCTCCCCAGACTTGAAGCTCAGACAGCCTGCAGGCTGCAGGGACACTGAAACTACACAGACAAGATTAACATCAAACTCTGACAGTGACAGGTGAGGGTGAGTCCTCCACTGTAGGTTGATTAACTTAAAGTCTGTTATCCTGAAAACAAATACACATTCTGGTGTTGGAGTTTAGAGGCTGTCTGTCTCACTGCTGCCAAACCCCATACATATTTTGCGCAATTTAACTGTTATAAACAACATTATTAACTATTTCTTATGCGTCATAAACAGACTCTGACTCATTTGGCAAACATTCAGTATTTCTTTTAGCTCCATGTAAAGTGACTAAATGTGAATCAGGGAGTGTGCAGATTCACACGGACCAAAACAAAAACAGACGTTCCAGCCTGGAATGGAAATTCCAGAGGAGAGCATATGAGCTGTAACGTTGTTGTAGAAGCCAGTATTTCAAGTTAATGTCTCTCCTTAATCTCTAATGACATGTCATGGTCATTTTATGATTTAGAATACTAAATATATCACAGATTTCTCATTTAAGTTTAAGTAAATACTTGTTAGAATTTGTAAAAAATATATATAATGTACTTATTCTGAGTACTATATTTTGTTTCACTGACAAAGAATGGAATCAGATAGAATTCTGTATAAAATGCAGTAAATACAGACCAGCATATAGTTCTAGGTACTAAAAATTCAGAAGTACAGTCCTTTCCTCCTATATCTTTAATTGATGTTAAATAGTCTTTTTATATTAGAACAATAAAATCAAACCAGAAATTTATTTCAAATTCAAAATCCTCTGCACAGCAGTATAAAGAGTCAGGCGTTGGTTAAGCGCAGGCAGCGTAGGTACAAATCTAAAACGAAACATCAGCTCTGAGCCAACAGAGACACTTAATATAGAGTGTTTGCACTGATGTCATGGTTTGGTCAGTAATGTGGATGCATGGCCATTTTGGAAATACTTGGATGTAAACACAGACTGAATTACACGCTGAATATTCACTTCAGGATGTCCAAACTACTGACAGGTTCAGGAAAACGTGTGGACTAAAACTTCCAGAAAAGGACATCACATTTTGAGAGAGTCATGTTAACAGTGGTAATGGTCTGTAGGAGCTGGCTCTTTCATCTTAAGATGACAAACTGGCAATTTTTACTTTTACATTTTTTCACTTTTCCTACCCTGACATAATGAAATACCTCCTACACAGGGATAAAAATGAACGAGTCATAGTTCATTTTTTAATTTTGAACTCAGAGTATTAATGAGTGCACATATATATGTTTTTCATATCAAAAGATGACTAGTGGTTGTAGTCTGTGAGATACAATTTTATTTAATGTCACCATTGACCCAGGTCTCCCCTATTTTAAAATATCGAGTTAGTATCTCAAAATAATGAGAAACTTTCTGAAAGTAATAACTTAGTAACTCAAAACAATGACTTAATATCTTAAAATAATTTCTCATTAGTTTGAAACACTTAATCATTATTTGAGATGGAGATTTGAGAAACATTATTTTCACAAAGTTTCTTATTATAATGATTTAAAGGATTCATCATATTGGCAGAAATGTGCCTCCATAGACACAGAGGTTTGGAGATGAGTGTATAACGCAGATCTATGTGCGTGTTTCTCACTGTTAACAGACTCCATCCTGCAGTGTAGTTCGGACACTTCGCTGATAAACCACAGAATTACAGAAACACGAGGCACAGAATCAGCTCATCAGTAACATATATTACGAAAGCCAAGGTAGGTGATCAACTGATCACTATCTAATACTTTTAGGATTTATCTAACAACAGTAATACCAGAAGAACTTTTTGGATCAAAATGTTGATTTGTCATAAACATAGCATATAAACAATTAAAATGTCCCTTATCAACAAATATATTTACACAGTCAATTGATGGAAAACTAGTTTACTGTTCTTAATTGCTGTAATACATTTCACAGTATGCAGCCTGTGAATCTAATTACAACACCTATAAAATAGTGTAATTGTTATTTCAGTAATAATTACAGTACTGTGTTGTCATCACAGTAACAAGGTGCTGAATTTTTTTTTAACACAGCAAGTAGTAGATAACTGCTAATACTGTAAATGAAAAAAAATCATTTATGATCAATTGTATCACTTCATTCAACTTTAGAAATTTTAAAAATACACATTTTTGATTTCCCTGCATACAACTCTCATTTGTATAGTTGTTAACGTTATGGTTCATTTTCTGCAATCCTGCCTCTTAACAATTACAAAACACCTCTGTTAGAAATAATGCAAAATGTACAATAAAAAAAGATGTTATTGTTTCTGAAAAAATGAAAAAGAATGTCCTGCTCAAAATTATTGGATTGTGATTTACAGTAAAAATATAATTACTGTGCAATTCAGTAGTCAATGAATTTTGAGCAAGATTCTTTGCAGATCTACAGCAACTTACTGTATACAGGTTCTACAGTAATAATGCCGTAAAAACTACAGTGTAGAGACAGTGGGATTTGTCTGAGATGTTCCTAAACGCATCAGGACGACAAATACCATGTTTTATGTTGGTGAAGCATCCTGAGCAGCAAACACTGAGAAAAATGAAGAGAATAAGGCTGCAGGTCTCTGCAGATACAGACAGCACCACACACTTCTACTCAATCATAAGTGATAATTGAAAGAGATTATGTAATAAATAAAATGTTCAGATTATACCTTTTATGATATGGTTCCCAACAGATGGATGCTGTGCTAATCGTGTTTAGAATTTTGAAAATGTGACTGCAGGTGGAATAAAGGATAGTAAAAACTAACACAGAAGGCCACATTTCTAATTCTTTTGTTACATTTATGATATGCTATGTTAGATTAATAGCAATTTTTTTGCCTATAGTTGTAAAGCCCCATTCTTCACTGTGTCTCCTACACATTCTTGAAACCAAACCTACATCTTTGCCCTCACAATATATAATAATGTGACAAAAAACATAGCAAATACTACATGTCTGTCTTGCAGACCGTCTTGCAGAACTTTTACATGTTAGAATATCAATTGGATTGTTTTTGTCTTCTAGACTTGTGGTGTGGTCACATAAAAGCCCCTGTAGAGCTGTATTTACTTTGTAATTACTCTGTAATTACTCTGTATTTACTCTGTAATAACTGTGATGTTGGCTCAGTCAGGAAACACAGCGCTCCACCTGGCCTGTCAGAATGCACACGCTCAGACCGCTCGATTTCTGCTGCTCGCAGGATCCACCCCAGACACCAAAAACAACGTGAGTCCCCCAGAATCCCACAATGCATTGAGCTAAGCCATCAATAGTGTCAAAATGCTGATAAATCTCTGATGATGGAACTCTCCAATAAGATGTTAAATTAAAAACTCTGCTTTGTTTCCAGGTGGGCGACACATGTTTGCATGTTGCTGCTCGCTACAACAACCTGAGCCTGGTGAAGATCCTGCTGAGTTCTCTGTGCCATGTGACCGAGAGAAACCAGGTGCAGTGTGTCAGTGTTTTCAGTGTGATATTCCCACGGCATCATTCTTCCCATATGACTCAAACAAACAACCCTCATACATTAGAAAGAGGGTAAATACAGGACAGGGAAACACTCACACACACTTTCAGGAATGAGTAACAGTGTGTATGAGAGAGAGTATGAGAGTCTCTGTTGTATGACAACAAGTCTTTATTTTGAGTGTGTGTGATTTTAATGCTGCATTTTACTGGCATTGGTAACACTTTCTAATAAATAGGGGACAGTGTGCAGTGAGCAGGTCATTATTGTGAAACAACCCTGACAGATGCAGGATCCTGACGCAGTGAGCAATTTAATCACCCTGAAGGGGTTTATTTCATAGTAATGACCTGAGTAATGACCTGCTCACTGTAAATTGCAGCTCACTGTAGCTGCATCCATAGCAACGGTCTGCTCTTCATAGCAAGAGTCTGCTGTAAAGAAATAACAGACCTTGGTGTAATTGACCAATCAGAATCAAGCATTTGACAAAGCCATGTAACCATAATTTAAATTTATGATAAATGCTTGTTAATTAAACTATAGGTGATATTTAATTTACTGTTAACAGGCATTCAAATAATGTCTATATATGCTCTATGGTGAAGTTGGCAATAATAAATATGTAACATCTGGGTACACTTACAAAATGAACTTTAGGAAAAGATCCTGCTTTGAGTTAAAGTAAGTTGATCACTTATAATATCCTGATAAAATCATAGTAAGTTTCATGTAAAGAACTGCAGTATTTGGTTATGAAAATAGAGACAAAGTTATTAGACATTTATTGTGGCAGTGATGGAGGAAACATTCAGATTCTTCACTGAAGTAAAACTATCAGTGCCAACGAAAATACTTCATTACAAGTAAAGGTATTGTATTTTAAGTTTCTTGTAAGTAAAAGCACAGACATATAACCAGCCAATTAATTAATCAATCAAATTATCAAAAGTAAGAATCATTCATCATTCATTATGCAGACTGTTTTAATATATCAAATATTATTTTTTGTTTATCACCTCTGCATTGACCTGTAAGCAGATCAAGGTGGAGCCTTGTGTTTCTTTGTTGAAATAAGTTGGAAAAAATCTGCCGGGCTGGTTGATCATTTCAGGTGGTTTCTGACAGAAGTCAACTTTTTTCAAAAAGATGAGTGTGAAAAGACAGAATAAGGAATTTGTCAGTTTGCTTGGAATTATCTCACCATGGTGGCAGATTTTTTTCTTTTATTTCAAGAAAATAAGTCTCTTCGGATACAATAACAAACTACAAAGGACATAATTTACTTCATAAGGTCAAGATATTTGATAGTAAATAAGTCAAGCGAATATATCAAATACATGTGCAGCAAAAAGTACAACAGTTAGGTCTGAAATGTAGTAGAATAGATATGTTCAGTAGCTTCTTAAGTGAAGTAAATAAATCAGAATTGTACTTAAATTGTACAGTACTGGAGTAAATGTACCTCTGTACTTTGCAGCATTGCATTTATGTTTGAGTGTAGCTAGTTTTCCTTGTAAGAACTGCTCAATTTAAACTCAAGTAAATATTAATTCAATATTGGAAACTTTCTCGATTATATTTGTTGAATTGTATGCGTTCCTATGGAAGAATCACGATCTGCTGTGCATTCTAAAAAATAATTATACCCTTACAAAACATAAATTTATTCAAGTGTGATATTAGTATACATCTTTTAAACGAAAAAAAACCCCATGAAGTTCACTTGTAGTATAGTTCACAATATAGTTGCAGTACAAAATAAAACTTTAAGTTTACTAGTCCTATACTTCAAGTATTAGAAAGTGGGCCAGTTTAGTCCCACGTAGTAAAGTAGTACACTTGGAAGTACGCTTTTAGTACATTGATTAGTATACTTATAACATAAAGGATTCGTGGGAAATATACTTAAACTTCAGTTAATTATATTAGTATACTTCTTTTTTGTAATGGTAAACATATTACACACATCTTTTTTGAACCAGTGAAATAAAGTGCTACCAGAACAGCCAAGCAAACTGCATACTTTATGTGTGTGTGTATGTGTGTGTTTTTTTCTGTAGCGAGGAGACACAGCTCTCCATGTTGCTGCAGCTCTGAACCATAAGAGGACAGTTCAGCTCTTACTGGAGGCTGGGACTGATGGGACAATCAGAAACAATGTAAGTCACATACCTGAACATCATCCATCTAAATATGAGTATCATCACCACAACCAAAGCATTACGACACTGAGTGACCACAGGTTGTGTAACTCTCTATCCCAAGCTGAGAGAAGAAAGAAATTAGTAAAATGTTCTCACAGTAAGTAAGTACTCTGATCTTCATGTGTAAAATTGGCAGCGTGCCTCTTTAAAAAACCTTTCTGATGGTGTAAGACGAGGTAAATATTATATTTCTGTTGTGCAACGGGTGACATGAAATGCCAGTGTATTTTTTGTAGTGATCATGTTATACTGTTCACTTCCAGGCAGGTAAAACAGCCCTCGACAAGGCCAGAGACAACAACCACAAAGATGTGGCACTGCTCCTGGCCAGAGCTCCTCAGGTTGGTATCTGCATCATAAACTTAAGCTTGATTTTTATTATTCATAGCGTGTAGACTGTCAATAATGTGATTTACATTTCAGGATGATCATCTACTATTATAACAGTTTATTTTTCTATTGAACTTTACTACCATCTACTGGACTTTTTTATGTATTGCATGTACTCCAAATGATCTCTCACAGTGTTGATGAAAGTGAAAAATATTTTGTGTATTTTCCCTCAAATTCTCTCCATATTTTAGTGTGTACTTCCTTGGGTCATGCAACATCCTTCCACCAGGCTTCTTTGAAACTGAGCTAGTATTTTTTCTTACTCTGCCTCTTTAGCAGAAGTAACAATATGAGATAGAGAAAGAGGTGTTTAATGGTTTCTGTTGTCCTGATGTCAATAGAGACCTCATCAAACCATTGTAGCAAACAACAAACAATCATAATTTTCTTTGGCGGGCCTGTGGAGAATGATTGTGCAAGAGCGGGTTGTTGCAGCAATGTTGGCAGCAATCAGACAGCTGGTCATCCAGTATCACACCCAGGTTCCTTAGGTAACGTGACCACAGCAGATTTTGTTATTGTCTTCAGGTACATCGCTTCATGAGAGGAAGAACGAGAAGGAAACGAAGAGAAAGACTGACAGCTGAGCACAGGAGCCAGTCTGTAGAAACTGTACCAAACAAGGTGAGAAAATAGCAGAAACAATCATTCTTTATAGCATGGTGGGGTTAAGAAGATGGGTCTACTGAGGTACAGAGAGAAATTTTACAATTGAGCAGTCACATTATGTTTAATCTTTAAAAGTTTAGATGTTAAAAATAGTTTTAATTTTACATTTGAATTGAATTTCACACTGTGCCTTATGTCTGTATGTCCTGAGCAGGACAGTAGTTCTTTAGTGGAGGAAACTCCCAGCAGTGAACAAATGCGGAGCAGAACTGCCATCAAGTTGGGCCACCATGAGCAGCAGAAGCAGCAGCAGCATTACCACAAGAACCCAGCCGCCATCAGCAGCCCCTACAGCCACCGCAAGAGGAGGAGAGTCAGGGAACAGGTGGGTGAGCAGGTAGGCTGGCTATGAAACACAGCTGAAGGCTTTGTCTTGATGTGCAGGGGCTTCATGGAGAGCCCCCTGCCATGGAGATTAGTTGCTGCTCATATCCGTGGATGGCACTGGACTGGGCCAACAGTTATTGCCTTACTAACTCAGATTTGGCTGGATTCATTCTGGACAGACACATTAACCGAGCAACCACCCACCCACAGATCCCCTCCTTCAAATCAGTAGCTTCCCTTCTCTGCACCGAGCTGTGGCCCACATGATGATGAAACAGCCCATCTGACTCGTAGGTTAAGTGGGAAATAATCAAATGAAATCAAGACAGAAAGAGCCGAGTCTGAGTCAGAAATATAACTGAACAGATAAGGGACCAAAAAAGCAAAAAGGAGACAAAGAAAAGATCTCGAGGCTGATGCTGCTTTTGCTGTTGATGTTTTAAATTAACCTTTGCTATTCAAAAAGGCCACTGATGGCAGTGCCACACAAAATTCTGCTAGCTGCAGGACAGCATAAAATAGTTCCACTGTCCCTGATTCTGTACCAGGACGGCACAGAACAGGCAGAAAGCCAGAAGCACGACTCAAGACAGATAAGAGCAAAGTGCACTGTCTTTGATCCAAAAAGCAGAATGCATTGTCCCGAGCTGTAACTGATGCAGTTGTTGATCTCTTGCGGCTCCTAGTGGAAGTAATCACATGATCCCGGCTTAACCAGGTAAGGGGCAAGCGAAGTATCAAAGTCTGGGAAATGTATCAAGGGTTCTGGCATGTAAGATCAGGAATAAAGAACTTTGAAAAGGCAATCTGGCAAAACACAAGTGGAAGTAGGTCAGTACTAAGGTAATCAGTGGGAATGGGAAGCAGTGAGTAAGTGGCTTGGGAAACTGGCTAGAAAGAGGTCATGGGGGGCAGGACGTAGTGGCTGGGTCTGAAATGACCAGAGTGTAATAGACAGGGAAAACACAAGTAGGATGAATGATTGATTGATCAGGAAGAATTCATTACAGCTAAAAATTTTTTACCCCTTTGCAGGCTTTGATTGAAGATGATCTGAGAAAAGGCAAGAACGACTTCCACGTGAAGAAGGACCTGCTCTGTGATGATGCTGAGGACAGTTGTGCTCAGAATGGAAAAACCTATCAGCTTTACACACTGTACCGCGACAAGAACGGCAACATCAGACAGGTTACTGATGAATATTTTTCCTTAAATACAAAGATTTTTTTGTTCTCAGAGCTCGATTTATAAACTAGAATGTCTCAGAGCACTAGCAGGGTAATATAGTCATGAAACCGCATTAGTTGGCACAGAATTTGAGAAAATCTTGGTTCCAAAATGTAACATTTTCCTTGTGCTGACCTTTGTTCATCATGTTTACCAGAAAAGATGAGCCATTAAACTGGGTACCTCTGGAATTCTTATGACCCTCGTTCTCCTTCTTCAGGCACCAGCCAATGGATGCCACTGTAAGCCTCTGATCAAGAAGCTGGAGGGTCAACTGAAGGTCACACAGGAGGAGATGAGGCTGCACATCCTGAACGTCCAGGAGGAAGTCAACAGCAGACTGGGCAAGATGGACCGCAGGAACAGACACCAGGTCTGTTACTACTCCCTCTGCTTACAGAACATGGCTTCAGTTTACTTTAACACCCTCTGTGTCTTATGTTGTGTTCACACAGTACTCAAACCAGTTTGACCACAGAGGGGTGTACTACGAAGCGAGATTAATGGGTTAGCGAGCTATGTTGAGTGTAAACCCAGGTTTTCAGTGTCATGAAGGTGGCTCTCTTTTAACCAGGCTAAATCACCATGGTAACTTATGCTAAACTCATAACCTGGTCGGGAGCAGGTTATGTTCAGAGTTTCAGATTAAATCATCTGTAAAAAAGTGCCGTTCTTTAACTAATTATTGCCCTAACAAGGTTGTTTATGAGCAATATAGCTTTTAAACTGAGGGAAGACATTAAAAATGAAAAGTTGTTGAGCTGTATGTTCGTAATATCACTGAACGAATCCATATAATGTAAAAATGTAACTTAATGTAATGTAACAGCAGCACAAACTGAATGCATCGCGCTGTCATGGTAACCTCTGTTTGGTGATGCAGAGACATTTTTCCCCTTTGCTCCAGATCATATTAACTTCTTTTGTAGGATTCTCTGATTCATTGGCTTCTCAAGTTAGATCAGTGCTTGGAATTTATGAAGACCCAGGTTTGATCCTCGGGTTATTTTTCAGGCCTCTGTACAACAGCAAGACTGAAAGGGTCTCAGAAAGAGGCTCGGGGTATCTGTGATTCATTGGTTCATCTATCCAGCTAGACAGATCACTACTTTAAAGTTTCAGGACCCTGGTTCACTCTTTGACTTACTGTTGAATCCTGGTGCAACAGGAAAGAGTGAAAAGCTCTAATAAAGAGATTTCATGTCTCTGATTCATTGGCTCAGGAAGTTAGATCATTGCTTTAAGTTCTGAGGAACCAGGTTCAATCCTTGTTTTTTTTAGGCCTGTGTTCAATGGAAAGAGTGAAAAGCTCTAAGAAACAGAGATCAACTGCCTGTTCAGAATCACAGTGGACTGTCTTAGGTTTCATTCTTATGAGGCTCAGTGAATTTTGAAGTCCAGCACTCAAAGTGAAGACAGAAAAGCATTCAGACAGGACATCTTAGTGCAAAGTGGACTTGTTGACATGCTGGGTTGATTCATGACAAACCAAAGTCATTAGCTCACTTAGTTCTGTATTGGATGCAGGATGTCAAGGTTCAGAGTTCAAACCTGAATCCTGACAGAAACTTTTGAAACCAGAACTTTCTTCAACAACTCTAAAAGAATCCCAAACAAGCTGAACTTGCTGCGCAGAGATATCTCAAAAATATACTACGCCTACACTCTTAATGGCTTGTTTATAGAGCATATGTGGCAATAGTCTTGATATGTTAGGCTGCTGCTCCAAATACTTACTTTCAACTGGTAGGTAGTAGAGCTGCACAATTCATCACAATCACAATAAAATCACAGTATGGTCAAGTGCAAAATCCAAATTGCAGAACCAGAACCAAATCACAGTTTTTTGAAAAAGTAAAAATGTGTGAGAAAACAGTCTTATAATGAGGTGGTGTAGAGCTGCAGAGATGATCTGAGCTAAATATCTTCTCCAGGTCAAAGAAATTTTTTTTCAGTGAAAAAAAATATAAATATGAATATGAAAAGTTTATCAATCTTCAAAGGAACTGGAGAAAATTGTATGATCTTCAAGAATTATTTCATCATGTATATTTTTATTTATTTAAAAAAATACTGAATTTTAGATTCATTAATTCTAAAGAAAATTATAACACAAATGCAAAATGAAAATAAATGCATATAATATTTGCATAACTGTTATGGCCAGACTGTTGCGTGGAATATTTCCCCTTATCAATATGCATAAGTACAACTGATATGTGTTATTACATGGAAAGTATAAAAAAATATTTTAGGATAGGATTTTTTTTTGCTTCTGTTTCTTGTTGGCCAAATGTAAAATAAAAGTTGATTTACCACAAAATCATCATATCTATGTTCAAAATTCAACTAATCAATTAATTGATCTTATAAACCTAAAAAGCATCATTAAACATAATCAAATTAAATTAAAGGAAATTTAATTAGGGATTTTGAAGGCAGCACAGTGGAAAATTAACTGATGATTCAGGTGCAAACAAAATCAAAGCAAAGTCAGAATACTAAGTTTAATATTCAATTTGCACTCAAAATAAAATAAAAATGATCCACGACATACACAGTGAACCCGAGCAGCCTGTAGGGGGCGTTGCTCTGCTGGTGTCTTTAAAGACAACACATGTCCTCAAGCAGGATTCAGTCCAACACTGAGCAGGTCATCCTCTTGAGTGACTATTTTCATGCCAAAACATTCCAAACTTATTACATAATTACTTGATTCACTTTTTTACAGTTACATTTTTCTACATTTTGTCAGATTAAAGTGTTGGACATGCTGAACCAGGAAAGAGCAGCGGCAGACAGGAAGTACATGATTCACAGGACCGAGCAGAGGATTGCCCAGGGAAGAGAGGAAACCCTGATGACACAGGTACCAGCTACAACCTGACACTGGAGTTCTTTGCATGCAGGCAAAACATGGGAATTTCCCATTTTATGTTTACATGTGTAACCTTAATAACTGTGTGGGAATAACCTGATACATTCATGGTCTGATTATGAGAAAGAAGGTCAGTGTGGCTTGGACAAAACTCGCCTCTTCTTGTACCAATAAGACATCTAACAAACTAGAATTTTAAGCATAAAGCCAGAAATTGAGATTGATCATAATATTTGGAATAGTGAGACCATGTTTTTGGTACAACAGAAATAGGGGCAACAAATAGCAGCTGTTAAAGGGAAGATCATACAGCAGCTTGGTTTCTTATCTCAAGCAGGCGGCAGTGAGTCATGAGCTGAAGAGGTGGTGTCTGTCCCAGCTGAAGGACATGGACGTCCACGTCCCCGCCAAAGCCCAGTATTACAAACTGCTCCCCTCCCCGTCGGTGGAGCAGTCCGTGGCAGACGCCGACCTGGAGTCACTCCCCCTGCTGTCTCTGGTGTCTGGAGACAGCAGCACCTCGCTGGCTACCTACGTCAACATCCTGCCATCTAAAGCTGCCCACAGCATGGGAGGACCAGAGCAGGAGCGGCGGGGCAGCAGGACGTACTTTGAAATGAAAGTGGACAGGTCACCAGGTATGTCCAGTGACGTCCTCTACAAGGGCGCTCAGCAATGATTTATGGGTGTTCTCACTGCAGCAGCATCAACAGGTCATTTTATTCCTAAAAAATGGCTAAATTGTTTTTTTTAATGTTGGCTGTATTTTCTGTTTTATGGAGTGATAAAAAGAGATATCCAGAATTCCCTCAGTAAATACCTTTGACCTTAATATGTCAACAACTGGGGAAGTTTAATGGTAGTTCAAATTTTCACCCTATTTACCCGATTGCTTCTTGGACAGTCTTGCTATGGAGATATAAAACTCTTATTTTGTCATGTTGTCTTACGACCTGTCCTGTCAGATGACTATGAGAACACAGCCCTGTTCCCTCTGCCTGCTGAAAGCACCTCAGGCCTCCTCCTGGGCTCCGCTGACCTCCTCTGGCCTCCTCCGGGACAGCAGGACGGTCCCGCAGTGGCAGTGGTCCCACTGTGTGGGGACGTCTTCTCAAGCAGCAGCAGCCAATCCAGCATCAGTGAGCAGCACGGGACACACTGTGGAGAGCTGGTGAGTGTCCGCAGGCCCGCAGGGACACACACAGAGGACTCCAGGACGCTGGAGTTCTTCATCAGCCCACCCGCTGAGCCCACGTTCAGCCAGGAGAGGAACAACCTGCACGCCAAGGAGGTGAGTGTAGGAAGTGACATGACCTGAATGGAGCTGTCAATCAAACAAACACATTATAAAACACTTCTCTTTAAGCCTTATACTGGAAGATTATTCCACTTTGTTACAACTATTACAACTTTTGTTACTAGTCATATTTTCATAATTTTGCTCAACATTTCTATGAGTGATAGTAAAATCATAATAACATGGGTCAAAAATGACCTGTATTAATTTCCTACTTTATTTCATGCATAGCTGAGTGTTTCTTTGCTTTTGAAATCAAATCATCATCATCATTTAATATTGAAATATCCATTAAATGTCTTGTTTTTATTCACCACAAATCATTATTTTCATTTTACTTTCTTACTTTTTGAACAAAAGCCATATTTGTACTACTACAAGACATTTAATGCATATTTGGAAAAAGAAACAGCTGCACTCAGCTGTGCATGGAATATTGTAACATGGTAAATGAATACAAGTCATTTTTATCCCATGTTCTGCATTTGAGAGGTAATGATACAAAAATGATTTCAAAAAATAAGAAAAGAATAATGAAAATAAGGATTTTTGATGATCAAAACAAGTTAGTTGAAGAATTCCTGAACTACTGAAAGATTCAATTAATTTACCAAATATATATATACAAATAAATTCAGTTAGTTTTGGCTCGTTGTTTCCGCCTGTTTCCAGTCTTGATGCTAAGCTAGGCTAATCACCTCCCTGCTCTAGCCTTGTACACCTCTTCAGTACATCACTTGCGTTGTTGCCTTTGTGTCAGGTGACTCAGCGTTTCTTTGATACGGTGTCGACTCAGCTGGAGCGTTGGTACGAGAGGAAGCTGGTGGAGGTGGAGCAGCAGACGGCGCTCCGAGCCCAGCAGGACAGGAAGGAGCTGCTGCAGCGAATCAGCGTGCTGGAGGAGGAGCTGCAGAGGCTGAAGACCAATGAGAATGAGAAAGCTGATGCACCCTGACAGCGATCAGTAGATCTGTTTCACAGCAGGCATATTAATATAAAATAATGTAAACGCAGGCATAACCTGTAATACTAATTCAGGTTTTTTCCAAATAAAAGCAAGAAGTTTACATTTGTTACTATTTAATTAGCTTATTAATATGTGTGTTGTAAAGTGCATAATATTATAAACTGAGGGAGGAGGGGTTTTAGAGTTTTCTTCATGTTCACTCGATTTCATCCTAAAATCAGAAATACATATTTTTGTTTGTCCATCTAGATAGTTTTGAAGAGATGTCTGCCTTCACTCCAATATAAAGGAACGAGTTTGCTCTAGTCCTGTGGTGTTCAAAGTGCCCAAAAAAACATTTTAAAACTCAACAGAATCTTTCCAGAAACCATGACTCGGTTGTTCAAAATAATCCACCTTGTTGTGAGAAGTCTAAGTAGGAACTACTTTTTTTCTGCAGTGGAGTCTACCAGAACTACTTTAGAATCTACTGGAACTACTTTTTTCTTATAGAAAAAAAAAAACAGTTCTTACAGAAACTGCTCACAACAAGGTGTGTGGATTATCCTAACTAACGAGGTCAGATGTTGGTGATGTTGATGGTTTTTCAGATGTATTTTTTGGTGCTTTGAGCACCACAAGCTGAGCGCCATTTAGTTCACATTTTCAAAACTCTTCACTCAGGTCTCTTCATTGACATCAGTTCATCTAACATCCAAATTGTACTAAAGTAGCATTTCCAAAATGAGCCCAAAAAGGGGTAACAGTGTGTCAGTTGGCAGATTAAAATGTAAATCTTATTTCCTCAAAAAGTGACCAGGGCCTTTATTTACCTCAACCACAGAAGGCAGCAGAAGTATCAGACAAACAGAGCCTCCTCCCAAATCTATGCTCTAACGTCACCCGACCTTACAGTGGCACAAGACACTTCAGGCTATTTAAGCATGTTTTTCAAATGTGACAATGACAATTCATGATGTATTTTTGGTCCCTGCAAAACACCAAGTATCTCGTCGAGAGCTGAAAACATTTAGGAAGCACTGCTCTAATACAATCATAACACTTCATACATTCAGGATCAACTCTTATCACCATACTGTAATTTAGCATAAAAAAATAAAAACAGTTGGTTGGGGGGGGCTAATGGACAAGGCGTACACCAAACAACATTAACAGTTCAATTCTGGCTGGGGTCCTGTCCTGTCATTCCCCTCTCTTTCACCCTGTTTACTGTCTCTTTATCATGAACTCTGCTGTCTGCTGTCAAAAGGCAAAACGCCTTTGTATGATTAGCATATTTCAATTATTTGATCAAGATTATTATTGCTTATGCATTATTGTGTAAGCAGTATTTTAATGTTATAGTAGGTGGATTTAACACATGGAGTTAATCTGCTAAAGTTATTACAAAGAACATTCATTGTGGTGATTTTTGCAACACCTGTGAACAAAAGTGGTAGTGTTTTCTCTGCTTCAGCTACAGAATACAATGTCCAAAATAAAATTATTGTCATGAAAGTCACCTCCAGCGTCTTTTAAAAGGAACAGTGAGACCATGATATGTCATCAGACATCAAGGAGAAATACTGGCTACTCAGCAGCAGTGTCCTCCTTTGAAGCTTCTATCCTGGGATAGAATAACTTTTTGTTTATCTTTATCACATTAATCAGAGTTCAGATGAATGCCAGATGTTACAGAGCTCCTGTAGATGATCTGAACTTCCCCGAGTCTGGGGAGGAGGGGCCAGGGCAAACTCATTAAAATCATGGCTCATATTGTATTAAACAATTTCCACCTATTTAATATATAGTCTATGGCTCCAACTCACTATTTCAACTGATGCAATCATTTTTGCACATGCAGTGTCTACATATTGCTCCTTTAACTGGCTAATGTACTACTCACTGCAACTTTTCCTGGCAGAATGTAAACATAGGATGCTTTTATCTCATTTCAAGGAGAATGAGAACAACTATAGCCAATCCTCTCGCTGATGATCTTGTTTACTTATGTAGGTCATATAGAGGCATTAGTATTAAATTGAGACTGTTTCATCACCAGCTAAAAACTCCTTGTAGGAACTTTAATTACATACTGTCAGGATCTATAACAACTCATTATATTTTAGAAGCGTATCATAACGTTGTATGTAAAATCTCAAATTTGCAAGATAAGAACTAGCTGTTTAATAAATGTGCAATAAACAGTACATTGATCCTCTGAATGTAACATAGTTTGAAGTGTGAAGTAGCATAAAATGGAAATACTCCTTGATTAAAAGAGCAAAATTAAATAAATTAAATACTTGAATAAATGTAGATTGTTGTATTCCATCATCAGCTGCCTGGTAAGCTGGGTTACTACATGAACTGAGTGCCATAACAAGGATATGAGGACCAACATGTGGGTGAGGTGAGGTCTGGTGTCAACAAACAGACAGACTGGACAAAGTCACGCCCCCAGCTGTCAGTCAGGCCGGGGGACGGCGCTCCCGATGAAGCAGCCGCTGGTTGGTTGTGTAACCCAATGATCCTGGTGTGACATCTGGCTTTTGGCCTCAGCGACCACAGCCTTCTGAAGGGAAAATCAAATCAATGCTCCATTGACTCTCTCAGAGCGCGATGGAAACCTAATTAAAGGCCCTCCAGGCACAGCTGGTCATTTTATGCAGCCAAGCACCAGGGCTCTCGAATCAAGCCAGTAATATGTACTATTGCTTTACTCTGTGCACCGAGGGAGGGAGGGGGTCTGTGGGCCTCCCTCGCCAGGAGAGTGTCAGCATCCAGTCTGGCCCCTGTCATGTCTCTGTTTAACAGCTTTATGACACACAGCAGTGCATTCTGGTATAAACCAAACCACCTGCTCAGAACATCATACACAACTGAGCTAATGTGTGTGCAGCAGAATTAATTAACAATGTTTTAACAGTGTACAGACATTTACAAAAGATAAATGAGAACTATGTCCTACCAATAAATCTTTTAAAAATTATTCATACCACTCTAATTCCAGTTTTTGGGCAGAAATTTAAATTTAAGGACTGAAATAAGGTCAATTATAAAATGATTTTGTTTGCTTGAATTTTTTAAATTTCTAAACGTGATCTGTGCCAGACAACAGTTCATACTTCAAACAATTTAAAAATGTTTTAAAAGCCTTCAAAATCTAAAACTAACAATAGCTACTGATAACACAGGTATATAAATGGGTATGAAAAAGGGTTAGCTATACCCTAAGGACCCCTGTCTCATTTCCTGGTTTAAAAAAGACAGGAATACTGCTCAAACACTGGTAAACTCTAGATTTTTAGACAAATTAATTCAATCAATCAGATGTGTCTCAACCATAACATGTCGACTCTGTAGTTCTTCTAAATCAAAACTAAATATGAATTATGGTTTGAAAATGTGTATTTTGATTAACATTAAGAGAACTCAGAGACACTTTAAAAAATATAATGTATAAAACAAATAAAATCACTTTGAGGTTGGCCTGTTACGAGGTTTAATAGCCAAGAGTTTGAACTTTTAAAATATATCTTTAAAATGCATTTCCCCAGCATAGTTGCAGAGTAAAAATCAAAACTCCAAGTCAAGAACATTGTGTTTTAACTTTGAGGGAAATAAAGAAAAATAAATATATCTCCATGTGAATTTTTTACAAGGTATTTTTTTAAGCTGCACTCATCAGTATTTTTCTGTTAACAATGGATCAAAGCCCCTTGTGTGCTGTTAAAGGTGGATTAGAATATTTTATGTCTCTTCTGATGTTTTCTCATTAGGTGCAATTTCTTCATGCTGTGCCTGAGTACAATTGCCTCTTCCCTGCTGGGTAGTTTTCACATTAGTAATTTTGTTCTGTACCCAAATACTTTTGCATCATCATCATCTACACAACATTTGTTTATGCTATTTTGTAGAAAAGCCAGCCAACCAAGCCAGCTGAAAGATCCCAGTAGCAGTCCACTTCCTTGTTATGGTACGGTTGTGTTTTATACCTGAATACAAATGAGCCATGCTTGTGACCACCTTGTCGAATGGACCCGAGCATGGATCAACAAACCATACCAGTGCACAGTACACAGTGCTCACACAAATGAAATGAACTGGACTTTGCTGTAAGGTGTACTCGGATCCAGGCTCAGGTCCCTGATATGAACATCGCTTAACTGGTTTTAATATGAGGATAAAACTAACTAAGAACCGAACTTTAGTTATTAAACTTATGGCTGACATTATAGTGAACAGAAAATCTTGTGTTTTGAACTGCAGGTGTGGGACTTCAATAACATAAATGAAGAATTTTAACAGTTTTGATTCAGGGAGATCTGGATGTCATTTTAAAACTGAAATAACTGAGCTGGAACTAGATTTAAAGTTGTTATGGTGAATCTATGTTAATATTAGCAAAGAGTCGATTGTTTACTGAGAAAATTTCGAGCATTCAGCATTCAGTCAGTCATGTTTGTGTCCACCTGATGAGTGTCAGTTCAATATTCGCTCTCTTTTAGCTCTGTTTTTGGTCTCCACCACCTCCTGAGGGAAATATTTGTCTATGTAGCCGCTAAATGCAAAGCTTGTTGACCAACTCGTCTACACCTGTCTGTCTGCTGTCTGTTGCTGAGCTTACTGTTTCCATGGGCAAGAATGATCTTTCGTGCTCAAGTATACATTAGCTTGCTAGCTAACGTTAGGTTAATTTTTTTCCAAAGCTGATAATAATACAGCTTGCTTGTGCATTTGTCACTGACATCAGCTGCCTACTTGCATATATAAAGGACACAGAGGAGGGAAAACAATGCATGAGGTAAAAGATGCTGTTATGCTTTTTATTTTACAGCACTTTTATATTGGGAACATATTTTAATATAATGTAGGAGGTGGGTTATACAGCATAATGCTATAATGCTATAAAGCTCATTAGAGATGAGGGCTGAGTTGATCATTCTCTGTGGGTTCATCACTACAAGGGACACCTTTCACATTACACTGAGCCATTTGACAAATTGTTAATCTAACAATATTGAGCGGTGCAAAATCCAAATGTTAATCACAAGGTCCTATCATGATTGCCATGTGGGAGTGTACATGTGATTTTCACATGAAGACTTTTCCAGTGTCCGTCCACATACTTTGTTGGATTGAATTTACACAGCAGGGATGCCAGGCAGTCATGCATGCATGTACATGGACTGACATGCATAACCCCCATATCCCAAATTGAAGGCTGTGTGCAGGATGGCAGGTGGGACATGATCCATTAAACCACATCCTCCACATTAGAGAGTTGACCCCAGTTAAACATAAAGGCCTCCCTGTCGGCTCAGTTACATGTTTATGTTGACGGCAGCAGAAGTACATGAAAGACAGAGCATTAAAATAATATCATCTCCCTCTGTCAGAGAGGGTCATATTGATGGTACTGGTTGGAGTTGGCACCGCTGGCGTGGGAGAAGGGAGGGGGGTTGGGGGGCATTGTCCCGTCGGGAGGCGATCGATGCTCACATCCTGTGAACCCAGCATGTAACACGGGAGAGCACTCCCAACCACACAGGCAACGCACAGATACACAGAGAGACAAGGACAGCGGAGAGCTGAGGGATGTGGACGGGAGTTTGGGACCAGCACAAGAGGACCGCCATACACCTCCATGGGGTAGCCATACAGACGCAGTCACTTCCTGGGACGCATGTAAACACAATGAAGTGCATCAAGAGGCAAAGAGGGAACCCACACCAGTGATATGTAAGTGCTGCTCAGATGTTTGCTGTAATCCGATACTTACAAAAGTGTGCAACACATTGGTCCAAGAATGTAAATGTCATACTTTAATTTATAATTGGTATTGCAAAATAAATTTATGACCTAACAGAAAACCATTCAAGTGGCATAGTAGGAAAAATCCACCATAAAGTAGAAGTTGCATTTTGTTTGCAGGCACTGTGCAGTTCAATTTTATTATGTTTATGAACACCTCTGTATGAGCATTAAATGCTGGTCATGACAACAACATATTTCAAGCCAGTTATCTCAGAGCACTTTTCACATAGAGCAGGTTTTAGGTTGTACTCTTTCTTATTTTATTCCCACCATTGGTAAGCACTTGGCAACAGTGATGAGAGAAAACTTCCTTTTACTAGTCAGGAACCTTGTGCAGAACTAGGTTTTGCGATGGGTGGCCATCAGCCTCGACTGGTTGGATGTCAGATTCTTGAAAAACTTGTCAAACTCAAGAACATCATTTAATGTGGCCCACAAGAGCTTGCAAAGAATGTAGTTTGTGTAATACAAGTCCATGCTGTGTTATGCAGGATGGTATCTATGAACTACATAGCCCAGAATGCATTCTGATTATATGTTACGTGCACACTGAAGGCATCCAATAATAATCAAATGTAGAGGCAATTATGTAATAGCAGATAGATTTTTGTAGTCTTGCACATCCAGCTGGCCGTTTGAGGGCAACCTTAATGCTGGTGTGGCCTGAAATGAAATTGAGTTTGGCAACCCTGGTTTAAACATGAGTGATACAAGACCGTCACTGAAGCTAAGTCATCCTCTTTTTACAGATTGTGAACTCATACAAATGCTATAAGATATGACGCAGTACATTGCTATAGGATGCGGTAAGACATGATCTGTTACGATTTGATACAATGCAACACAATGCGATGCAATGTGATATGATATGATATGATGCAATCCAATGCGGTACGATACGATATGATAACATACAATGTGATCTGAACTGATGTAATGCAGTGTGATACAATACAATACGATGCCATACAATTCAGTATGATGTAGTTCAATACAATGCAATGTGATATATGTTATGATACGGTGTATGATATGACATGATGCAATACAATGCAATGCAATAAGATGTAACATTATAAGATACGATGCAATGTGATCCAAAGTGATGCGATGCGATGCAATGTGATATGATACGATGTAATACAATGCGATACAATATGATTCAATTCGTTGAATGTTGTGAATATGATATGATATATAACGATACAATCGATGCCATACAATGCCATACAATGCAATATGATACAATATGATACAATGAGGCAATACAGTGTGATATGATATAATATAATACAATATGATATGATACAATACAATACAATACAATATACTTTCTTGTCCCTGGAAAATTTGTCTTGGACTCAGATGCTGCACACAAAGAGCTGCCTTTATACTAATAGGACGGCTGCTGTCACTGAGCTCTAACAATGGTAGTATACTGGGGTATAGTATAGGACCTTTATTCAAAACTCTTTTAACTGAATACCTCATACGAAAGTCCAAAAACTGAACCACTATTTCACTTTCTTATCATATATCACTTTAAATTCGTAATCTTCCAGCTTCAGTCACTGTATTGGAAACACTGTGCATCTAAATTCTACTTTAGGCTGGGATTTCCCTGTCATAGTACATATGCAAATGCACATACACTTTCTTAATAAGAAATTATGTAATTAAGTGACATCACAGTGTCAGACCACAGTTTGGCTTCTCTCCTCTCCTCTTTAGCCCAACCAGATGTTTGCTGTACAACACATGACTGATAGCTATCTCCCTCAGTCAGACAGCAACACGAATCCTCCTGCACCTGATTGGATGAGCACACTACTCTCTAGGATGTGAGTCGTCGCAGCAATTTAAAAATGGAGGAACAAAGCAGCTGTCAAATTTCTCATCAACTAGCTATGTAAATTATATATCTAGATGCTGATTGGTCCAGCATTTATCTTAATACATTCTCAATGTAAATTCAACAACATTAAACTAACAATGAACATATCCCACTAACAAGTGCTGTGTGTGTATCCAAAATATCTCCTCCCTCTGGACCGTACTGTCCAAAAACTGTTGCACTGGTTGACATGGTTGACAGAGGAATCTGCTGAGCTCATGTTTTTATTTGCTTTGGCAGATACGTCTTGACCACCTTCCATTCAGTCAGAATTCTACCAGCCATGGATCTGGTTGGGCCAATCACAACCGTTTATTTAATATGGTATAGGGTCTATAAAATGATTGACAACATTGGTCCAGATTTGAAAAGACCCATTTCACGCTGCTCTGATTGGTGGTAAATCTATCCAATTGTGTCCAGTTAGCAGGTTTGTCCACGCCTCAAGTTCATGAAACTCAGTTCAAACTATTAAACTAGGCAGTTCTGATCAAATATTAATGAAGGTTCTGTTAGTGCATTCCCTATATTTCACCCAAAATTTTTTCAGAAACATTTTAGTGCACTGCTTAGGTGTAATACAGAAAAGACTGCGACCAGCAAACTGACATATTGTGTCCTGCTTTCAGAGGCTCCTGAAACACATTTTAGTGTACTGTTTTACTGTAATTTGAGAAAGTCACCAGGCACCACCCCAACCTTCATGTGTCGCTCATTGCTAAATCACAAGTTTTGTGTCAGATGCATTTTTGCCTGCACCGCTTGGAAATCAAAAAACAATGCCAAGCTACAGCTGCAGCTTATCTAGCTACCCTCACTAATTGTTTATAGCATGTCTGATCATCTGACTGTATTGGTTGTCTTGTTGGATTTATTCTAAATTATGTTGCCACATGATCTTAGTAATCATATTGAGTATAATATGAAGAGTGAGAAAGTCCATGTAGGCAGGAGGACGGGGTGGACAGGACTTTCCCACAGGAGACCAGGGTTTGGTTTGTTCCTGTTTGAGACAAAAATGTTGCGAATGTCATAAGGGAGTAGTTATTTTGATCCAAACTGCAATCTTTGCCTAAATCTAACCAAATAATTTTGCACCTAAATTTAAGCAAGACCTTTATTTTGAAAGTGTAATCAGACCAGATTTAATAATGCTAATTTGACCAAGAAATGAGAACAACAGTGGATAATACAGTAGTTTGAAAGTTCCATGTACACAAATCTAATAGACTGAAATTTCTGACTATTTCACAAACTCCCATGAGACTGTGTTGTAATAAAGTGTACGTCTCCTTCACAATTTCTTAGCGAAAACTGACCCACTATGTGGCTCTGCTGAGGGTAATGTGTTGTTGTGTCTCCACAGTTTGAGGACATGCGGCATTGAAGTGGTGTGAAGCTGACCATGGGTGACTGGAACCTGCTGGGCAGCATCCTAGAAGAGGTCCACATTCATTCCACCATCGTGGGCAAGATCTGGCTAACCATTCTCTTCATCTTCCGCATGCTGATCCTGGGTGCAGCCGCTGAGGACGTATGGGATGATGAGCAGTCTGAGTTTGTCTGCAACACTGACCAGCCAGGCTGCAAGGCGGTCTGTTATGACCGTGCCTTCCCCATCTCCCTCATTCGCTTCTGGGTCCTGCAGGTTATCTTTGTCTCTGCACCCTCGCTGGTCTACATGGGCCACGCCCTCTACTGCATCCGAACACTGGAGAAGGAGCGCCACCGCAAACGGGCCCAGCTGAAGGAGGAGATGGACGAGGCTGAGTTGGCGGTGGATGACCATAAGCGCATGGAGAGGGAGCTGAGGAGGCTGGATGAGCAGAAGAAGGTGAAGAAGGCTCCTCTCAGAGGCTCTCTGTTGAGAACCTACATCATCCATATCCTTACACGCTCTGCGGTGGAGGTCTGCTTCATCCTGGGCCAGTATATTCTCTATGGCATCCAACTGAAGCCACTCTATAAGTGTGAGAGGCAGCCTTGTCCCAACAGTGTGGACTGTTACATCTCCAGGCCGACAGAGAAGACCATCTTCATGGTCTTCATGATCGTCATCGCTGGTGTCTCACTTTTCCTCAACATTCTGGAAATATCCCACCTGGGCATCAGGAAAATCAAACAGACACTTTATGGAGAGAGGTACACGGAAGATGACAGTTTTATTTTAAAATCCAAGAAGAAGGCATCCTTACCACACCTCTGTGTGATGAGTAATGTTTCACCTCACAATGGGCCTTTGACTCAGACCTTCAAGGTGATTCCAGAGGCGGACATGAAGCCTCCTCATTACAACACTGGGCTCAAAGCCAACCAGGATGGATCAAGACATAACAGCTTGGCTCACCTGGGACACAGTCAGACCAGCTATATCTGCCCCCAACCTAGGATGCCACCCAGGCCAGGCCAGAACTATTCAATCCAAGTCCCCCAAACCCATGAAGGACCAGAGGTCCACACAGCCATGGTGGACCACCATCCAGCCTGGGCTTCTGCTCTGCCCAATGTGGAGGAAAATTCAGCCAGTCATCATGAGGATCCCCACGAGGAAGACCACCCTCACCCTAGTCATTTTGAAGCTCTCCTGTCCGCTAGCAACGTAAGGCCCAGGGCTGTCAGAGTCCTGGATGAGGATGAGCGAAGGGATTCAATGGCGAGCGAAGTCATGATCCCCAACCCCAGGAAGACCAGCTTCATGATCAGGCCACCATCTGAGAGCTTGTCCTCCATAAGTGGTTGCACAAGCCCTTCCTTACATACGTCAGAGGAGTCAGATGAACTGGGCTCCCTGCAGGGAGACATGCCCATGATGCCACCTGCCGGAGGCCGAAGAATGTCAATGGCAAGTAAAGAGCAGAGATTATCTTGTGTCCAAAAAACAGTTCACAATAGTTGAGAACATCAGAGGCGAAGTTAAGCCTGTCCTCACCAGAAAAATGGTGGTATAGGTCATCTGTACAAGCAGTTTATTATGACTCATATTTATATTTTTGTTAAGTGGCAACCTTTTGTTGTTGTCGTGACCATGACTGTAGAAATTAAAGAGCAAGAAGGTCTGTGTAGAGAGGCAGTCAGGGTGGTCTTGTTATGTAGGTGACCTCTGTCACATCACTTCCATCATCCAAGCATGTATTGATATACAAAACATACTTATTTTGCCCCAAACCATAATCTTTTCCTAAACCCAATCAAGTAGTTTTGATGCCTAAACTTAACCAAGCTGTTGTCATTACATGACGTAAACCATGTTTAACATCAGCTGAATTAATGTCTGGTACGCCTGTTGCTGGTATTCTCCAGCTCATTTTGGGAATCAGTGGCAATCGACGTGTTCTGTAGTTTTAGGTGCGAGGATGTGTTGCAAAGTTATCCTAGTTTTGTATGAAACTGCTTAGTAAACTACTCCCATCTCACACAATACACATCACCAAAACCAATATTGCTATCCCTTGTAACTTATCAGACACACTGATGTGCAACAGCATCCCGGTATGAAAATACACAGGCATCGCAGCTTCAGCGGCTAATGTTAGCTTCTGTCTAATTACATTTCCTCACATTTTGATACTTTGAAAGATACATTTCCAAGCCAAGAAAGTCACAGTTTGTCATAAAACTATTAAATGGACAAATATCATGTGTGTTATTCCTGGCACCATTCAAACAGGATAAAAAAAATGTTTTTCTCTTTTCTCTTTTTAATTCTCTGCCATAGATAACACCTGGCAATCAGAGATTAGCTTAGTCCCTACCTGGGTTTTATCTGATAGTGTTGTCTAGAGCATAATAGTGTTTGTCAGTTCTGTGTATGAAACATGAGGCTTCTGCTGGTGTATTATCAAAGAAGTCAAAGGAATAAAGTTGCTCTGAAGCTTGTTCACTGGTAGAGTTATGAAGTTAAGTATTTCATCTACTACAAATTTGGGCAAAATATGAGAGAAAAAAAGTGATGAAGAGGCTTCAGTGTTAACAGAGAGCAGCAGAAATGAAGTGGTGCTTTTGAAAAGAGAGAGGGAGAGAGAAAGCTCATTTGTGTTGATCTGGACGAAGCCCAAAAGTGGCAAATTGGCAGCCTCTGTCCAGTCAATGGTCCCAGTGAGAGTAATGAGAAGAAATCAAACTGCTCCAAAGTTATTTCAGATAATGCCCTTCAGTCCTGACCAAACAAATGAGAGGTCAAACATTTCTCCGAAGAGATCAGTACAGTCTAAATTAAATACATCTAAAAGCAAAAAGATTGTATATTAGGTTTCTCAACAGATGCGGTTTGCTTTTTCAAGTTTATAACTAATCTTTAATGAACAAATAGCTATGGAGTGGAATTAGTCATTTATACACACTAATCAGTAACTGTGCTATCAAATTATTATGCAATTGAGTGAACAGAACATTGCATTAAACTTATCTGTTTAACATTTAACATTTGTTAAAGACATGTCATTGTTTAACAACCAGCTGGGCTCCATACAGTTCATGTACAGTTTTAGATTTAAAAAATCATCAATCAAAGTGCTACAGACATAGACATATTTTGGGGTAAATAGACTTAAAGGATTCGGTCATCATTCGTGTTCTCCTTCACAGATGTGAAACTGTGAAATTAGATGTTTTATTTCATTTTTTTCCCCTTCTTAATACCAATTCAGATACATGATCTTTGTGTATTGGCTGATACAGACTACCAATACCATAGTTACATAAATACATAAAAAAAACAATAGATTTGTGTATATTTCTCTTTCCCATGATGGTCTGAGTAACTCACTAGATTTATTGCCTGTTGCTTAATTCATATATTAAATGTTTTGGCAGCAAAAAGAGATCAGTGGTTATTGGTAGGTTACCTTGTGAGGCAGCTGGACTCGCAAGAAAGTCCCATGAAAATCCATCTTGCCAGGCTCCAAGTTAACCGTTTGTGTCTGCACCAAAAGCGATGCAGCCAATCAGCATCCTAGGTGGGACTACTGGCAGCTATGGGCGTGGTTTTAGGTGTGATGACAGCCAGATGCATCCATGGAAGTGACTTGCCTCAAACAAACAATGGCAGCTGAAGAGTTTAGCATAGATACTGTGATAGCATCAGTTATATTAGAACTTTAGAGAATTTCTTCATTGAAAGAAGAGCAAAGAACGACAATGAAGGCTTTTATCAGTGGAAAAGATGTTTTAGTTAGCCTGTGATAGATACCTGCCAAGTTAATGTTTGAAGGTGCCTGCCCTTTTCCAACACATTGTTTTGCATCTATAATCAGCACAGATGCTTTGGCATAATACTGGAAACATCGATTAGATACTAACAGTGATAACATTTTAAATTTTTTGATCAAAATTATTGCCAGGGACCATTCAGTAGTCCCTGGATTTGTAGGGACACGTCCCTACCATCCCTACCAAATTCTACATCCTTCCATATGCTTTCTTTACTAAATTCCAGGTGTATGATGGTGGTATTTTTGATGTCCAATAGTCAAAGTCAAAGCTGTCTTCTTGTCTTTTTCAGAGCATGTTTCTGGATATCTCGTCTATCATGAAGAAGTGAGGGAACAGGGCTAACATCATGGCCGTAGGAGCTGTGTTCCACAGCCCAGCTGGGTCACAAACAGGTCCGTGACTGTATGAGTGATCCAGCCACCAGCGTTGACCCAACGGGGCCAAAACCAGTCAGTCAGCCATGATGAGGCAGCGGACTCAGTGCCAAAGCCCAGTCTGTTTTGGATTCGAAGCACCTTATAATGCCTACGTGTGGGTACGAACAGGAAAGGCTTGTATCTTTTTTAAAAGCATCTGTCTGAGTTTTTAAGACTGTGCACAAACAACACAGTGGATTACAGAGCAGACTCCTCAGAGGATCTGTTTGCTTCTGTCACATGGACTTTAAAAGCTTAAAAGACTTTTTTCTAAGTCGCAGACTTGATTAGAACATGTGTGTATCTGTGTATAGTCATTTATATACAGTAATTTCATGAGAAATGATGATGCTTTATATTATATTCAGATTAAATGCTTCTTAACAAAACAGCAAACATTTTGTCAACAGATATTTAATCAAATCCACACACCGACACCACGCTGTAGAATCCTCATGCTTTTTCTTTTATTTCTCAACAAAAATTGCCTCTAGGCAAAATGCTGTTTTTTTCTTTAAAACCTTTTTCATATCAAATAAACAAAACATGACGTGTTGCACAATATTTACAAAAAAATCCGAACAAAACACAGGTCATTTGAACATTCAAAGATAAAAAAGGAAATCAAAAAAATGCTGAATCTGCATATAACAGTCATGTTGCAGGTACTCAAAAAAAGGACACGTAAAAAATGGCTCACCAAAATATACAAATACAATGAAGTAACCACTGTAAAAAGTTAGAAACAATGCCACAGAAACTGTCTACATGTCTATTATACAGTCCTTACCCATAAGAAGAGGTATGCTGAATCATCCAGGTAGATAAGTGCTTAGAGTCTGTTCAACTAAACTTAAAGAAAACCTCCAAAATCACAATCTGAGATTCAAGTGGCCCCGATTACCCCATTCTGTAAACAGATCGGATTCAATAAGTACTTCATTTAGTGTGCCACCAAACTGTAATTGCAAATTGAAGGCATTTGATTCCAGAATACTAACTTCCAGAAGGGAAAACTCTTCCTGATAACCACTGCTCAAGGTTTAAATAAGAACTGTTGTGCCTCGCTGCATTCTGAGATGTTCTGGACAGCTGGAAACTCAAACATTATGAAGAAGACTGCAGTGTTACAGCTGTTCAGCTGACCGTGCAGAGCAGAAGCTCAGTCCCAGGTTTGTTGGTATGAGTAACGCACCACTGTGGCACCAGAGTCTGCAGGTTTCCCTCCAATCCTTGAACCCCAAATTCTGATTGGAAAACATGCAGACTCAGCGCTCCACGCTACATGGCTAAGACCAACTGTTAAAAACATAGAAGCCCTGAGAGGCAAGTGAGAAAAAAAAGATCTGGTGAATCCATTTCTAACTGTTTTCATGTGAATATTTGAAAAAATACGTTTTAGGTGGTGAATTTTCTTTTCTTTTTCTTTTTTTTTTTACTTTTTTTTTCTCTCCTGTGTTTAATAACAGTGAAAAACATTTTGTCAGCTGAAATGTGTACTATTTTTATTTTTTCATTTTTCTAAGCCTTTGTTGTTGCGATACCCATTTTGGCCACAAGAGGCTGAAGTGCACCACTACCCCATGTTTTTCGCCGTAAGATTTTTTTCGGCAACAAAATGATAGCTAAAATCAAATCAAATCAATGTATGTATTATTAATTATAAAATATAATTTATAATAATATAGAACATATCAAAACCTTATTTGCTCTGCCCATCTCTCTAATTGCCTTCCAGTGAAAACATCATTCATCAAGTCATAAGCTGTCACTGTTGATCTTGACCAGTCTGCTCCTGAAATGTAGCTTGCTAGCAGCTAGCTATTGTTAAAACAGTGTAAGACTCACAAATATGACACAGCATAAATAAACTATAGACTTAGCCCCACACATGATAATGGCAGAGAGTGACCAACAGGACCTGTGGGTTGTGGGTCGACCTGCACAACACTATTTGTCTCAGTATTTGTTTATTTATTTTTTAATATTCCTTGGCAAGGAAAGGTTTTGTTCTAAGCGGCACTAAAAGCTTTCATATTTATTTTCAAGAGAGTTTTATTCCTCCATGAACTCCAAATGCAAGGTACATATGTTGTGTGCAAATGATGTAACATTAATGTCATATCTTTCTTTTGGCCTAAAATGTAGTTTAATCAGCAACAAAAAAGTCTAAAATTAGCCTGTATATGCAGTAAAAAATAAATAAATAAATAAATAAAAATGCTGCTAAAAATAGGCAATGAAATCCTTTCAGTTTGTCTGCAGATGAGTTTGCCTAATGTTTTTTCTCCATGAATGGGCCGGTCTCTTATTCAAACTCATAGCTGACTGACAGGTTACAGAAATTACTGTTGAAGGCGACAAGCCTTCATCACATCGTGCTGGAATAAGGGGAAAAAAATGAGATGTTAGTGGGTGTTGGTGGGTTTTTTTGTCCACTGCATGAAAGGCATCAAAAATTATCCTGCAAAAGTTTTCCCCACCTGTTCTTTAAGTCATAATCACAGGAGAGAAGACACTTTAGATCAGACTCAGAAAATGGATCACCAGGTTTTTTTCACACTTGTCTCTCTGGACTTTGTCAAATGTAATTAAAGGACCATACCAGTGTTTATTGCAGTACTGACAGAACTGCTGCTGACCATTTTCCAATTGACAGTTTTTCCTGAATGTTGTCCAGGCAGCTGTTGTTTTTCATTTCTTTCAGTGCACTTTGATAATCAACATGCAGAGACATGAAACCTGCTTGCGTTCGCTAAAAGTAATCAGCCACAGTGAACATCATGTCTGCTTTTACTCTTTTTTTTTTTCATGTCATGGTGACGCAGTTGTAAGTGCAGATTGATCTGAATATTCTGCATCGCACCACCACACAACTATAATGTGACATTAAAAGCATGCGATGGATTACCTAACAAGCAAGTTTCAAGTCTCCATGAGTTCTGTTTTGCATCGTACTGAAATTAAAACAGAAAATGCTGGTATGTTCTTTTAATTCCATTTTATGTCCATTTTGAATTTGAGTTTGTGCTGCTGTTACAGATGCTCCAACGAGTCAACTATCACTGCTGGACACTGATAACAGTTGATTATGTGTATGGAATAAGATTAGGAACACTAAATTCTGAGATTAATCACAAGGTCAGTGTTGTGTTCTAATCATGTTCCATACAGCAGGAATATTGTGCAGTGTCCATGTTGTACCCTGAGTCCTCAGAGTTGGACAAAATGCAGAGCGACCAACTTTGAATATTAAAAAATGTAACATCTCTGCAGCCTTTAATTAAACCAGTGGGTTTTTGTAGCAGGAGGAGAGGAAGAGGAAATTTAAAACTGAAAGCCAAAATGAGGCACAGAATCATTTCCTGTCATTTATCTGTCTGTGTTATGTTCTACAAAAAGGATATCACTGAAAAAAGGGCAAATGAATGTTTTGAAACATTAATATTTCAGAATCCATTATGATTGACATTTTTTTGCATAACTTTGTGAAGAATGAATTATTAAACACTACAAAATGATTTGATGCCTCATTTTGATGTTCAGTCAAGTGTAGCTTCCTTTGATTTTTTTTTAGTTTAATACCAAAAATTCAGCTGAATAATTACATTAAGTAGAGTTTTATATTTACTGTTGGTCCTATTTTACAGTTTATTATCTGGTGAGACCAAGAAGAGTATTTGGTTTTTCATATGGAGACTCACAGTGGTCAATATTACACAAAAAAATAAATAAGACATTGTGCAACAAATAATACAAACAAAATACAAAGTACAAAAGCCCTGAGAAGCAAATGAGAAAAAAAAAATCTGGTGGTTGATTTTTTTTTCTCTCCTGTGTTTAACAATGGTGAAAAGTTTTATTTGTTTTAAATATGTTGTGATTTTTTGTCATTTTTGAAGTGGTTGTTGTTGTAATGCTCATTCTGGCCACAAGAGGCTGAGACTTGCACCACAACCAACCATATTAAAAATATTTACATTAAAACACAATACTACTAATACCTACTGATAACATAGGTATAGAAGTGTGCTATCACAATCATCCTTGTTTTAAAATCTTTTTTTTAATGAACATGTCGGCCCTTGTGTTTGATTTGCATTCAAAGACAGATTTAGCAAATGGATCAACAGAATTGTTTTTGTCCCGTTTGTCTCTCAGGGCTTCCATACTATGAAATTGTAAAACAATCCAAATTTCTTTTTAAAACTTTATAAAACAATTTTTACAGGTGATTTTTTTTCATTCCTTGTTGATGTGGTTATTTATTGTATTCATTTAATACTGAACATTTTGAGTCTCCATACTTCCAGAAAGAAAGGTGATCATGTCACTGTTTGTCATTAAAGGGAGCTTTCTGAATAGTGAAACAAAAAGTCTGAAATAAAGTCATACTGTTTGTCTTTCCCTCTTGAGGTTTCATCTCAGATGAATACAGCAGGGTTCAGAGGGGCTCCATGTTTCCACACAGTTACTTAAAGCTGCAGCGGCATCACTTCCTGTGTTCCCTTCCTGGATAGTTTGGCCTCGGTAACCTCTAAGGCAAGAAATTGTAGCTGCACTTGTCAGATGCATTTTTTTTCTCATAAATTCATCAACACTTTTTAACTTATGTAAAATTAAAAAAAGAACTTTTATCAGCTTTTCTATTCAACTTAATTCCCAGGTCTTAATTATATCTTTACAAAACAAAAAGAACAGGTAATACACAAAATTGTAAACATACTCACACCCCTTTAAGTTAAAATATTACAACTTAAGTACATATGACTTGTGACTTATAAATGAAGACTTATTGTCAACAATAAAAAAATACAGCCATTAACAAATCAATAATCTAAGAAAGGGTAGTGACCTACATTTTACATCTATGCAATTTGCTCTACACCCGCCCCCGCCCCCAACAACAAATAAATAAATTAACAAGTTCACATTAAGGAATTATGAAAACCAGCTGAGTTGTGTTCTTCAGTGTACTCTGAGTGATTAGTACATTCTAATAAGATTATCATTGGCTGACAGATTCTGTGGTGACGTCATGGGGATGATCAGGTCGCTTTCCTTTCATTAACATGAGTCAGTTTGTCTTTAGTTTTTCATTTTAGCTCATTCTGTTTAACCCCTCTCTCTCCAATGTGTAGACTTGTTTGTTTTAGGCCTCACACGGGGTGCCACATATAGTGGGTGCACAGCCTTAACATGGCACCAAATTATGTTTTTATTAGTTTTATCAGAAATAATCTGTTAAAGCTAGTGGGGTCAGGCTGCCATTATAATACAGATGCACATGATTTGAACTCTAAAAGTCAAGTATTCCACTTTGTTTCTAAGCCGGTATTTTTACAATAACAGCAGCCCTTTCTTTGAGAAGTTAATAACATATTTGTGATAAGTCAAGTGCAGTGAACTATTGCCAGTTGCAGTATCAGATTGTAGTTTGACCTTCCTGTGCTGAACCTGACTTCACCCTGACCCCGGCGGACGAAAGAAGCCCAAACAAACACATCCAGTATTCAAATGACACTGTGGAGCTGACCGTGCAGCAGCAGCAGCAGCAGCAGCAGCAGCAGAGCAGACAGCAGCAGCACTCACCCCGGCCACGTGCCTCCCCATCGACTTTTCAACAGCAGATGAATTTGGCATCTCCCTAAATCAATAACCAGCGTGTTTGTTTGGCGCTCTGAACCTCATGCCACACACTATTAGGGATACTGATTCGTAAGTACAAATTGATCATTTTTGCTTCATGTTTTGAACAAATTCACAGATGATGTGTGAATTTGAAAATGCAGGTGTCTCACACCGACATACTGTACCAAATACATTTAGTAGGGATATTTGTCTTATGTACAATACAAGAACAGTGCAGCTAAATACATGATTACCATAAGTACAAACACTAAATTCTTACTACTTATAAGACAATAAATAAATGGGTCAAAAAGAGCACTTATGATTTGTTTAAGCTGTTGTTTAAATGACCGCACCAGTCTGTTTAGCTTTTAGCCCAGCTAACATGGATCATGTGTTCTCAACATTACAGACATCCATTTTCCAAAGCATGACAGATTTAGATTCACATTTCATCCAGGAGAGTTGCTTTAAATAAGAAATCCATCACATAAACATTATGTCTGTTGTTATATTTGATATTAATTTCACTCAATTGCTATTTTATTTTTTTGGTCCTAATGCTTAGCCTTAAAAGTCAATCACATTGAGAGTTACGACTAACACGGAGCACCAAATATATTGTGGTGCACAACCTTAACATGGCACCAAAATATGTTTGTAGTTTTTTTTTTTTTAATTATTGTTGGCTCAGAAATAAACAATATTTATATTTAATGAGAGTATTAAATCCTATAATTAATCCATCCTCTTGTTTGATTAATATAAACTTAAAATAATGAAATAAAAGTATAATTTTACTTTCCTGGTGGGGACATTGTCATCTGGTACTAATTATATGAAAACAGAGGTGGTTATAAAACAACGTATATACATTATGACTATACTGAATACCATATTTGGGGCTTAATAAATTACTGTTCACGCATTTGTTTTTCATTAATTTGTTTGAGACTAATTAAAGAGTGCAGCTGACGCAACATCTCCAAAACCCTGCAGCATTCAAATATTGATTCGGATGTTGGTATCCATGGCAATGACAGAAGCTTCAAAGCATTCGGTCCCGTCCTGGTAAATATCCAGTCATTTATTTTAATATTTCAGAAAGAACAAGGAAATAGTAGTTTTTAATCTCTAGATTTCCAGAGTAATTTCCTAGAATTTTCCTAGATAAACCTGCTAAAATGCTGCTACAATGACTAGAGATCTGTTTAAACATCATCATGGAAATTGACGATTCTTTTGATATAATTATATTTGTATATTGTATGCTTGACTGTATTTTACAGCACCCAAACTTGCTTTGGTAAACAAAGGTTGTGCTATCAGTCAATTACACTAGAGATGTTCCAATACCATTTTATCCTTTTTGATACTGATTGATTCTGTTAACTGGAACTTTGTTTATCAGCCAATAATGAGAACCAAAATGATACCAGTGTTTAACATATATATATTATGATTATTCTGGAACAGCTCTATATTAATAACCTTGTATGGATGTGATATGATCGCTGTACTTGTTGTTTGACTTGGCTTAGGCAATTATACAATTATTACCAAATGACATCGTCCTCTCCAGGAATCTTCTTAGAAAATAAAACATAACCCAGTTTGACTACCATGTATGTGACTTTAACAACAAAAGCAGCTCAAGAAACTTTCAACCTACTTTCCTGCATTTCATACTGAGCAGATTTTACTGAAATCAACCGAGAACTACTACAGCATCATTTGGAAAATGGTGAGCAGAGCTATAAACCGACAGTGGTGTGGTCATTTAATCTACGTGAACACCCAGTGATTGGCTCATGACTTGTTTTTTTTAAGTGCCAACATCACGATGCGTTTGCTCGTATTCAAAGCCAGGCGTGGGCTCCTGGAGGAGCTGGGCAGTGCTTCAACTCTGTAATGTATAGTCCTGTCTCTTAGCACAGATATGAAAACATTGAGAAGAGAAATGTGTAGAAACGTCCATCTGAGTACAAGAACGAGTAAAAGTGAAGCTCAACAAAAGCAACTTTGCATAATGAGAGTTCATTTGTCCATTTCATCGAATGTAACGTTTTAAAAATACACTCCTTTGGTAACATTTTACTGTAAAGTCCTGTGTCACTCAACAATTACTGGATCACTTAAAATGAGAAGTAAGCTAAGTAAGACAAGCTGTTTGATGTACCCATTATAGAATACTAAAGGACTAGTTCAACATTTGGGAAATATCTTCTTAGAGTGAGGCAAGAAGTACAGAGCATTTAGCCTAGCTGAACATAAAGAGTGGAAACAGCCTGGCTCCTTTTTGTGATTTGTTGTTGAGATATCAAAACATCTCACTCTTTGTGAAAAGAACTACAGTTAAGTCAACTTCCAGTCTGGCATAATAACACGGCAAGGTGTGTCATTTTATGCCATTTAGTTTGTACTGACAAAGTCTGCATGTGGTCGATGGATCAAACTAGAGTTGCAATTATTAATCGACTATTAATCAGCAACTATTTTGATAATCGACTATTCATTTTGAGTCACTTTTCAGTAAAGAAAAAAGTCCAAATTCTCTGATTTCAGCCTCTTAAAAATGTGAATATTTTCAGTTTTTTTAGTCCTCTGTGACAAGATAACTGAATATCTTTGTGCTGTGGACAAAACAAGATGTTTGAGGACGTCATCTTGGGCTTTAGGAAACACTGATTGACATTTTTCAGCATTTTCTGACATTTTAGGGACAAAACAACTAATTGTTAGACGCAGCCGTTGATCAAACAAACTAAGGACTTTCACTGCAGTAAAACCAAAAGTCAACGTCGACTTATTTTAACTTTTGTACTTAGCTTTCATCACATTAAGTTAATTTAAGTATGTGACTTTACTGAAGTAACTAACATACTTGTTTAACCTAAACCATGATACTAACACCAGGTGTAACTGGGGTGTTACAGAGCATTGAACAGACTACAAGAGCCAGCCTCACTGTTTCCCAATGCTTCCAGTCTTTATGCTAAGCTCGGCTAACCATCTTCTGTGACTCCTGCTCTGTACCATAGCTGCATCATATGAACTAGAGAGGGCGTTGTTGCTCAGCCTCGCCGCCAATATTTCCAGCAGCGAAAAATTCCCCACCAGTCCAAAAAGCATTTTCCCCCACAAGCCTCCATTATAAAAGAGAAAACTGTCGTAAAACTGCTGACAGGAAACCTCCAACTGCAGACAAGCTCAGTTACGACTCTTTCTACAATTAATTTTTGATCTGTGGAGGTTTAATATTTGTAAAACTTCCTTGAGCCGAAAAAAGTGTTTTTAAAATCTGTGATGTTGAGCAGGACGTTGTAGGCGGAGGCAAGGGGGGAAAGTAAACCTGGAAGCTGGGAAACTTTTGTGGCTTATGAGCCAAGAGAGCAAGTCTCAATGGACTGAAAGGGCGCCATCTTTGCGTACACTATCTAGTTCATTATAATCTATCTATGATCTGTTGAACTACTGCCTCACTGAACCAGAGGTGACAGATGCTGAGAATGAAAAGTGAATATGAATGATTTCAATCGAAGTAATTACCAAGATTAGACAGGACTGTAAAGTAAAGTGTATGTACATGTGAACAGGGACATTACTGAACATTCTGAGGAATTCCTGAGTTTAACCTCCCATGATGCACGAGAGAGGGAGGGAAGCTGACAGGAAGAAAGAGTCAAGATGAGACAGAGAAGAAAGTAAGGAGAGAGAGAGAGAGAGAGAGAGAGAGAGAGAGAGAGAGAGAGAGAGAGGAAGCTGCCAGTGCTTTTGTTTCATCACCAGTCCAAAAATACCTGTCGAACAGTATTGCTGATAAGACAACGCTTGTGTCATCCATTACAAAGAAGAAAAAATACTTCAAATATCAAGACAAGGATGAGTGTGTCACAGCCTCCAGACTCTAGGTACAGGCCTGTCTCTTCTGCTCCTCCGTTGTGCATTTCTCAGTCATCTCCTGACAGAAATCCACTGTTACAGTGGGGCTACATACTTCCTCAGTGGATCCCAGGACCAGCGGACACTCCGGGTTCTCCTGCCCCAGCCCGGACACCTCCACCCCGGGATGCCTGTCCTCCGGCACCCCCTGGCTGAGACCCACGTCGCTCTGCCGCGACACGGGCGACCTTGGCTGGGATGAGCCCTCGTCAGAAGAAGGCGATGGCGGGTTGGATGTGAGGTCGATGCTGGCGGAGACGGGGGGCGGCTGCGTGCCCTGCACCTCCCTGCACACTTGCTGGGAGAGGAAGGAGAGGTTCTGCCACAGCTCCGACATACAAACCTTCAGCTGGTTGCGCTCGCTCAGCAGCTTCTCCTTCTCGCACACCTGAGGTCATAAAACACAGCATCATCAGGTAAGCAGCACAGAAACACTCTGAGACTATGGCAAACTGTTTAAAGGAGACATACTAATTTTTGGGTTTGTATGTTTATTTGTGGGTTCTAATGGAATTGGTTTAGAAGCTTTAATGTCCATAAAACACATTATTTTTGCACCTCCCCTTTTTTCCCCTCTGATTGGTCAGCTCCATGCTCAGGGATGCAGGCACTGCCCCATGTGATTCACTAGGTAATCAGTGGGTGGGAAGGTGACCTATCTAGAGGTGGTACTCAGCCCTTTGTGACATCATAACAGCAGAAAAATAGGATTTTCTGAAAGGTGGAGCAAGCAAAAAAAGAGAGCGGATGGCGGTTTCTCATATTTTGAGAGTCTGTAGAGACACCGGGGACACATAATTACTTTGAAAAACTATGAAAAAGTGTATTTGCATGATTTGTGACCTTTAGCATTTACGCAGTAGGGCTGGATAGTAGTAGGTAGTAGCTGGATTTAGTTTTCACTGGTGGAAATGACATGTCGACCTGACAACAATGAACTTTCGGGGCTGATGCCAATACTCCCAATACTAGGGAGTAAACAAATTCTGATATTGACATATTGGCCAATATACTTTATACAGAATATAGTACACAGTATATAGAATATATACTGTACATAAACACACATCTTTTGCAATGATCCCTCACATGTGGTTAGCAAAAACATAAAGGATACTTAGTAATGAATTAAAGAAATATTTTACAGTTTAACAATAAACTTTATTGTCCAAAATGATGTTTGTCTGTACTTTTAATAATTATAAATGTTGTACTGTTTTGTTTTTTTCACTGGAACAATCCCTTACCCTTACTTCTCCAGACAGACACCAGAAGTTGGACTTCTTGGTGATCAACAGGTGACAAAGATATAAATATCAGTGGGAAACCCCATAATACTTGATTTGTGATGTTTCATTTCAGCACAATGATGGAGAAAAGTAATCAGTTGTTGCTAAAAAAGAAAAAGGGATTGAGGAGCTACAGTTGTCTAATATGGCAGCCAGGGGGTGTATTACATCCCCTACAAGCACTCTGTTAACCACACAACAACCAAAATACTCTACAGTGTAGAAAGCAACCAAAACTGTCTTTGTCCCCAGACTCCATTTAAAAATCGCCCAATTTTGAGTGTAGAGAAACTTTATAGAGTTTGTGAAATGCTGTCTACAACAAATTCTTAATTGTTTGGGTCTTCTTGTAAATTCTGCAAATGTTATACATGAAGTTATTTTTTTCTTTGTGTTAAAAATGTCTTTTTTCCAATGCAAATGTAGCTATGTGTTTACATACAGAGCAGGGAAGTGTGATCTGATCACAAGATACATTCTAGCGTGAACTGACGTACTCAGAGCCATCGAGTATGATCACCCATGATGCAATGTTAATGCCAGGTGTAAACGTGAGTGTGCTCATCTGTGACGTGCATTTGTCGTACGACCGTACCAGTTTGCGTATCTCGCCCTCCAGGTTCTGGATGCAGTCCAGCTTCCTCTTGCGGCAGCGCTGGGCAGCGATGCGGTTTTTGCTGCGGCGGCGGATGTCGTGGATGAACTCCAGCTGCTCTGAGGTCAGCTTGTGCATCTTGATGAGGATCTGGAAGTCATTGCGCGGCAGGTTGGTGATCTGGTCTACGGGGAAGGGCAGCTTCACCTGAAAGGACCACAAGGATTGATTTCATTTGACAGGATCAATGAAACAGCAGCCTACAAAGTATTTCTAAGAAGTACTACAGCTGATAACTAGTTCACCTGTAATGTCAAAATATCATATAAATGTAGACATTATGACTGCAGTTTCTGTTGCATTTTAGGCATGAATTGTGTTACATAAATAAAGTTATTATTATTATTATTATTATTATTATTATTATCATTATTATTATAAATGACTCATTGCGGTGATACAGATATGCCCCGACCTGAAAATCATATTCATATTGAGTACAGTGACATGCATTCCTACTGAAATTGTGACTCATATCACAATCACTACATCTGTCAAAATAGGCTAAATGCAGAATAACACCTACTATGTATACTATAGTTTCACTTTACTGTTTCCTCTACACTTCTGAAACCAAAGCTACACCACAGACAATTTAACTCACACATCAATGAATCAGCGAAATTATAAATGAACACGGAGAGCAATATATTTAAAATTTCAAATGTAGAAACCTGAATTAGCTGATAAGGATCAAATTTCACTTCATGCTAAAGAAGTTTTCATATCAGAGGACATAGATATAGTTGTGGTAGGCCAATAAATATATTGGTCAGGCTCTAATTTTGAGATTATATATATTATAGATTGTAGATTATATATATAGATTATAGATTTTCAAACTGTGGTACATGTATCGCTGATGGTACACGAGCTCCTTCTAGTGGAATGTCAGAAATATTTTTAAAAATTAAATAAATTAATTTAAATTGAAATTAAAATGCAATGTATATTAAGCTTTATATTTCCTGTGATGGCAGATAATAAGAGGAGATAAAATGTACAGACTTAAAATAAATGCTTCAAAAACACTGAAATCGTGGCTCAGAACTGGAGGCATTACATGGAAAAGTGCAGATCAGGGGGAGAATATTTTGAACAGCCGTGTTGAAAATGAAGTGGATGACAGTGAACCAAACACAACTTCTGGCGGCACAGCTGAAATATTCACTGAACCTGCTAGCACCAAACAGTGCAAAAGGAGATATGACTTGAGTTATCTCAAATTTGGATTATTAGAAATAAACGTGCCTCCTCTGTGAACTGTCCGTAGCTGTAGCCATAGCCACAGGGTCAGTCTATGCTACTGTATTAAACCTCAGTCATTATGGTGGTACATGGAGAGGCTAATATTGACTGAGGTGGTAGATGGTGTAAAAAGTTTGACAAACACTGTAGTAATACAACAAAGATAGGACTTTTTCTGTTACATAGTGACTTTTTTTTTTTAAGAAAGCGACTGGAGCATGCTGTTTATTTCACAGTCTTTAATTATGCAAATATGGTGTGTGATATGAGAGGAACTCAGGAGAAGTCTTAAGTTGGCAGATGGAGTGCAGTGTGGCTGCAGTGTGGCGTCAGATCCACTAGGTGTCAGTGTGACGCTGCTTACTGATCCCAGCTGCTCTGCACAAAGACAACACAGGATGAGCTCTTTGTTTCACAGTCAGGAGCTTGTTTTGGTCCAAAATGTGCAAAATCTAAATGCGCACTAACACTTTCTTACCAAGTCTTATTATTTCCTTATGGCTATAAATCAATTTCATTTAAGTGACTGTTTGTTTAATGGCTTATGTATTATTTGCATTTTTAATGAAATTATGTAAGCATGTATTTTAGGGCCGCACGATACGATAAAAGTCTTGCAATTATTTTGACTGAAATTGTAATATGTGATACAAGTAGGGGAATGATCATTTTTGCATTCAAATATTCATTTAAAACTATTAAAATCACAATATGGTTTATTTTTTGGGGTCTGAACCAAACAAAAAAAAATGTTTTCTTTCATCTGAAGCACAAGATTTTTAAGCCAGGGAAATCTATGCAGCACTACAGAACTTCATTTCTCACACATTTTTCCTTTTTTTAAAAAAATGTGATTAATTGTGCAGCCCTAATTTATTTATTTAAAATAATTCTGTCTGTATCCGTTCATGCAGTCACTCACTGTAGTTAACTGTTTTGAACCTTTCTCTGTCCTATCAATGCATTCTTTTATCCCTCTGTTGTTCTGAATGTTATGTGCAGGTATGAAGGCATTCTTTATTATTTGTTCACTGGTTTGTTTGAATCCTGAGCTGCAGCTGTGTCCATCTGAAGCAGGAATCTTATTCTAACTTATGAATGAAATGTTGCTCATTTATTGTGTTGAAGCATTGCTGAGTGCGTGTGTTAGTTCCTTGTTCCTTTGCAGCAGTGTACATGAGAACAGGCTGCTCCAGCAGACCATGTTCTCTTCACAGCAGCAGTGTTCAGCTCAGTGCTGCCAGTACACAGCGATGACATCATTCACTGCTCTGACAGCAGAGGAAAGGGAAGAGCGAGCAGAGTGTTTGTGTGTGTGTGTGTGTGTGATTGTGTGTGTACGGTGTGTTTAGGTGCCGCCTGTCCTCTACTCTATAGACATCTATATATAGCTCCATGACTCTGAGCAGTCACATAATAAGGTTGGAATGACAAAGTGAGCCCTGGATGGTCATAAATCCCCTCACCAATCTCTCTCTCTCCCTCTGTGTTCTGGTTTCCATTTTTAACACTGTGTGTTTCCTTTGAGACGCTGCTTCCATCACTTACTGCTGTTTTATAAGAAAACTAGTTTAAAGCGTTTACATCAACATTTGCATTACCAGAATCTTAAACAAATAACAGCTAACTGACTGTAGTTAAAAATCCACCCAAATAATCTAATTTTCAATCATTCTGATCCTACAGTACATCCAAACAGAGGCCAAATGATCTAACTGCATTCTTTGTTGGTACAGGTCATAGTGGCTGAGCGCCAGCCTCCGAGGCTGAAAAATGAGGCTGTTGTAGTGCCAAAAACAGCAGTTCCTCAAATGGCCACTTGGGGCTGGCTCCAAAAGCGAGTCAATCTCCATAGAGCCCCATATTAACCACTGTGTAAAGCAACAATAAATATGTATTCGGAGTTTGTCGCACCACAGAAACGTATTATTAACGTTAATGTTTCAGTTCCACCCAAAAAATCCTGAACATAGAAATGGTGAACAGTTTAACGTTCTAACTCCACAATTCAGTACTACATAGTTCTCCGTTTTCTTAAATCCACTGACTTCAGTGTAAACTCTTCCACATCAGGTGATGTAGAATGAAGAGTGAGAAAGTCTGTGTGGAGTGGAGGAGGTAGAGTGGATAGAGCGACTTTCATCCAGGAGGCCGGGGTTCATGTCTAATGTGAAACCAAAAGACAACTTTATCTAAAGTTTGTGTCACATGGCTTACTTCACTTATGCCATGCCATGTATGTAACTTTACAAACTAATTCATTAATTAAACTTATCTAACTTACATTGACATTACATTATCAACCCATGATCTTTTTTTTTAAACCTAACCAAGTAGTTTTGGTGAGTAAATCTAACCACACTGTGGCTGTTTCACAACGTTTTAAAACCATGTGTTGAAAAGGCTTTCTGGCAGCATCTCATATGGACACTATGGGCCCTGACAAAAACATGGGATGTGAAGTGTTCAGAAACCACTAGCTTTATTCTGCCCAAAGTGTAAAACAACACCTACCAACACCTGTATAGCTCACTGACATGTCATATCTCATTTCTAGTTAGCTGCTAGTCTTTATGCTAAGCTACACTGACCACACCTACTCCATTTCTGTTCTTAACATACAGACATGGGATTAATTTCCAGATCTCTAAACACATTTCCCCTATATGTAGAATTACTCTCAGTACAGTTATCTCTATCAACTTATCTGGTACAAATGTGTAGCCTGAGGACCAGATTGATGGCAGTGTTGCCATGACTACTGATTCATTTCAGTTTTGTACCTTTGCCTTTCTAAGCTACTTTAACAATAAAATATCAACCACATCTTAAAACCTATAAAAAATATAAAATATAATAAAATATGTTGTAAATATATAAAAGATATATTGTAAGGTCAGTTACTCTGCCAGTGTTGAATTTAGCGAAGCAGCATGACTCCTCTTAACAGCGTTTTTATCTGATTATTCAATCATTTGTGAAATAATCAGTAAAACACTTGATTGAGAAAACATTCCAGAATTACAACCCCAAAATAATAATCTTGTAAAAATGTACTACTACTTAAATAATACTTAAATAAGGAGGGAAGGCAGGAAAGCTAAACTGCGGGATATACAGTAGTGGGGGTGTCTTTGTGGGGCTGGCCTAATTGGAGAGGGCAGATCTGGGGTCAGTAGTAGCAGATGGTGGAGGGAATGTGGACAGGACACCTTCCACCTGCCTGCAGGGCATCCTTGGGTGTGTGTGTCCACTCTATGGATGAGACAACTGGGTCAGGGCAAAAAAGTGGGACAGACCACACATACATAAATGCACGCACACACACGCGCACACACACACACACACACACACACACACACACACACACACACACACACACACACACACACACATATTTAGGTGTAATATACAATGTAGGTATGTATGCATGTACCCTAAATTAAAACAAAACTAAATACAATATCATTAAAACTCATTTCTACTCATTTTCCCAGTGTGCTTGGCTGAGTTACAGTGCATCTGTGTGTTTTATCAGTTATCTTATTTTAATATTTTACTGTTATATTTCCAGGTCATATTTCCATACAGTTTGGTATATAGTGACTGTTTTATATGGTTTTGTTCCAGTATTCAGATGAATATCATGCTCAGATTTGTGGCTTTGTAAATGCAGTTGCCGGTGTATTAAGTACATTTAGCCTAAACTCACACAGTCTGATTTTTCCTTCCTTCATGAAGGTTAGAATGTTCACTGTTTAGAGAAAGTAGGATTTATTGCAAGTTGGTTGTATTAGACCATTTACTTTTAGTTAGATGAGGGGCTCTCAGAGGTTTCATGACTGAGTGCCAATTGCTGGAGGCAGTATATTTAAACAAAAAATTCCTTCAGCACTAAATTCACCTGTTTGCAGATACGGCAGAGTACTGCCTCACTGTCCCACACAGGTATGGTTGATCCATTTTTCTGTAAACCTCCTTTTCTCTTTAACCATACAAGCTTTTTTTCTGTGGTAGTTTTTTTCAACCTCACTTCCACAATTTAACTAACAGCACTTGTATTCATGACAGAATGTAATTTGTGCGACACTCATGAGGTGCCACTAATTGCCTCAGGAGCTTTCTACAAGTTTTCAATCTGAACCTGAAGACACTTGTTTGGGAGGCACAGTTTGACACTTTAATGGGGTAGTGTATTAAATGTAGGCTATTGAAAATGAAAATAATGGAATGAACTGATGATTGACACACGGTATAATAATGCATGTACTTCATGCTACATTCAGGGTCGCACAAAATGTTTCTGAGGGGTGCCACTGGCCGGCACTTTGAGAACCTCTGAGCGAGGCCAGATGCACCTAACAAACCAAGATATTTCTACAGGTTCTCACTCCAAACCTGTCAAATACGGAAGCTCAGTTAGTGGCCTACACTTCAATCTCCTGTAGGTTAGGTTGTTGTTTTACTGAAAGCAAGCACTAAAATTCACAAAATATCTAGAACTGCTAGCTGCGGCTCGGTGGCGCAGTGGTTAGCACTGTCGCCTCACAGCAAGAAGGTCCTGAGTTCGAATCCACCAGCTGGCTGGGGTGGGGTCTTTCTGTGTGGAGTTTGCATGTTCTCCCCGTGTCTGCGTGGGTTCTCTCTGGGTTCTCCAGCTTCCTCCCACAGTCCAAAGAAATGCATGCATGCTAGGTTAACTGATTACTCTGAATTGCCCGTAGGTGTGAGTAGTTGTCTGTCTATGTGTCAGCCCTGCGATGAACTGGCTTGTCTTGTCCAGGGTGAACCCCGCCTCTCGCCCAGTGTCAGCTGGGATAGACTCCAGCCTATTCCCCTTTGGGAATAAGCGGTTACAGAAAATGGATGGATGCTAATAACAGACAAAAGACAATATTTGTGACTGTGACAGACATTGAAATGGAGGGTGCCGAAAACTGTGCAGTGTGTAACAAAACAAGAGTGCAGCCATGTGCCATCAAGTTTAACAAGCTGTTAGCTTGCTAACATTTGCTAATTACCACTAAATACAAAATCCAGCTGAGCTTGATGGGAATGTCATTAGTTTTGCAGATATTTGTTCATAAACTAAAGTAGCCTATTTCGACAAATTAAAATTATGAGGAGAAAAGCCAGGGGATCACAAACTCATTAGAACTGATTCTCTGGGGACTGGGGAGATATTTAAGTCTGCACCAAAGGGGGAGACAGATCGACGGAGAGCCACACTCCTGTGATTTCCATTTGCCAAACGCTAAATTCATTTTCTGTTTAGTTGCCCAATGCATGCTGATATTAGCAACAAATATGTCCCATTTGTTTTATGAGAGCAGAAAAACTGTATAGCAATAGCCGACCCAATATCTGAAATACTTGTTTATGGGGCTAAACTTGTTTTTTTTCACCCTATTTTTTGGCAAATGCCACTATGGTCAATTTATCAGTAAATGACATGAAGCTCAACAAGCCTCTATGCTCAATTGCCTTTGCTTTGTAGTATTCTAACTCACTTGTTATCCAAGATATTACATAACAAAAAGGCTGACTGGTTGCAGGATGATTTCAGTCAGCCTAGTGAACCCACACACACACACACACACACACAGTTTAGGTTATCATCACACACTAATATATATGTATAAGCTGCAGATGGAACATTTGTAAGAAGTCAAAACAGCAGAAAAGGCTGGTAGTGAGTCAAAACATAGTTCTCCACAGAGCACTATACACACATTCATAGCTGTTAGGAGAGAAATAAATATGAGTAGTTATGAAGCCTATAAAATGTCTCTCAGAGTATCTGTTCCAGTAGGTCTACTCAGAGCAGCTATCACCGCCTAATACATCAACATCTGCAACACATCTTCTCTGACTCATCCACAGACCACGGAAAATCTAATAAAGGTAATATCCTATGTGTGTGAGAGAGAGAGGGAGTGAGAGAGAAAAGAGGGGGGGGGGCTCATCTCACGTCTCATCAGAAAATGCATGCGCTAAGGCATCGCCATGGCAACCATACAGCTCTTTTAAGTACAAGGAGTATGTGTTGGAAGTGTTTGCGTCACTTCTCATGAGGAAAAAAAAACTGTCTAAGAATAGTCGCAGCTGTAAATCACACCTAGAATGTGCTGCAAAATCAGTGAATCATGCTACGAACACAGGGATATGTGCTTTTAAACTTAATGGTAACCAGAGGCCATGTACTGCTTAGAGGAGCTTGATGTTTTGTTAACATAATTGAAAACCTTGCCTTTTATATGCACTATAAATTAAATAAGAAGAAAACTCACAATCTCAACTCATACATCTGTGCAATCTCATTTCTAAATGATGTCCATTCACTCCTATCCAATATATTCATTCAGCTCTCTGGACTGTTTTTGTGGTTTGAAGTTCAGTTTTTCTCCTGCATCACTACCTGCTTTATTTTACTATTTCATGTTCACTTTTAACTGGATAGGAGTCATGCTAATTTGCCAAACATTTCCTGTTTTAGCTGCTTCATAATAAAATAATTTAAATAACATAACAGTGGGGGACTGTGAAGAATTTATAGCAAGTGAAATGTCCACTGTTTGACAGCATCTGGACTTGTGAGAAGTGTGTAATGTATGGGTCAGTGTGTGGGTTATTTAGCCTGTAACTTAACACACTTTCTATTTTTTTATGTTCACCAGCATTTAAGTTAATTACTTTGATGCTTGGGAGTAAGACAAGAAGACAAACAGTTTTCGGTAAGGGGAATGCAATTCCTCTGGACCTGACAGAGGCAGCATATATACCAACAGGTGTTCTAGTCTGCTGTCAAACACCAAAGGAAGAAGAAAAACTGAAGATGGAGACAAGTGCAGCCACCAAGTTTAGGCTAACATAATAGGCTATATCCAGAGCCTGTAGTAGCAGGCTATCCTCCTAAATCCTTACTGTTCTGCCTGGTATCTGTCAAAAAAAATACATGGGATTTCTTAAAAAAACATTTTTGGAGCTTTTCTGCCTTTATTTATAGGACAGCTCAATACATAACAGGGAAGGGGAAGAGAGCGGGGGAATGACACACAGCAAGGGGCTGTGGGCGGGAGCTGAATCCACGGCCGCTGCAGAGGACTCACAGCCTCACTGCACTGGGCGAATGCTCTAACAACTAGGTATCAAGAATTGTGGAATTTCTCTTGTATTGGTATCCACTACTTAATTTCTGCTATCATGACATCTCTAAAAGGCTTATGGCAACATCAGTGTATGTCTAAACTAGTCATGCCAGAATAAGTTGGGATACTCAGAAATGGTATCAACTGATAAGAGTGGTACTTTTAATAGAATAGTAATATTTAGAACAATATTGCTTTTGTATTTTTTGTATTTCTGTAACTTGATTTTTTTCTTTTTTTTGAAAAATGAACAGAATCTAATGTAATATAAATCTGCCTGTATGTCTGCAAGTTTAGACTGCAAATATGTGTCTATGAATGTATAGTTTCAGTATTTTAGGGATAAAAGAACCATCTTAATGAGACATACTGAGCCCACTACAGTCAAACGAGACTAAGGCCTCTATTATAATGTTGAACGGACGCGTACACGGATAACTGCAGATGCCACGGGCGCCTTTTTGTTTTATTTATACTGCCTTCTGGAGTCCACTTAAAGGACATGTGCAGCATAATAAAGTCCACAGTGACTGCACTGACAAGTCTGCACCGTCTCAACAAATTGGGGGTATGCGGACATCCGCACAAAGCCTACATGTATACCCTCTGATGACAACTTTACATAACATACAGATACCGACAAATGAGGCTGTTACTGAAACCTGGTGTCAACATGGCACCGCATGGTTCTTACATGACCGCTATTTACCAGACCAAATCACAACAAAATTATGGTGTCTCATTTCGGTGGCAGCTGCCTGAGTCCCTAAAGTCTTTATTTTGTTAACATTTAATATACTGTTCGATTTCAAGTTCAAATTTGACTGTCATTTCATGCTCCTTTTTCAAAAAGTAATCATTCAGGCACCGTTTAGTCACAAGTACCGTATTTTCTGGATTATAAGTCACACTTTTTTTCATAGTTTGGCTGGTCCTGCGACTTATACTCAGGTGCGACTTGTATAAATTAAAATATATAATTTCACATGTTCTTAAATGTTATTTCACACTGACCGACATGACCAAGGACTAAATATTACCTACAGCAGCGAGAGGGCACTCTAGGCTTGTGACAACTACCGGTATCTGCTACTCCTGTACCACTGAAAATTAATTTAAACATTAACTTAAAGACAACTGAGAAAGACTTAACATAAATGCTCCCCAAAAGAAAATCATATTCTGCAGATTACAAGCTGCAAGTAGTGAAATATGCAGCTGAAAACGGTAATTGAGCAGCAGAAAGAAAGTTTAGGCTGAGCAAGAAACTTGTGAGGGACTGGCGAAAAGCGGAGGTTACTCTTACTGCAATGAAGAAAACAAAGAAAGCTGATCGCAGGCTAAAGGCAAGATGGCCACAGCTGGAGAAACAAGTTCACAGATGGGTGCTTGAACAAGGTGCTGCCGGGAGAGGCTTGTCAACGGTGCAGGTACGTCTCCACGCCCTGGTAGTTGCCAAGGCGACAAATATGAATGACTTTGCAGGAGGACCTTCTTGGTGTTACCGCTTCATGCAACACAACCGCTTCTCTATCAGAGCACGGACAACGGTTAAAATAAATTTCCCCCAAAAAAATGCGACTTATAGTCCAGTGCGACTTATATATGTTTTTTTCTTCTTCATGATGCATTTTTTGACTGGTGCGACTTATACTCCGGAGCTACTTATAGTCCGAAAAATACGGTACTTTTTTAAAAGTATCATTTTAGCACCAGTATCCAATAAAACCCAAACATTACTCAACCCTACAGCAGACCCTTGCATGCTCACAGACACGGAAAGTATAACACTGTCTTAAAAGTCTAATTCTCTAGGAGCTCTGTGAGTCTGTACTTCGGTACAGCAGTGATTACAGCTAAATGCTGATAGCAGCGTGCTAGTATTCTCAGTCAAGTTGCATAATGACGTCTTGAAGGAACTGATATCATGGTAGAAGATTCCAGTATCAGGATCCAGACTAGGTCAGTCTTAGCTGAATTCACCTTGATTCTAACACAAAGAGCAAGAAGGTATAACACTAACCTCAGGGCCAGAGACTCTAGAGATGCCACTTTCACTGTCTCCCTCTGAGAAAGAGCCTGATTCGTCACTGGAGTTGCCGCCACTGGCACCGAATCCCCGTTCGCTTTTGATCTTGGTGCAACCCTGAGAGAAGACCACCTCTCCGCCGTGGGGGTTCCTCTGCTCCACTACCCCAGTCAGGCAGTGAGACAGTCCAGAGGTGGAGCCTGAGTGCGGGGAGGAGGAGAAGTCAAACTGGGGAAGGCTGGAAGGTGAGCTACCACTGCCTGTGTCCTCTGGGTACGAGAATGAAGAACGGGAGCTGGAAGTCTGGGTTCGGGGCTCCGATGGAGGAGGGGAGTGGGCCGATGTCTTGATGGGGATAGGGCAGCTGGTGGTGAGGCATGACCGACCAGATGAAGGAGCTTCAACCTGCATCAGGGTTGAGACTTTTTCTCTGAACTTCTCATCCATGTAAGAATGGGCCAACATTTGTCGCTCGCCAGCTGCTGAAGAGAAAATGACGCTGCATCTGTCTAGCTCACCTTCATGTTTAGAAGAGGAAGCTTTGGACACTGGCCTTTCCATGTTCTTGCCAATGCCAGTTAGTGCTGCTGGTATTACATCTGCAATGCCGGTCTTGAGGTCAACGCGACCCAGAGAGTCCCTCTTGTCCCTCTGCCTGTCTTTGACCAGTTCCCTGTAGTGGTTGAGGGACAGTCTGTTGGTGAGGAGCTGCTGGATGGTGGTGCTGGGCACGCCGCTGAGATCCAGGCCGCCTCTCTGGAGGTAGGAGCGCAAGCAGGAAGAGGGTGAACCTCTGCTCGGAGAGTGCTCAGCTGCTACTGGAACCCCTTCTACCTCTAGCTCCATCTCCAGTACCTCCTCAGTGCACAATTCTGGGTTGCAACAACTCCGTTCATCTCCTTCTTCCTCAAACACAAATGGTTCCTCTTTGATCCTGGAGGGTGTGAGAAGAGTTTGTGAAGCAGCGCTGCTGTCTGCGAGCTGTGTGCTCACAGGGCTGACTGAGGTATGGTTGGCCAAAATGACATCGTCACTGCCATGATGGTTTTCTCCATTGTGCTTGTTGTCACAGATCTGGTATTGATATTTCCTGTATTTAGGACATTGAGAAAGGTCAGCGGGAAGTGATGCAGTGCTTGCTACATGATTGGTCTGCTGCCTCGTCTCTGTAGAGTCATCCAAGGATGTTGCCTCAGAAAAGGCTGTATCCTCTGCCGTGATGTCATCTTCGTATTCCACCTTGCTATTACTGGCATGTTGGTCATCATTCTGCAGCTGGGCTTGAAGGAACCGGAAGCAAGAGTCCTCCAAATTGTGAACACCCAGGAAGTCAGCACACAGGATGACCTCATGGATGTTGTCCCGACTTAAAACCAGCTTGGCTGTGTAGGCAAACTGGAGCAGTGGTGCAAAACCTTTAGCTGTCACCTGTAGAGAGGGGTGGAGAAGAAATTTCAATGAGTATTAGATGAAAGAGTAGTATTACTGTGAGTGTGATAAGCCAGTGTTTCTCAACCTGATCCACAAGGGGAGGAGAGAGAATAAAATAAAATATTGGGGAAAACAGCATGGAATGAGAGCCAGGACGCAGCTCTCAGCCCTCTAATGACAATCAACATAAGAGACAGCACAATACAGCTGGCCTCAAAAATGTAACAGCCATCATCAGCCACCAGCACAAAATTATTTTGGCAGTTTTGTGCCACAGTATTGTGCTTAACCAACCAACTAAAGCCAGTTTTGCTAGCTATCACATGGAATGAATACTATGGAGCAATGGCTTCTCAGAAAAAGTATTCCTGCTTAGGAGACTGGGAAGGAAATGAAGACTGTGTCTTCAGGTGGGTCACCTGGAAGTCCGCCAGCAGTAAAGACAAGGTGCCAGTGTTTCAAACAGAGCCCCAAGTGCCCACCAAGCTTCGGAAATTTAACCCCAACTTTCTGCAATATAGATTTTTTTCGAGAGGTCACAAACACCAGCCAGATTATTCTGGGGGGCTGCAACCCGAAAAGGTTAAGAACCACTGCCTTAAGCATCCATTTAAAACTAAGTAAATGTTACATCAAGAATACCTATATTGTGGAGCTGCAGCTCTAAATGAAAGTTGAAAAAAAAAAACAAAATTACCAGGAACACAACCAACTTGGTTTTCGGAAAAGGATGTTTGATAAGTGAGTGGGAGTGGGAGTGAGAATGGTCTCAAGATTACATGGATCTTTTATTGAAAGCAAACACTTCAAATAGTAAAATATCTAGAACTGAAAAATACCAGCTAAAGAAAATATTTGTCCAAAGGCTTTGTGACTTTGATAGACATTGAAATGGAGGGAGCACAAAATTGTGGAGACAAGAAACAACAAGAGTCTGCAGCCATGCTAGCAGCTCTGTATTAATCGATTATTAAATTCATTACCAACTATCTTGATCATAGGTTAATCGGTTTGAGTTGAGATATTTTAAGAAAAAAGTCAAAATTCTTTAATTTCAGCTTCTTTTTTCCTTTATCGTTTTATTCCTCTCTGACAGTAAACTGAATATCTTTGTTTTGTGAGTAAAACAAGACATTTAAGGACGTCAGATTTGGCGTCATGGAAACAGTGATTGATACTTTTGACCATTTTGACATTTTAAAGCAGCAACCGATTAACTGACTATGAAAATAAGAAAAAAGATATGGTGAAAATGGATGAAATACAATTTTACCCCACAAGCAACCAATTCTCTTTTTTTCACAGTCAGTTATTTCACCATATTCCCACTTTATTAATCTTACATGTCTTATATTTTTGCCTGAATCCTTTTACTCGTTCCCTCTCTTCCACCCATCACCCTCTCATCTCCCCTCCTTTCTTCCCGTTCCCTTCAGTAAGCATGGCTACTGTGTGTGTGTGTGTGTGTGTGTGTGTGTGTGTGTGTGTGTGTGTGTGTGTGTTGGAGGGGATGTTGATAGTGTGTGTTGCTGTACGCATGTGTTTACTCTGCACTGCTGTGCGTGCATGTGTGTGTATATGAAAATATACGTGTGTATACTGGTGTGCATGTAAGCCTATTTTCAGCTGGCGTCAGCAGCTGCTGCCTCCTGTGCAGAAACGCATCTTTATAGGCACAGAGAGGAGCCAGGAGATGCTGCTCTCCACCCTCACACCACCTTACTAATGAGCAGCAGGAGGGGAAAAATGGCATATGAGAGTGATGGGAATAATCAAGGAGTATGATTGATCATTAAGCACTTAACATCTTGCTTTCACTTTTTATTTCCCCTTAAGTATCTTTAAGGTTCAAAAAATCATGTTACTCCACACTGTCTGACAGTGTCATACATGTATGTTCTGTTCTGTATCATCTGAGAGCTGTATGATATTTACACTGGCAGAAATATTCAGACCCAAGAAGTTTTTTTCTGGGCAGCATCAAGTAGAAAAATAGATGCCTTGTGAAGGCTTTTATACATTTACCCTAAAGTCAGCCTTACATATTTAGTATCTTTAGCAAATGTGAGATCTTTACTTGAATAAAAAACACAGTTCTGTGGGTTTGAACATTTTTTCAGCTGGCTGGTCTAGGCTTTGGTTTAGGGGGTGAATAACATCTTTCAAATTCAAGAAGATTGTAGAACTGAAATAAATAATCGCACATTACTTTTATTTGTTTTCAGCTTGCCGCCTGCTCTTTGGAGCTCTGAAGAAACCTTTTTGTCCTGATTGAACTGTTCAAACACAAAGGGCAACTTACATCACTTTGTGACAATAAACCAGGATTACTTAAGTACTTCGTCAGTATAGTTTAGACCAGGAATATTCAACAGGTGGTCCATGACCCCTAGGCGAAGTCCTCAGAGTTACTGCAGGGGGGGCGCCAAATTATTTGGGGAGAATTTTTTTTTTCTTTCAAAAATGAAAATATGTCTCAAAATACATAGAAACATAAATCCAGCAAAGATAAATCAGCCTATTCGTGAAGAAAAAACAAAATGTTTAGCTTACAGAATACTGACAAACGCTAGCTAACCTGCTAAAATCTATCCTAACCATAATAAGTGAACTAGTTAGCTATGTATTATTGAAACATATTGACCAATTCAAGGCTCTGACATATAACCTTCCATCTCATAAACCACTAATGAAAGTGCAGGGGGTGAAGTTAACACACCTAACATTAGCCATGCTGCTGACTTAGCAGCTATGGGTAGACGAAGACGAGAAAAGACCCAAAAATATTCAATACTATATATGTAGTAGTGGTCCCTTCTCTGACTCTAATGGGTCCTTAGCCTGAAAAAATGTTGAAGACCCCTAGTTTAGACAAAAACAATCAGACAAATTCAAAACACCAGAACAGAGCTACATGTACGCTGCATTTCTCTGAGAACTTTCAGATTTACTCACATGACAAAAATGGTGCTGATCAGCCATTATTCTTTCCAGCAAATGGATTTACTTCTTTATCTGATAACCTATGGCAGTGATACTGTTGAAATATATCTAGAATGATGTTTGGATGGCTGGGAAGCCGAGGAAACCACATTAAATATGTGTGAAGCATATTTCTTCATGAAAAAAGAGCAAAGAACAACACTGAAGGTTTTTCTGTCTGTCTTTTTTCTTATGTTTCCTTGATCCAATTGGTCCAAGTTAGTCTGTAATAGACAGATAGTTCTGACCTATAATCTTTAATTGAAGTAACTTTTCTTGGTGAGATAAACTTGAATCTTTGAGTTTCAGAAACTCAAAAAATGTTATTGTATTTCAAAAATTGGTCAAACTGAGTTGATCTCTTTTTTGTGCCTTAACTGAAAATATTAAAACATTAAACATTATTCATTTACACTTCAATGAGTTCACTCAAATTTTTGAAGTACCATTTTTTTAGCTTACTAAAATGCAAAGATTTTAGTTTATCTAACGAAGAAAAGTAAATTATGTCAACAAAATATTAATAGTGGGTAAAACGTGAGGGTTCAAAACTCAAAAATCTACTGCACAAAGTTGCCTTGAAATTTTGAGTTTGCTCAGCCTTTTTGCATTTTTACAGTGTAGTTATGTGTTTAGTTGGAAAGAAATGGACTTGATGGTTCAGGTTGCAGCTACATGAATTAAATGGGAGTGAAGAAAAGAGTTATTAGGTAGCTGGTGAAGACAGCTTTATTGATTAATATTTAAGAGGATTAGTTTTATCGTGGTGACATGATATTAAAGAATACTGAATTACAGGGTGTAAACACCTGACATGTTTTTCTCATGTGCACCTGAGTTCCAGTAATTTTGGAGAGGAAAATAAAGCTGCGCTCACAGTCATTAGGGTCTTGAAGTCTGAAGTGGTGGAGACCAGAGCGAGTGAGTACTGTACAAGGTAGACTCACACAGACATATTAATCAGTTTGACAGATCTGGGGCATTATATGCTAACGTCAGGCGCTGGGATCAGGAGCCGTTCCCTGATCAGTCCCGGTGGTGAATGGAAGGGGCAGCAGCTCACAAGGTAACCGCATTGATATTCACCCCCAACATGTTTTCATAAACAGATCAATTTGTGTCGACCCTCCATCCATGTGCCCTTATTTGTCTGAGGAAGGTCAAGTCAGACTGGACAATCTAGCTGAGCTGATCACATGGTGCATCATCATCATCATCATCATCATCATCATCCTCGCAGATGTTCTTGGAGGCAGACGGTGAGGGTGAACTGTGCAGGAAAAATTACGTTTTTCTGGGTTTTTTTTTTCCTTTTCCACAGCTGCTTATTAACAGGTGGATCATCATGCTGCTAATGTTGCTGCTCTTCCTCTGTTTGCTCAGGTCCACAGGTCAAATTACCCTCAGCTCCTTATCAGAAATTGAATTTATGCCTCAGGTAAGTTTCCCATTATATGAAATGATACATTAATGCTAAGATAATACCACATTCTAGCATGTGATTTCAAATATTACTCAAAGTCACACAGTATATTTAGCTGATCATAGGTTAAACTGTACTACATATTTTCAACAATAGAGATGTTTTAGGAATATTATTGTAATATTATACAGAATTTAAAATGATACACTGTGTTGTTGTTGTTTTGTTTTATTAGCGTTAGTTTAACTCCATGTCCACTCATGTTTTGAACAATATAAAATGCTCTGCAAGAAGTAATCATTGTGTATGGTATGTTTTTTTTTTTTGCAAAATAAATTCAAATACTTTGTTAAAATGTCTTACAAATAGCTCTTCACCTTGCCTTCATTTAGTATTCAAGGCTTCATGAATATGTAATTGGTCCCCAACCTCCACTCCTACCCCTAAGTAGCTGCACCTGGCTTCTCCTCTGTTTTATAAGCTAATTGCCATAACTAGCATCACCCAGTTTCTCCTGTGGGCGGGGCATTTCCACTAACGATATGTATAACACCACCCACTCAGTTAACAGGATTGGTTCCTTAGGTTTATGACATCATATACCCAGCCTGATTGAATCTGTTTTTTGAGACTGTCCATGTTTCAAAACAAGAAATGCTCAGACATTTCTTTGTAGTTTACCGATTACTTCTCTCTTGATATGTCTTGTAACACATGAAAAACACAACATGGACATGTTAACAAGGTTATGAACAGTACTTTCACTGGAGGGCATCTTTAAAAACATTGCACGCATTGTTGAATGGTCTTATAGTTCACTTTAAAAAAAGGATAATGGTTGGTAGTTTTTTTTCATTTAGCAAACAAGACCAGCTGCTCAACTCACACTGTTAACTGTGTTAACAAAAAAAATCAACAAACTGAACAGGTGAAGAAAATAACTAGGTCCATATCTGTTTCATTTCAAAAGCCTCCAGTACACACAGCAACTTCTGTTATAAATATTTACTTTTATTTAGTGCAGTGATCTTTGGTAAATCAAAAAGGTGCAAACTCTCACTCACTTTTCTTTGCTTTTTTTCTGTTTAACACAACAGTAACATTCATCATTTAGCTTTAGAGCTGCAACAACTAATCAATTATTAAATTAATTGCCAACTATTTTGACAATCAATTCATTGGTTAGAGTAATTATATAAGAAAAAAGTCAAAAGTTTCTAATAGCTTCTTAAATGTGAAAATTTTGGGGTTATTTTACTCCTCTAGAACAGTAAACTTAATATCTTTTGGTTGTGAGTAAACATTTGAGGACGTCATCTTAGGCTTTAGGAAACACTGATTGACATTTTAAAACAAAAAAACTATTAATCAATTAAAGAAAATAATCGAAAAATTAACCAACTGTGAAAATAAGCTGCCAGTTATGTTTCATATGGCATTTTATAATGACCTTTCATAAATATAAGTACATTTTTAGACCTTCTCAAAACAGATAATCCAACAATCACATTCACGTCACATAATGATTGGTCAATCACATTCTTCGCTACTGAAAATGTGCACCCTTATATCCTTGTACGATGCATTGGATCTCAAAGACTAAAGAAAGTATGGCCAGAATCAAAGCAGCTGAGATACTCTGACTTAGTGCCTCAGAAGGGTCAAGCACCAAAAACACTAGATCCACTAGTTTTATTGGCAATTAGTTGCATTTCTAACTCTAAGCAAGTTTTGTTTGATGGTAAGGAGAGAAAGAATGCAAACATCTTTCAAGTGTTTGTCACACAGCCTCTCTGTTATAAATCTGAAGCCCAGACTGAAATAACCTGAAGACTTCATCAGGGTTAATCTCCCAGACTTTAAAAGTTTGATTTCCCCTCTAACATTTCATTTTAAAAAGAGACCTGATGCCACTCCCTGAGTTCTTGTTCTTTCTTCTGTGTTCTCTTTGTGGCCGTTTACCTTGTCTGGCAGGTTAATGATGGGCTCCACTTCGCCCAGCGACCCATTGTGCCCCAACAGGGCCTGCAGGAAGTAGCGGCTGCTGGCGGCAAGGACGGCCCTGTGTGCTCGCACCTCCCGTCCCTCCACCAGCACGGTCACGTCGCACAGGATGCCCTGCCGCCGCTGCTCCTCCAGGCTCAACAGCACGTTGGCACAGTGGACCTTGGATTCGTACACGTACACGGGCGCTGCCGCCTCACCATCCTGCTCCTCGCCTGTCGACATCACTCCCTCTAACACCCTGCACAGGACAAAATAAAAAAAAAGACAGGACACCATGTTAGCTAGATACATGCTCACACAATATCATGAAATTTACTGACCACATTCATGCTGTCAGGACTCTACAATTTTTCCACTTGTGCCAACACAATGATAAGCTTTACATTATTATGGTAAGAGCCTCACCAGTTCTTGTTCACCTCAGGTAGGGCAGGGAATCAAGAACTAGGGTCAGGTACTGAGAACCAGTTCCAAAGTAGAACAACTTTTGAAATAAAACTTCTTAAGGAATTAAGAATCTGTATTTTCGATCTCGCTTATCGAATCCTTTGCTGTTTTCAGTCACGCTTACATTTGCCTTGTATATTGCTTCATCTTGTGCTTACATACACTGCTATGATGTGGTATTTATTATTATGATGCGTCAGTTTTATTTGTTTTGCCATGAATTTCAAGTTCAAGAGCACGCTGGAGATAACAATCCCACTTTTTTTTCCTGTGAACTCCAGCTGAAGTGATGAAATGTACTAGACCCCTCACTCACGGTGTTCACTAAAAAGTCTTTAAACCAGCACAAAAATGACCATTACCAACATAAACCACCATTCTGTGATCAAACACCAACACTATCTGAAAGTAACAACTGTACACTAATTTTGGAGCACAAAATTGCACAAAATTGGGTTTTATACAAAAGAGAAAAAAAAGCTTTGGTAAAAGAGCTCTGGTAATTCGGATATAAATTAAAGTTATTGAAATGGAAGTTTGTGAACCATGAAATACAATTGCATGAAAAATGACAATTATCAAAATAGTTTTAATTAACATGAAATAAACATGTGATCTGTTGTGAACTGGCCTCTTCAAGAATCAGAATCGAGAACTGTTAAGAACTGGAATCGATAAGCTGAACCAGAATTGTTCAAATCCAAATGAAACACAACCCTACTGAAAACTGATCCCAAGTCCAATCTGCTGGAGTCATACACCTCCGAGCGGATCAATTCCTTTTATTGATACCGGCATGTTTTTCTTTAAAACGATCTTTTCAGGTAGACGTGGAAACATCTTTCTATGCAACAATGTCTTAGATTCCAGGAATGCCATGTATCTGACGCTCTACGCCCGAGTGCCGCTGCTTCCCAACCGAGCGGCACATCCATTACAGAGAGTAAATATCCTGTTGTAATAACATTAGTGCCTCACAGGCAAATCTTCTCTTTGACAAAGGAAACCTAAATGAAAATGAGCGCTGTACAAATATTCTCTCATTTCATCCATTTTAGATGACGGGACACAGACGGAGGAATCGATAAGGGAATCAATAATGAATTGGACGCATAAGCAGAATCAATAATGGCATTGGAGTGAATAAAATCTTATTAATTCCCACACCTAACCTCTACACTTCTGTGACAAAGACATCTGAACAGTAGAAGGATACGAGCAGGTGTTTAGTTATTCACTGCAGGGTTACTGTACTGAATTATATACTGTAAAATATGTGCATACATGTGGATGTAATGTCCATATGGATGTGTGTATAGATATGAAATAGGGCTGCGATTGTTTTTATTTAATGTGATGATTTATTTTCTTGATTCATTTTATTTATTTATCATTGATTTTTTTTATCGACTAGTTGTTTGGTCAGTAAAATGTCAGTAAATGATGAAAAATGCTGACGTCTTCAAATGTCTTATGTCCAAAACACAAAGAAAATATTCACATTTGAGAAGCTGAAATCAGATGATTTGGACATTTTTTATTTAAAAAATGATGTATAAAGTTGGCACTTCATTTGATAATCGATTAATAATTGATTAATCGAATAAACGTTGCAGCTCCCATATTAAAGAAGCAGATATAGGTAGATATAAAGCAGCCTTCAGCAGTGATGCAGGCAGCTCTGTCCATTGTGTTTCATTTCAATGCTGTACTACATAAAGCCCGACACAGACAGCTGAGCATGCAGTCTGTCTGTCTCATCAGCCCTCGGCTTTGTGTGCGTGCGTGTGTGTGTGTGTTTGTGTGTGTGTGTGTGTCAGCAGGCAGAGAGGGGGCTGCTTTCTGCTGATTCATGGCTTTTGAATAGGCAGAGCCCGGCACTGGGGGCTTGCTGAAGTAGTGTTCTGGCTTTTCTCCCCGTGGCCCACGGGCCAATCATCTCAGAACTGTAGATCATCTCCTGCCTCCCCTCAGGAACACTTCAGGCTCAGACCATTCTCTATTGCTTTTCATGATGCGTGCAAATTGTTCACTACCACTGTTTACCCACTCCTCTACTCGGCTCAGATTTGCAGAACTACTCTGCCTGCTGAGAGCCAAAACAAAAGAAAGGGAAGCTGCAGTCACTAACATTGCTCTTTGTGTCTAGTCATCTACTGTATTCCTCACACTGTAGGCTAAGACTTGGCTTTATTCTCACTGTTGTACTCTACTGTACCTTGTTGTTTGCCTGTTTCATGTTAGAATGATCAAATTAATGCTGAATGTTCACCAAATAAGTAAGTGCCTGTTTATGAGTCAGAAGAAATTATTAATAATCTTTTAGAAGGAGTAGATGGTTATAACTGTTCAATCGAGCAGTGAGACAGGCAGCTACTGATTTTTCTTTCAGAGCAGTGGACTTTTGTTTTCAGGATAAGTCTTATCTTTACATTGACAGCCAACAGACAGGTATAAACAGGGTTTACTTTCTCTTGCAGAGTTCCTGCAGCCTGCCTGAGCTTCCTTGAGTCTGTGGAGGACAGAGCAGGGGAACCTGCCATAGATCAACCATAGATCATATATTAAACAGGATTTCAACCATTTTATGGCTCCGACTTACAATTTGGATCGCCGTACTCATTTTTGGATGCACAGTCATTACTACTTCCAGAGGGTGGCACTAGAAAGTTAGCCTTTTGTTGTTTTAATGCTGCATCAGTGTGGGAGCAATGAGCAATAGAGACCAAAACCGTTTTTGTGCCAGGCTATAAACATTTTTTTCAAATTTTTGAATATGAAGGTCTATGGAGACTGATTCACTTCTGGAGTCAGCCTCAAGTGGACACGTGGGGAACTGCAGTTTTTGGCACTTGGCAGTGGAGTTGTAGACTTGTGGCCACACAAGGCCTGGCATTAAAATGGCTAAATCCCTGTAAAAGCAAAGGTAACAGGTCATACTGTTAGCAACCAGGTTGGGGTAACTCAGGAATTTGAGAATGTAGATTACCAGCTGGGAAGTTGTCATTGTGGTTTTCTGTAATGATGGGGACTCAGAAAATGGTAACATGCAGATGGCAGGAGAGCTGAATGATGCTGGAAAGAGTTGGCCAATGCCAGGCTTACACCCACAGTCTCCTTCCTGTGAGCCAAACTAGTAGAACTATATTGGGATTTATGTCAATGTTTTATAATCATTTTACAAAATTATGTTAGAAAATATCAATTATGAACGATCTTCACACAAGGTCCATGTACATGATTTTTTTCTTTCATCGGCAGACCTATTTAATGCTGTAGCTATTGCTATTTAACTTCAACATGAGTCTGAGAATACTGTCTACCTTGAAATTTTCCAACAATATTTTATCGCTGTCCTGTGAAAACACTCATCAACTCATGTCCAAATTTGGCAATTTTAAATTTTTGGATCAAACTGAAGGAGGGAGTGCTCCTTAATGGATTGAGCAAATTTCTATCAGTTTCTTACAGCAATCCCGACAATTTCTTACGCCAAACAGACCACTAACAAAAATTAGGGATGTCCCGATACAACTTTTTCACTTCCGATACGATACCGATATTGCAGCCTTGAGTATTGGCCGATACTGATATCTATACGATACGATATCAGCACGAATCATACATACTTTTATTACTTATTTTGTAGTGTGGAATGTTAGAAAAGGCTTGATCAAGTGACGTTACTCAAACAGAGAACAATAGTCAGCAATCAGAGTCACCTATGGATAGAAGTGCTGGAGCAGAAAATGGACTGCTTATCAGAGCGCTTATATCAGAGATTTTAGATGCAGTCCGATAAAATCCGATACTCGCTTTTTGGCTGACATCGGACCGATATCCGATATCAATATTGGATCGGGACACCCCTAACAAAAATACTGAATAATCAGAAAAACGCATTGCCACAAAGCTGAAAACATGGCTGTTTTTCTTAATTTCTGAAAAGTGACATTTTGGAGACAAGTGGCTTTCATTGGAAAGGTAAAACGTAAAAAAGGTTGCTTTACACTTGACAACACAGCGTGTATAAGACTGAGTACCAGAAATATCCTGGGTCAATTATACATCAGATCATGGAGAACCCAATATAAATATTTCACCAGAAAAATGGAAGGACCAGAGCAAATACACCTCTGTAACACTGACATTCAAGGTTTTTTCTTTTTCCCCCCCACTATAGTTACTTATTCATGTATTTCATGCATTAGGTCTGCATTTGTTTTGAGTTATTCAGAGGTGGGGGAGGAGATGAGACAGTAAATGACACAGACGGACATGATTTTTTTGGTAAATTATACTGTACAGCTGTTAAGGAGTATCAAATATATTGAGTATCAAATACATATATATATTAAGCCCCGAGGAGAAACTACATTCTTTTCACTCTGTTGTAATTTTGTACATACATACACAGGCCTGAAATACACACACACACAAACAGGAACCATAGACATTTGCATTTGAGAGAGGTGTCAGAGCGAGGGGGCTGCACACATACATATAATCAGGCGTCCCAAGCAATTAGGGGTTCAATGCTTTGCTCAAGGGCACCTCTGCAGTGCCCAGGAGGTGAACTGGCACCTCTCCAGCTACCAGTCCACCCTCCATCCTTTGGTCAGTGTGGGACTTGACCCTTCCCAAGCCAAGTCATTACAGACTGAGCTACTGCCACCCCAAGAATGATGTATCGGTGAGGACGCCTCTGCAGCACCACAATATTTCATTTAAAACGGTATTTTGGCAAACATTTTGCCTTTGACAAATATTGTGCATCCTGTGATTTGAAAATTGCAGTAGACCATATTGCATTTTTTATAAAAATTCAATGAATTGTTCAGCCCTGGTTTCCACACAGTCAGCACAAAAGCAGTTGGTGTGGACTAAACTGTGGACACAAAAGATATTCCAAAAACACACCTTTAAAGTCATTAATTGTTTTCTCACTTAAACCCAACCCTCAGCAAATTAAACATTTATACTCATCTTGCAGGTAAATACTATTTCCAAAACTGTTAATCTACATCCAAAAAATAAAAATGCATTAACTCCAAACTGGGACCTAGAGTTCAACCCTGAGCTCCAGTTTTAATTTCTTAATATGAACAACTTGTAGCAGGTAAAGAAAGGGGGCAAATAAATCATTGAGGGTGACAGGTAATTCTGTCATCATAGTAATATGCAGTTTGTTCCATTTACAGCTGAGAGCCAGAGGTAGCTCTGCAGTCAGTATTGACTACACCATTACAACAAAATATAGAAATCATTTGTAGAAATTGCATAAACATTTCTCACTTTGAATTAGCCCAGTCTTTGACGCTCTCGGTGTTGCCCCCCCCCCCCCACCACGATGGGTAAATTGTTCAGAGACAGTTGAGGGGCTTTGGTAAACAAGACGTTGCCAGTGGTTTCATCATCTTGTCTGGGCCGTGCTTTAATATGTGCGAGGAGAGGATGGCGTGTTTCAGCAGCAGAGCGGCCTGACAGGCAGCTAACTGATATCCATAATCCCCAAACTGTAAAATTACTACTGAGGATGAGCGGAGCTGGGCTAAAAGAACCTGAGCGAAAGTGAGGAACTGTAGCTGCTCAAAAACAATAAGTGAAACCATATCATTGACTGTATATTTAGCCAGTTATAAAAAGAATATAAAAAACACAGATTCAATAGTTTGAGTTATACAAGTGTTTTAGAGTGAATATTCTGTTGAAAACATATAAGTGCTGAACTCTACATACAGGGCACAGTGGGAGTGTGTTCTCTCTGTATTAGATTATCTTATTAGGCATAAACAGCGGTAATGATGAAGTACTGAACTCCCCACTGGGCCACTTAAAGTACAGGTGTGTTGAACACAGCTACCTGAGCCTTGTTAGAAAAATATTGTGTGTGTTGTGTTTTCTGCCACCATATTTATTCCTTCATAGTTTTGTGTTTGGCTGGCGCACTTATATTTTATTTCAGAAAGGTTCACGGGCCTGGAATTAAGTCATTTTTTGGGCACGGCCACTTTGGCCTTTGATAAATACAGATTTATTGGGGCACTGTGGCCTCTAGCCCTAATAAAGTGCCTGGATATGCTGGAGGTTTCTGCCTCTTAACTCTTTCCCCGCCAGCGTTTTTTAATAAAGTTGCCAGCCAGTGCCAGCATTTTTGACAAAATTCACTGATGTTTCCAACACCCACACTTTTTTATAAGTAATTGAATGTTGGTTGGTTGCATCAAAAAAATCCACTTTTCAGACAATTAACTGAGAAAATGGCAAGAGACATTTTTAAGCAGAACATTGAATTCATGGTTTTTATTTTTGATTTTTTTTCATTTCATATTATGTGTGTGACATCAGTGTCACCAGTGTAGCTAACGTTAACTGTGTGTGTCCCCTGCTCCCCCCAAAAAAAACACCGTCCGAGAGGCCCGGGGGCGGGAACGCTCTCTGCCCCGGCTGCAGCATGAGTTCCAGGGGCTGCGGTGTGAGCTGCCTCGCTGTGTCCTGCCTGCTGTGGAGGTCGGGGGGCTGCAGGGTGATCAGCCCCGCTCTGTGCCTGAGCTCTGTGACTGGGTCGCATCGCTCTCTGACCCGCAGATCTGCAGCTGAGCACCGACGTTTTCATGCTAGATAACCGTTGCTCATTCCAGCGTTTCTCTTCTCACTAGAGTGACAATTTTTTGACAGATGATCTGTCACAGTGTCGCCTATCGCCTGGCAGTGAAAACAATAATTGACGAGATATCTCGTCAATGGTGGGGAAAGAGTTAGAGGGAAGGTTTTCCTCACCATAGTCGCCTCAGTGCTTGCTCTTGGTGGGAATAACTGGGTTTATAATGAGTATGATCTGTTTGAAAATTGTACATGAAAGGAATGAAAACAGACATTAGCAGTTTGAATTAAACAAAAGCTCCCTGTTCTCTGCATCCATGGCACTGTCTATTTGGCTGTGGTATAATTCCTGCCTATAACTTGACTATAATACATCGGCTGCCATTATACTTCTTCCAGATAAACTGGTATCAGTGCTCATCTCTGCCAATAATTAACAAGAAATGTCAGTACAGAAATGTTACAGTAAACTAGGTGTGAGGAATGGAGAGCAAGGTAGACGGAAAAGCAACACCATTCTCCTATGGACTGTCAACCACGCTGCCTGACTTAGCCCTCTTTCCTCACCTGGTACGAGTCTTTCAGAGGTCATCAAGAATTGAAAATAGGTGTTTAATGCTGTATGTCACAAGTAGGAGTTTATGCATTTCTAAGATGTAGCAGGATGTAGAAAATTGCAATCTAATTAACATTAATTTGGTGTTAAGATCAGAATGTAAATTGCAGAATTGTAAAATTGCAAAATAAACTGTAAATACATAGAGACTTGGTGGTGGTTTAGTTTAAGAGATAACATTTCATTTCATTAAAACACTACTATAACCTGTTCTGAGTTTGTCACACCACAGACACATGTGTTATTAACCACCCAGCCAAATTTGAGAGATTAAAAATCACCAAGTATATCAAATTAAGTCTCAAAATCAGTAAAAATGCTGGCGGTGTGTCCACACTGCTGTCTCAGTGTCAAACACCACTACGCCCTGAAAACAACCTGAAACATGGACGCTCTGTCCAGCAGCTTTATTGGACATGTCCAGACGTTTGATCCACCAGAGCCAGAGAACTGTGACAGGATGTTATTTTTTTCTTCTGTGTCGGTTGTTGGAACTGAAGTGAGCTGAAGTGAACTGCTGGACTGATTTGGACTCGCTGAAGGTACGTTCATAATGGTCTAACTCAACAGTTAAGTACTACATAGTTCTCAGTCTTTTCACATTTTCAGCAACTATGTTCTAACATGAATAATGTGTTTAGAAGAAAAACTCCTTTTTTCCTTACACAAACTTTAAGTATGAAGGATCAGTGTTCTCTGAGAACAGATTCTGCACACACAAAACCCTGAGTTCTATAAGTAAAATGCCCGAATTAGAACTGACAGTGCAGCCTAAAAGATCACTATCACCCTCTGAAATAATAGATATTTTAGAGTCCATCGTTCCACTCAAAATAAACCACCTAAACTTGTACTTACACACACAGCAGGCTCTTCTTTTACAAAATATTTGCAATGTCTTAATACAAAATCACAATCAACAGGCAAACTCCCAGTGAAGCAGAGCAGCAGGAGTTTCCTCCTGTCCAAGTGGCACTGCCAGTATTTCCCATAATACATTTCTCCGAGGCTGCTCAGCCAGTTGCTCCGTTAGCCTACATTCAACCCGGCCCAAGCATCAATCAAGCACACATCTAAGGCCATTCAAACCCCTGAGACAGCCAGAGACGAGCAAAGGTGGCCACAGACACACACACACACACACACCACACACACACGCCGGGTGCAGCCCGGCAGGCAGAGTAGATACATCCAGGAGTAAATTATTAATCACAGGAGCAGCAGAGCCCACGACCAGGCGAGGATCTTCCCCCAGAGCTGCTGCTACACACAAATATTAATTAACAAACACTAATAATTCACCAATTCCACTCTGTATGTGTGTGTATGTGTGTGTGGGTACAGTCCGATGTACTGTATGCCCTACTTTCCTCCACCCTTTCCTGTCTTCTCCTCTGCCCTGATTATGTCTCATTTTCATTTGATGGTGTCTGTGGGGTATACTGAGTACTGCTTATATATACAGTATGTGTGTGTGTGTGTGTGTGTGTGTGTGTGTGTGTGTGTGTGTGTGTGTGTGTGTGTGTGTATTTATGAGATGAATAAAGAATGGTGAGTTCTGTCACAACATGTGATGACATTTATTTGGTAAAAGCACAGCTTGAATCATTTATGGAAACTAATTTTAGGAAAATGTTTCATAAACTTAGGCTGCATTCAGAGAAAAGGGGAAGTTGGTGTCAGTGGAAGATAACTGAGTGGTGGGAGCTGAATACAACAAGCTGGACACCAGTTTGGCTGTTGGCAACTCTCAATACTGACATGTTCCTCCTGCTGCTCTCAGAGCCTCTGTCACAGATACATACAGATGCATAAACTATGATTATCACAGATGTGGAACTGTTACATGAATGTAAGGATGGTGTAAAACAGAAATCAGGCCTGTATATATATATATATATATATATATATATATATATATATATATATATATATATATATATGTATATTGTGTGATAGAAAAAAGCCTATTGTTTCACATTATGCTGTATTGTATATTTCTTTGTGTCACAAATTACACTCTTTAGTAAGGCTGCACAATTTGGTAAAAAAGTCATATTACGATTGCGATATGTGATATGATTCGTGGAAATGATCAGTTTTACATTACAATTTTCTTGTTTACTGAAAAAGAAAATATTTAAATCATGATGATGTAACATTTGTTGGTGTGGTGTGTTTTCTTTCATCTGGAGAACAAGATTTTTAAGCTAAGTGACCTCTGGAGCTTTACAGTACCTCTTTATAATGCTATTCTCTTTTTCAAAAATTTGCGATTTGGATATTGCACTTAGCCATATTGCTATTTAATAGCGATTAATTGTGCAGCCCTACTCTTTAGGGGAGTATTTTTGTCATTTGGACATCGGTTCGTGTTCCACTGCTTGGCATGGATGCAGGTGGGAAATTTGGAGAAATGCTTTTTTTTCTTTTCTTTGTACTGGACTTGACTGGACTGTACAGATGAATCATCTGTGCCATCCTGAGGGCCCAAACCTCTAAAAGAAAAAAAAAAGACTTGTATATGGACTCGCAGATGGCAAGGAAGACATAGCCATAGGGCTGCTCTTAGGGCAGGGACAATTCACTTGTGTCCCAGTTCAATACTGTCACCATACCTGGGTGCCGATTCAATATGTTCTGTGATTCTCAAGTATTTTGATTCAATATTCTGATTTATTGAGATTTTTGTTTCCTTTTTTTTAAAAAAGCTAGACCATGGGGAAAAAGCTGAATCAGACACTTCTAGAGACTATATAGCATAATCCATATTCCCAAAAAGTAGGGCTGAAGAATTTTGAAAAAGTATTCACTGTGACTGATATTGCAATTTTGATATGATTTGTGATATTAGAATGAATGGTTCCAATAAAGTGTTACAGAGGGTTTTATGATCATCTGTTAAACTTTTTGTCGAACTTCATATTTGACCTTGAATTTTTACATCATTATTCTCTTTTTTTATTTAAAACATAATTGGATTTTTGCAAGGATCTGCACCAAATAAAGATGCTTTCTCAAGTCTGTAAAACTAGGATGTGTAGGCCAGGATTTTCTGCAGCACAAAATTTAATTTAAAATTATATTTTGACACATAATTCGCCTTTAACAAATATTGTGCCTCCTGTGATTTGAAAAATGTTGAAAGCCATATTGCAATTTCGATAAAACTTCGATTAGCTGTTCAGCCCTACCAAAAACACCCCACATCACATGTCAGTCAGTCCTTGAGTTTTATTTCAGCAGCCTCATCACTATAAATTATTTATTTATCTGCAGCATCTGAGTGAAGATATGCTGCGTCAGAGTGCAGAGCTACTTCTAGCTGTCCACTGTGTACTGCCATTACATCATATCCAAATTAGAGCCTCACTCGGGACCAAAACTCCAGTTTAGACCAGCCCCAGCCTGACAAATGTGCCAATTTTCAGCCCGACCCTGACCCCAGTCCAAGAATGACGTCAATAACACTTTAAAGAAACCACAAAGCAACAATAAATGTGTGTTATGAGGTTGTCACACAACAGAAACGTGCTATTAACCACTCAGCCAAATTTGAATGATTAAACAAATCACTAGATATATAAAGTTAGGTGTCAAAAATCATGAAAACATCTGTAATCTGAAACACATTGCTGTCTCAGTGTTAAACACATGGACGCTCCATCTAGCAGTTTTATTGGACATATCCAGACATGCTTGAGCCACCAGAGCCAGAGGACGGTGACAGGATGTTTGTTTTTGTTTTTTTCTTCTGTGTCCAGTTGTTGGAACTGAAGTGAGCTGAAGTGAACTGCTGGGCTGAGTGGGACTGAGAGAGTCGCTGAAGGTACATTTGTAACTGGCTGTTAAGGAGGGTGAGGGGAGGGGGAGGTGGTGTTGTTCGTGTGTCGGCTCGTGAGGCTTATATAGTGCTGGGGGACCTCGGCTCCAGCATGTCACCGTGCCATGTTTCAGGTCCAGCCAAAAAATCCTGAACACAGAAATGGTGAACAACAGTTTAACGGTCTAACTTCACAATTCAGTACCACATAGTTCTCAGTGGTATGTTCTCACATGTATAATGTGCTCTCTCAGATACACTCAAAAACACACACACATAAAAGCAAATCATTTTGAGAAATACCTCCTTGTTTGTTGCTTATTTCTCACATCAACTGATCAAACTCGTGCAAACACTTAGAGATGAAAGTTTATCTCAGGAGTAAGTTTCCTTCAGACTATTCACAGCTAAAGATAGCACTCAGTAAGTCCTGGCTACATTACCAGGGGCCCTCCCCTGGGAGTTCCTGAGCTCCGGAAATATACCGCCATGACATCAGCGTCTCCCGTTCAACAATGAGCCTTTGTTGAGCGAGCAGCTCTCACTTGCACTGCGAGTCATTGAGAACCTGATAAATGACCTCTGAGGTCATTGCCAACAGTGTTTGCTCAACCCTGGTCCTCCTTCAACCCTGGATAACTCACCCTGCCATTGTCAAGTGGAATTGGATTTAGTGCAAATGAAACCCTTCATCCCTCAGGCGTGCAGCCAGCTCTCCTGACAGAGCGCTCGTATGTCAGAGGACGGCTGCAGATGTGTGTGAGGGCCCACTGACCTGCTGTAGCGTGCAGGGATTATGAGCAGTAAATGGACTACTGGACCGGGAAGATGGTGTGTGGAACATTTATGGAGCAAAGACATATGTGTTGGAATGAGTGGGGGGGGACGGGTGTCGTGTGTGTGTGTGTGTGTGTGTGTGTGTGTGTGTGTGTGTGTGTGTGTGTGTTAACCAGGGATTAAGTTACAATCTATAGATGCTAAATAGCTGACCTAGCTACTTTGGATCTCATGCCTTCTCACTCCCCATCAATACCTTCACCTTTTATCCTACACACACATACACACACTCGAGAGTGTTGCAGACTGGGTCAAGCAGAGCACTCGCCACTCTAATCTGCTTCCATCAGGAGACCATTTGTAACCGTGAGAAGAGCACTTTCACTACTTGGACGTTCAGGAAAAGCACACTAAGACTTTTCACTGCTTTCAACTCCACTAACAGACAAGAGCACTGATACTCAGGCTGGGCGATATGGCTCATAAATAATATCTACATATTATAAGGCCATTTTTTGATATGTATATATATATATATATATATATATACATACATATATATATATATACACATATATAAAATTCTCTGATTTCAGCTTGTTAAATGTGAATATTTTCTGGTTTCTTTACTCCTCTCTGACAGTAAACTGAATAATTTTGGCTGGTGGACAAAACAAGACAGTTGAGGACATCATCTTAACCTTTGTGAACATGTCAACATTTTCTCGACCAAATAATTAATCCAGTAATCAAGAAAGTGATCAGCAGATTGGAGATACTGGCAGAAGATATACCCTAAATCTAATGGGCATATTGCATAGTGCCTAGAACATCCATGTTCCCAACTAGGCTTGTGTGGTATAATGGTTTTCAATATCATTGTAAATACAAATGCCCCTGTTTCTATTAAACTGATAGTGAGATACTGAATTATAGTGGGCAGCTTACACCACCAGGGGTCGAACTCTACACAGCAGTGCAGAGGGTGAGGGGAAGACTAATTGCTGGTGACAGAATTACAGTGAATGCGCGCTGGGCGGAGGGAAAGGTGAGCAGTGAAGTTGTCATTCTGGAATAAAATAAACAGAGGTGGCGCTGTAAAATTACATGTCACTGAAGCTTCTCAAGACTGAAGATGCGTGCCTCGTTTCCCAGCTGTGGGAATAGCGTCACCATGATGATCAGCTCCACCTACATTGTGGGAGTACAGCCTAAGTGAGCTGTTTTAGACAAGTTTCACACAAATACCGCCTAATACCGTACACCGCGGTAAAATGTCAAGAAGGTATGAAAAAATGGATACTGCCCAAGACTATTCCCAACAGAATCAAGTGGATTATTTAGTTTCACCTCATGGCCTCCCCCCCGGCACCATGACAAACATTTTACATTTTGTCCTTCCTCTGGTAAGGCTGGAAGATTAGTTCTGTCCAACAATATATAGGGGGATGTGCTGAGAGCTGTATTTGAGTTAATCATCAATTTTTTTTTCTTCCAGCATATGTACATTTTTGTAGGACAGTTACAGTGGACAGAAACAGTAGTGTGGAGTCTGCAGTCCGAGTGGAAATTTGTGCCGAATATGATGAAATTCCGTTAAAAAATTCCTGAGATATTGCATTACGAAAACGGGATGAACATGAGGTCATAGTGACCTTTGACCACCAAATTCTTATCAGTTTATCCTCATCCAAGTGGATGCTTGTGCCACATTTGAGACACTGTGTTCATAAGAATGGGACTGGAATGGACACATGGACAACCTGAAAACATAATTTCTCCGGCCACAGCTGTTGCTGGCATGGAGGCATTAAAATTCCAATGGGACACGTGACATACCTGAATCTAATGGGCTTACTGCCATAGAATGTGCCTAGAACATCCATGTTCCCAGCAGAATCAAGTATATTATTTAGTTTTATGTCATAGCCTTCACCCTGGCACCATCATCAAGACAAGCATTTTACAGTTTTTCCTGCTTCTGGCAATGATAGAAGATTAGTTCTGTCCAACAAGGGGATATAAGAGCTGTATTTGAGTTGATTATAAAGATATTTTTTCATTCATTTCAGCTTTCACAGGACGTTACACAAGAGGGAAACAGTGGTGAGCACCGTTACAGAAAAAGGGAACGCCACTATTTGGTGCCTTTTAGAGGCAGTCAGCAGTGCGTGCTGTAAACTGCTCTATCTGCTTCCCTTTCATGTGAAAATAACAGGCATCAATCATCATCATGTCCAGTCAAACAATCACTGCCGTGCCTCAGCATTTAATACAGGGGAGTGGGAATATATATGATATCAATTATGTGTTCATATCTGGTGTGAGGCCAAATGTGTCACATCAAAACTGTGCAGTAAATGAATACATTTTGAGAGGGTGCAAAAGCTCTCAGTTGCCAAATGAGTCATAAAGGCAGGGATGTTGAGCAGAGGATTATTTCATCTCCTTCACAAGGCAACACAGTGTGGGCGTGAAAATGAAAGTACACATGTGGGCTGCTAGACGCCCACCAAGTTTCCACAGAGGAAAACTGACATGATTAACATCACCTTTATGGAATACAGTGAATTTTTTTCACAGTTTCAGCTGCTGATGTTGCAGGAGAATCAAAAGCAGCATTATGTTGTTACAGCAGAGTGATGGAAGCTTCAGTGACTCAGATGTTGATCTCATCCATAGACTCAGGCCTGTCCTGGATACTCATTTCCCATGTTCCTCTGCAGCACGTTATCGCTCCCCTCACATCTCCTCCTTTTGAACACCACGGTGACGCCACTGCCCTTGCTAACCCAAAAACCATTGAGGAGTCCGTCCTGGTCCAGCGGGTTCGATTTCACCCGTTTGACGGTTACGGATGTAGCGTTGGGAGGACTTTCCCTCCCCAGGGAGCTAACTCCATGGTCCATCTGTGTTTCCTGACACTTCCATTCCCTCCTTTGAGCTGGGAGGCTGGGCTGACATCACCGAGCCTCGGGCTGCCAGGGAAGCGTAAATTGGATCAGGCTTGTCAGGTTTCAGGGAAAGTGAAGCTAGGTTTGCTGTGTGAGTCACGCTCAGGATGGGAATGCTGGGGAAATTTAAATTCACTACTCCGGGAAGGCTGCCAAGTCAAACAGGAATGAAGAGATAGGATCAAAACAAAAAAGAAAAACACTTTTGGCTACAAATATCACCCCTAAGTGTTTACTACTGGGTTTATATATCATACAGCCTACAGTCTTACAGCAATTAGGAACAAGATTTTTCATCCAAAAGCCAAACTAAAGAAGATTTTTCTTCAACTAACACTTGGCAGCTGTCTGTAGGAACTTTGCTGATACTTTCTGCTAAAAGACAAAACAATCAAAGATCATGAAACTCCACTTTCAAGGCGGGTCTCATTTCTAACTGCTGTGTACACACAAAATGAAAGATGCATGCACGCTTCCCACAGAGAAGTTGGGATTTATAGAAACAAACTGTGTGCACCTGCACAGAAAGTCTCACTCACTTAGTATGAATGTTTCGGAGACTGGGAAAACTGCCAACACAGATGGCATGGAAGCAGGGGCGGGTCTATGACATTTTGTTTGATGGTGACATTTTAGTGGGGGTCCAGACGGAGGCACACTCATAAAGAAGGGGGCAACAGTAAAACTGTTTCATTCAAATACACAATTCTAAAATGTACATTATAAATAGTTACATGGTTTATTCAGTGTAAGCAATAAGAAATACACAACTTTATTGTGTGTATGCTGACAGATCAGTTGCTCCAGGAAGTTGCCATGTTGTGATCACAACAATTCACGCAAATTCAACTAAATGCTGTGAATTCTGCACTGGCTTGCAATTCTGTCAACTTTTCTACCAATCTGATCAATCAACAGCTTCCCACAAGTTCCACCAATTACATAATACATATTTTTGGGGTCTAAATGACTAATAGGTGCAAAAAGTTTTAGAAGTGGTCTGGTAGATCCCTTCAGCCAACAGCTACAGTGGCTGGAGCAAATGCATTTCTAAAGTATGTCAACTAAAAGTGTTTTGTCACTGACATGTTAAGATTTGTTATCTTTCACATAAGATGTAAGTAATGTTTTTGTAAGAGGAGTCTGGTGGCTTCGAAGAGAGTGATAGAATGGCTAGAAAATGTACTTAGACAAAAGCAAAAATAGTACTCTTAACGTTACTGCAACATATTTCCCTGTCAATTAAATGCAAAATTTAATTTAGACTAGTCAACTAGTCTAACATTCAGAACACAATTAAAACTGAGCACAATTTATTAATTGATAATGTTAAACACTGTCGGAAAAAATACTGTGCGTATGAAGAGTCATTTGAAGCCATTAATCAAAGTCTATAATCACTTAACCATATTTTGAATGCAGCTGAAACGCTACTTTGCATTGTGCAATAACAATATAACACATTAACCTACAAAACACGACAACACACTGAACGCTTCACAGTGTCTGTGGGTAAACAATCCAGGGCTGATTTTCTAATATCAATACATGCTGTATTGTTTTCATGATGGATTTACAGAACCTTGTAACTCTCTGAAACCATCTAATGATGCACTGACCTACTTGTAGAACCACTCTGCTACACAAAGCCTATAGAAAACCTATAAAAAAAACTTCAGCATAGATGCGCAATAAAAAAACATAAAGGACAGCTATTGTTATTTTCTGATGTAACTGTATTAAAATCACCACGTAAAATTAGATTGAAACCGACTGTAAGTAGTTCTCCAAGTCTGTTGTCTGAGATTTCTTTCTGTCTTCAGGAGCACATATACATCAAGTATGTGTTATTTTTCACCCTGATAAAAACAATCCAACATTAAAAGCCTACCTGGAATTATTTCTCTTTTTCTAATTACAATAACATCTTGAGATTTAATTTAGTCTTTCTCCTGCCGTCACCATTACTGAGTTTTGTTTGAATGAAAGAGGGAGAGCTTGCTTGCTCTTGTTACAGAGCACATCTGGTTGACGTATTTCTGCTTTTACATCAATCCCAGCTGAGAGCGGGTACTGTGGTTGGTTTCCTTCTGTGAGGAACACAGTGTGTGGCCAATAACATTTTAGAAAAGAAAAGTAAATGTACTTTGTTACTGTCCACCACTGGCCTTAGCCTCAACTAGTGGTGGGCAGCTGCCTAACATCATAGCAACAACAGTTAACTGACATTGTGCATGAATAAAATATTGATAGTTTAACCGACTAATCGCGCACATCCCTAATTATTTTTTTCAGAATAATAACAAACAACTTCAAGTAGAAGCAATATCTGTTTCCATCACATTATTTGTGCTTTCCAGAATTATGTATTTGGATTTGGGTGCATCCCTAATAACAGTTCCAGTTTCCAGTCATTATGTACAGCTACCAAAAGTGGTTGATCAACAGACCAACATTGCCATCAATAAAACCATGCTGCTAGCATGGCTAAAAAGAAGGAACTGCAAGGACAAGCCGCTTAATGTCAAGACATTGCAGACACAAAAGAAGAAAAAATCCAATCATCAGCTCAAACTGGCAACTCATAGTCAACTTGGAGGCAAGTGCCTTCTATCATAAAGCAGTATTGTGCTCAAACTATCTGATGGCAAACAGTGCACCTGCTGGGTAGCCAGTAGAGTATTCCATCATGTGTCTCCTGGCCTGAGTGGGGCTATTGAGGCGGTTCGTGGGCTGATGTAACAGTGCCAATGAAGCTGTAAAAGGCTGCTTGATGTTGTGGAGGTTCCACCTGTCGAGACAGATTAACATGCTCTCACATTCATCTCCGTGTCTCATGGCTCTGCCTTTGATGTGATGCAATTAGGGTTTGTGTGCTATGGAGGATTACAGCAGTGGAGGTGATAAACAAGCACTCTGTCATGCTTTGCAATCATGTGGCTAGCTTTAAGGTAGCTTTCAGACCCAACATAGCACTACAGCAAAATAATGCAAGGGGCTGTGTTGGTGTGGGCGTGTTGTGACAGGATAATAGTGAGAAGATGAAATATGTAAAGGAAGTCCAGTTTGACGTGTCTTTTGTGAATACTAATTTGTGGTAGGACTGTACAACTCTGGATTGGTAAATTTGTTAATAATATATAGAATTTTTACTTAATCAGGTAATCTATTGGAGACCAAGAATCAAGTGATGACAGCAGAATACAGCAGAGAAAGAAAAGCAAACATACATCATATTGAGAGTCAAAGTCAGTCACTGATCCATGTCTGCCAACACTCCAAAGGTCTTCTCAGATTTCATGGCCATCCCCTTGCAATTTCCTGTTTTGTTGTTTCTCCCTTAAGGAAACTCCCATAATTTGAATGGCCCTCAAACTTAATTATGGGTAATCATCATAAACAAATCCATCAAATTTTACGACATCAATAAATGCGAAGTCCAAGGTGCTAAGTCTGGAACACAGCCTCTGTGTGTGACACACAGTTTCTGTCCTGGTAACTGGACATCCACCTTATAAAAAAAGGCAGAATATACAGCTATAACCAACCAGTCTGGTGTGTGTATAGGTCAGTATGGTTAAACTGCAACAGCCTGGTGTCATTTTCAGGTGATCTCATCAGGGTAAAGACGGTGAGCAGCTGTGTGCAACTGCAGGGATTCCATGAACTGAAGGACAAGCATTTAATCAGTCACTCCAGGAAGTTGCAGTGTTGCAATCAAAACAATACACGCAAATTCAACCAATCCCTGTGAATTCTGCATAGCCTTGCAATTCTGTCCACACACTGCAACTTTTCTGCAAATTTGACAACATACATGTACATCTAAATGAACCTAGTCAATGTTTTGTTTTATTATTCACTAGTTTTTTGCACAAGTACTGAGAAGAACAGAAGGTTTATCATTGTTATTGACATTTATCAATGCTCTGTTTTGTACTTGTGAGCCTTTTTGGTGAGGTTACTTAGAACACTACACTAGAGCACTGCTTTGTTCAACCTGGAACAAGTTGCCTTTGATTATAATGAATTATATACAAAAAATTTCAACTTTCTTTTGCAATTTTCACTGTTTCCCACAATTTCATCGCAAAAAAGCTTAAAAACATCACAACTTGCATCACAATTTTTTAGTTAAGCTGTCATGAAATCAGGTATTAAAAACAGCCCATGGAATCTTGGAGGGACTACAGTATTGTGACATCCGAGCGGATGAAATGTGAAGATTGGAATTCACTGGGCCTTACCAGTGACCAGCCGATCAGCATCACATATCCAATGATGTGCTGGTCAGATTAATGCACATGCGCCACACAATGGTCACATGATGCCTGCAGCAGACACACTGACCATGACGTCACAGCTACACACACTCAGACACATGCTGGCATGAAATCGGTGAAAAAGAGAAGACAAACAGTCCACAAGGAGATGCAGCAGTTGACAATGTCCCCCAACAACAGTAAACCTTCTAGCTCTTCATGCTAATGTTAGCCAGCAGCAGACCACTGTCCACAGACTGGCAGTTAAAATCTCACCTCCTGTTCTGACTGAAGAATAAACAACCTGTGTTGATGCGTCTCCTCAAATATTTTCTTATCCAGACTCATTTAACTTTTCCACCTGTACTTCTCACTGCAAAGCTTAACTTCAAAAAACTGTTGCACCACGTCAGTCTCTGGTTTATTTACATCAGCTTCCACATGAGATCACATGAAATCATGTCTCATGAGACTGTGCTTCCTCTGGTACATAACCTTTATATAAAAATATAATGAGGCCTGCTGTAACCTGGAGCACTTTTGGAGAAAATGTAACAATTATTTAATAGTCAGTGTCCAATTTAATTTTACAGAAACTTGCAAAAAATGTTTGTGAATTCTGTCAATTATAGGTCTGAAGACTGCAATCAGAATCAGCCAAAACTGCAATTGGCAGGGTAAGATCCCTAAAAATATCAGAAATCTGAATCGGCCAAGATAATTGAAATCTGTACATCTCTATCAATATACTGCCCAGACCTAACACTACCTCAAATATAAGTTTTCAGTCACGGTGTTATGATGGTAGAGTGCGCAGTGGTCGATAACTGTCAACCATCACCCGACCCTAAGGCCCAACCCTCCTAGGTATGTCACTGTGTCGCCCTTCTGCTTGCCTCCGGTTTCCCCGTGTGCTGTGATTGGATGCTGCTCTGGTCTCAGACTAATTTCCAACTTTCCCAGACTACTAGCACAGCCAGTTTTTGGCTACAAGAAAATCAGTGTCAAAAACGTGGCAGTGTCTGGGACAGCTCACTTTGAGGCGATGACTGCAGAACTAGAGGACCCATCCGGACGTGCGCAAACGCAGATTCTGCGCTGACTCGAAGGTTTTAGCCTCAGATCAAAGGCATTTGTCCGGGACAGGCAAATCATGGCAAAAGTCTTGTAGTGTGCACTAGCCCCAGGGCTCCCTCCAGTCCTGTCTGTTTCACTGTTACAAGAGGCGCACTGAAGCTCTTTGCTCTGGTAAAGTGAATTTAAAACACACCAGTGATGAAAACAGTAGCACACATTTCATCATTGCCTCAGCAGGAGTTTGAAGGTTGAAAGAAATGTACAGTTTGATGATTCATCCGCACGACTCTGTTTTAATACAGCGGGGACCATTACTGATGTCCTTTCACATTAGCCCTGTTGTTTTTTCAACTTTTCTAATTACCAGCAGCAGAAGTGTTAATTGCACTAAGCACCATGCTATGTAGTTATTCCTGTTTGACACTTGCTGTTGAGGGTCTTTGGGGCTTCTGCTAATTAGCTTCATCATGTCCAATTAACACTCACCAAACGGCACAGGGGCTGATATACATGTGTATCTCTGGGAGTCTCATCACAGAGTGCTGGATAGTGACAGTAATTAGCAGTACACTTTTGAAAGCTTTGTATAATTGTTGCATTTTGATCTTCATATGGGAGAAAACAGACAAGAGGCCAGACACAGCCTGGCATCATTAACTTCTTCATGGCTGGTACACACATGTGCAGCAGATTGGTGTCTGCAGTGGCCGCATGGACATGTCCACACTCCAGGGGTATGCGGACGTCTGCCCAGAGCCTATGCATAAACCCTCTCATGACAAAATTGACGTCACACAGACCCTCGCACACTAACAGGCATCTGGTTCATTATTAGTTCAACCAACTGCTAACATTTAGCATGAGATCTCAGAGTATTGGTTCAACAAGCAGAAATGAGTTGCACCGCTCTGTCCACAACACTGCTCTGCTTTTTACCCTTTTCCCATTTTCATCACAGACATGTTCAAATGTAATGTTAGAACAGCACTCGACTTGTTGCACTAACACAACAATGACACAACCAAAAAAGGCTGATAATTCAGCTCACAACTCATTTGAATCTTGGGCTTAGATTTTGATTCGTCATTTGTCATCCTGCTGGATCAGCCTTTACATTTAATCTACAGAGCAGCAGAGATGGAGGTGATGTAATGCTAGGAGTTTTAGTATAGATCCCTTCCTCCCCCGTGCCTCCGCAGGTTCAGTGGGTTCACTTAGTTGGTGAACGGGTAACAGTGTTTAACATGGGGGCTGAATGCATTCACCTCATTCACTCACCAGCTTCCTTCCTGCTGCTCTGCTGGGAGGATTCCCTGTCTACAGAGCTGCTGCAGCTATTTGTTCATTTGATAACAAAGGATTACATCACACATCCCGGCTGCTGAGTCTTCACACAAAAATGCCTTTTTCTTTGAAAGGAGCAACATGTTTGAGAGAATAATATAGCAATAACAACAAAACTGGCAGTATGGAACCGATCTCCTCGAGCGCCTGCAGTCGAGGCTCTATATTGCTGTGACACTTTCATTTACACTTAGCCACATACATGTCTCAGCTGGCCAGATCACAAATCTGATTACAATCCACATTAAAATTCAAATCACGGTCAGCCCTGCTCCAGTCCTGCAGGAGGTAGTGATGCAATGCCAAAAACAATAAAGTCTTAGCATTAGCTAACAACTCTTCAAAAGCTAACACAGATACACAGATGAATTGACATAATATCTCATGCTTTTTTTTATGATAAAATGACTTGCATTTATACAGAACATTTGTAGTCTATCAACTACACAAAGCACTTTTACAACTATGTGTTATTCACTCACACAATCACACACATTCACACACCAATGGAACAGCCACTGGTGGCAATTTGGGGTTCAGGATCTTTCCCAAGGACACTTCCACATGTGGACTGGGGAGCCAGTCCATTTTCTGATTATTGGACGAACAGCTGGTTGAAAAATATTTTGGCGACTTTTTTTGGTCAGTTTAATAGCCTTTGGCAGATAGACTAAGTGTTAATCGTGCTGTGCATGACTGTGTTGAAATCACTGCAGCCACTTTTTCCATGTTGCCGTAATGAGACACACGATGGCTAATTTTAGGGTATCTTCAGCTGCCGCTATTAGAGGGGAGAGTGGGGCAGACCTTGTACGGGATATTTCCACAGAGTACTGACTGACCTAGTTATACTATAGGAGCCTGTTCAACAACTGGCTTGAAAAAGAGTCAAAAACCTATGCAGGAGGTTTAAATAGTCAGATTTGAATCCGTTCTGAATGCTTGTTAGATGCTTTTTGAGATCGGATAGCTATCAGATACACCCAAAATGCATGAAGTGGCTAAAGGTGCTTTCACACATTAAAGTCCAAGCCATAGACTGCATGGACAACATGAGAGCTCCCTAAAAGTGAAGCCAAATCATCTCCATCACCCCCTGGTCACTGGCCAGTAGCTTGCTTCCCCAATTTTAATAAGTGGGATTTCAGCCAAATTAAAACATCAGAGTACAGTATTTTTTCCCAAAGATAGTTTCATTTTAGGTAGTTCTGATCACGCTGATGCTTTTTCAAGTGTTCATTTTTCTCATCAGTTTGGTTTTAATTCCTTATTTGATCATACAAAAACGGGGTTTCATGCCATGATTGACAGCAGAGCTCTGCTCACAATCAAATCAGCAGGAACTCAAAAGCGCAGCTCCAACGCTGGTGCACAGAATCTTGCTCCAAATGACATCACCAGCGCAAGATGGCAGCGCTTGTATCCAGGATATTTTGGCTTCAGTTTTGTACAGTGGGAGGGGGTGAAGTGCTGTCCATCTTTTATTTATGTCAATGGTCCGAACCAAGGTTCAGGTTTTTGTTAGTGTGTACATATTCTATCCGGTTAGTTTTGGTTTCACATTGGAATAATGTGAGCGCACAGAACCTATTCATGACATGACAAAAGAACATTGAATTGTTTTTCCTTTTTCTGGGTCTGATGACAGCCTGCCAGAACTTCCTGTAATTGGTCAGAAAGTCCCAACATTACAAAAACAATACTGTTAGGGCGTATCTTGTTTGTTTCTGGACTTTCAGACTTTTCAGTTTGATTTGGATGAAAATTACAGGTGTGAAATCTCCCCTGGATCATAGCCCAGACCAGAAACCTGAACTTTGGTCAGGTGAAAAGAGGTGGTCTCGGTCCAGATCAAAAAGAGCCATGGTTCAGTTTGTTTCTAGTGTGAGAACACTGTTTGGATGGTTTGGACTTTTGGACCAATTACAGGAAATTAGGGAAAAAAACTGCAGAAGCATTTGGTACTACTAATAGCAGTGCCATAATAGAATAATAATATTATGCTGACAACCATGTCAATCTGTTCATTCATTTCTCTTCATAAATGGCCACTGAAGTCAGGCTACGTGCCAAACTGTAAACATGTTGATGTCAGATGGACCAATCAAAGTCAAATAAAAGGAGATGCAGCCCACATAGGTATGACAACAGGACGCAGGTATTACATGTAAAGTTATTTAGTCCGCTTGGAAAACTGCAAAATGAAACTAAAACTAAGTGAACCAAATGTAAATAGAGTATCAAAAAACGTGAACCTCGGTCCAGACTTTTACTTGTGAAGGCACCCTTACACTAGGAACAAACTGAACCAGGGTTTGATTTCATCCAGACTGAGACCATTCTCTTTTACAGAAGATAGTAGACAAAAAGTGGTGTCAGGACTTTGACTCGCTACAAAACGTATGAGAGGTGTAGACGACATCTGATGCTATTTATACAAGAAGAACAAAATGTACGGACCAGCACTTTTTTCAAGGATGAAAAGTATGACTGAACCTTTTTCAGCTCTACAATCCAACTAATATAGTCTTTATTTTTGTCTATAGTTCCCAGTCTTTCACCCTAATGTACCACAACAAATTCCTTTAATCATTGCAGTCTGACAACACCAGAAAATAGCAGGCAGTGAAGGATCAGAGCATGGATCTGTTATTGTTCTCTCAGCAGGACGCCTGCTCTCCTCCTCAGCACACCTCTTCATTTATTTCACTCTCATCCTCCATTAGCTGTGGCACTCAGACACTCTGATTAGACGCTCTCAACACTCAACAACAGATTTAGCTTTAGCTTAGCAACCCCTACATGGAATATGTGGATTTAAGCAGTGCCCAAAACAGCTGACCATCATCTCACCATCTGCGCCCCCTGTCTGCACCAATCACCGCCAGCCATGCCAGATGGGTTGCCAGATCTGTGACAAGGTTATGCACCAGATAAACCAGAAATGCCAACAATGCCCTGGGCAGTGACAGCTGAGAGACATGTCTGAGTTTCTGGTTTGTATTTTTGGGAAGTGGCACTGTTTAGACTCAACATATCATCATCTCATTACAGTAACATCCTCCGCACTGTGAGGATACAAGCACGTTGTGGACAGATTGTCTCCTCATCAGGAATTCTCAGTGTGTCTCTCAGAAGTCCAAACAATGGCTGTTCAAATCTGTTCCAAGACACAAATACGCGGCAGCAGCTTGGCGTTCGATGAAGCGCTTTAATGTCAGGAACGCCATCTCTCGCGCTGGGATTAGAGGATGGTTTTCTGCCATGGCAAATTTGCTGCTGGTGACACTTTTCATTGTTGCAAGGTGTGAACAGATGGATCCATGAAATATTGAATGTGCAGTAGTACAAAAAAGACAGCTGTGAATTATTTTCAACATGTAGGCCAAGTCCATTTTAAATAGAAAGAAATGTTCTGAAATATGTTGCTGCACATTGGCTGACTGACTGATAAGACGAGTGAGCAAGATGGAGTTGAGGCCAAAAACAGCAAAATTGGTCTCCATGTATGGCTTGATACCTTGACAACAGTACACAGTGTAGAGTGTAACTGCAGAATCCATGCTCAATGTCTGTACTAGCTGTGAGAGGAATTATGCCATTGATTGAGGCCATTACAATGTTTTTTGTGGCTGATGACGAGTCATATTCATTCAAGAAGAGTCCACACTGACCACATTCAATTGGGCCTGTGCACCTTGTTCACAGCATTGTACTGGAATTCAAGTTGATCGTGACACTAATGTGGAAACGGTGCTCTAAATCAGTGGATTGTGGGACGGATAACATATTAAGCAATCCTATAAACATATTTCAGCCACACCAAATTATATTATCCTTGTCAGACTTGCATTTTTCTTGGGAATTAATGGATAATTTCAGCGCTAGAAATTATTCAAGGGAAATCCTTCCAGTAGGTGTTGAGATATTTCAGCTGGAACCAATTTTTTTTATCAACCGGCATTACCACCCATAAGGCCAGGCTGCAAGCATGGCTACAAAGCAGGAATCAGGGTCTGACATTAACCATGGCCTGAAGGCCCGTGGCCACAAAAAGATACTCTGTGGTCACCAAATATTCCATGAAAGTGGCCTCCTGTGGCCACCAAATTTTATCCCCATACTGTCAGCAGTCATCAACACAACGTTACAGAGCCATGAACATCCCAATTCCTTTGTACCATAAGATCAACATTCTCTGAAAACAACAAACAGCGCTAGTTGCCTGCTAGCTACCAATATGTCACGTGTACTGAATTACGGATTTACTAAGCCTACTCAAACTGCTAATGTGATTCTTACAAAAGAACCTGAAACACAAAAAGAAGACAATAAAAAAAGAAACAGAAACACAAATTTAGGAATGAATAGAAGCAGGAGTTTACGTTACTAGAATCTGACACATCTAAAGATGTGATGTACTGTGGTGTGTTCCGCCAGGTTCCTCAACTAGCCAAGAAGATGAGCTGATTTTTCATCGAAAACAAATCAGTTTACTCTTGTCTCGCCTTAAAGTGTATCATTCATGTTTTGGTTGTAAGCACAAATGGCGGTATTGCTACTCCCCTGTCCCCTAGTCAATTTTGGGGTCGTAACAATTCGAAACAAATATGTTAGCATTGTTATTGTGAGCATGTTAGCATGCTGATATTCAGATATCCAGACATAATTATTTATTACAGTTTAGCTTTAGTTTCCTTAATATTTTATAAGGGTGGGAGGAAACAAATGATTCACGTAATTATCATCTATGTTAACTCTGAGCATCGCTTTACGTCACATCTGTTTCTGTTGTTTGTGGAAACAATGAGTCATGACATACAATTCTAGAAGTGTATAATTCAAATTGTTGGTCTAGTGCAGGGGTTTGCAACCTTTACAATCAGAGCTATATTTGAACAACAACAAAAGAAAATCTGTCTAGAACCAACTACTGACTTCTCACTTCTCTTTTGAGACTCTTTTTTTTTTTTGGGATTTGGCATCCATAGCTAGCCTAGGGAGACTCAAGGCTGGCCACTAGCAAATTTTAGAGTAAAAGGCACTGAGCCATGGATGTAGGCTAGAGCAGATTTTAACTGATGAAACATTTAAACATTTTGATGATAAATGAAAATGAAAATGTTAAAATGATTCATTTCCATATAAGTTTTTGTCAAAGCCACAGGGAGACACTGGAGACGCATACAGTTCTGGAGCTGCAGGTTGCTGATCCCGGGTCTAGTATTTAAAAAGGAAACAAAAATCGCAATAAATTAGTAATACTGAATTGTAGAATCGCAATATTTAAGAATCACAATGCATATCGAATTGGCACCCAGGTATTGTGATAGTATCAAATCAATGAACATATGCATGAACATATTGCCCAAGGCCTACTGTATTAATTGGAAATACTTGACACATTCATGTTCTTTATTTATACCAGCTAGGAGTGACAAGGCACAAGCTGCAACAATAAATTGATCAATCAATTATTGATTAGTTATTAGATTAATCAGCAACTTTTTTGGATAATTGATTAATCACTTTGAGTCATTAAAAAAAAAAAAAGATCTCAAATGTGAATATTATCTGGTTTCTTTAGTCCTCCCTGACAGTAATCTGAGTATCTCTGGGTTTTGGACATAACAAGACAACTGAGGATGTCATCTTGGGCTTTGGAAAATAGTGATCAACATTATTCACTATTTTCTGACATTTTACAGACCAAACCACTTATCAGTTAATCAAGAAAACTGATCATTAGCTGCAGCCCTAAAAAAAATAATTCTTAAAACAGCATAGCTGTGTTTTCAGTGTGCAGAACATTTGTTTATTGATGGCAAAAGAATCTGAGTCATTATTTCACAGCCTACAAGATAAATCAGACTGATTGCAGCCTTTCTTGGGTAATTAACAAACACCAGTAAAGATAAGTGACGCAAGTTAAGACAGAAAAACCCGCTTCACACCAACCACACAGCCACTGTCCACAATGAGACTGCTGAGACAGAGGTGATAAAAATAGACATGTCGAGAGAGTGAATGTACAGAGGAGAATACATTAAGAAGGAGACAGAGAAAGAGTGTAGTGTGGACAATAAGAGAGGAAGGAAAAGAGTCAGCGAGAGAGAGAGAGCGATACAGAAAGAGATCCATAAGTCATTCTGAGTCTAGTTTCCTCTGTCTGCCCTCGAGCTGTGCTGCTACGCCTCCTGGGACAGTCTGTACTCATCACCTTCACACACACACACACACACACACACACACACACACACACACACACACACACACAGGCTGCCCTTGATCAGTTCCTCTCACCTGCACACACACACACACACACACACACACATATAACAGTGCTGAGTGAGTGTGAATTATGTATCAGTTTTACACAAACAGTCTTCAAATGGTCTCTCAGACAGACAGAGCAGCAGAGGAACAGCAGAAAACACGCTGTCTTCATCACACTGAAATGTGATTGTTGTGGTTCTGCCAATCCAACATTGTGTGGAGATTGTGTCTTATGTTTGCATGATAACATTCATAGAAAATCCTGCGTTCACACACACTCTTGTGATTTTTGATGTGATGTAAAGCTCACAATGGATCCAGAGAGGAGCTCACTCTTACATCACTTCATTCACTCAGCCAGTCACGGTTAGTCCATCTGCTCCCTAGTGGTCGTTCTACAGCATTACAGAGCCACCGCACCACAAACTGAACCAGGGTCAGTCACTCAGAGTCTGTGAGCCAAACTACTGCATCTCTGACACCATGTGTCCTGTTCCTCATCCACCCTGTTTCTACATTAATGCAGACTCAACTTCTTTCCTGCTGTCTTATTAAATTCAGTCAGCTGTTTTTGACAATGCAGAGAAAGCATTTATATATATGAAATATATGTAATTTAAGAAATGCTTTGATTTGCTTTAATTTTTTTAATGTCTAAACTCGCTCTGTTCCAGAAAACACTCTTGTCCCAGACAAGAATTCACAACTTAAACAATTTAAAAATGGGCTAGGGTTGTATTTGAATTGGGATTTTTTGCTTTAAAGGAATAGTTCACCCAAAAATGAAAATTCAGTCATTATCAATTCACCCTTATGCCGATCAAGGCATGGTGATCATTTTAAAGCTGGTCACCATTCACTGCCATTGTTTGGGAGATTCTGCAACACTGTTTTCTCGTGAAACTCCAGCAGTGTTTTGTGAACTAAAAAACTAAGCCTGACCTTCCGTTGGAATGAGGGCGAGGAGATGATCACTGAATTTTCATTTTTGGGTAAACTATCCCTTTAACACACTCCCAAGAGATGCTCCTGACAGAAAGAGCAGGCCTCAGCATTTTTATTTTCTTTAAAAAAAACTGAATGAAGAGAGAATGTTCAAGATTGCATGTGCACAAAGCCGTAAGTTACAAATGTATAATACCTAAATTGGGGAATAAATGAAAGTCACTGAGTCAAACAAGAGAAGCCTGTGGAGCAGCAGAGTGTACAGTAAGACCTCCTGACAGACATCATATCGCTTCACTGTGTTCCCTCACCTGTCTGTTGTCATGCGTGTGTGAGACGCCCAATAACAAGGTCATGAACATCCTGAAAGTGCTTCTGACTGAACACGCACACACAACCAAACGTACATATAGGGGGCATATAGGCATACAGCAAACACTGACACTTAGTGCAGACATGTCAGCACACACACACCTCCCTCAGCGAGTATGTCCTCCCATGACAAGATGAGGATGAAAATAGACTGAGAGTACAATGAGTGCTAGTCACTGTCTTTAACCACTTTAAAACACAGTAGGATCGCCTTAATGAAGAACCTTTTTCAGGTACATAGATACAAGACGTAATTTGAACTCATAGTTAAGGATACTTAACAGTAATTTACTGTAAAGGTGGTTACAAACACTTATTCTAAGCATGCTAGACCCCAGTTGGTTTGATCGTGATTGTGAATACTGCGGCACGTTGATTCCTGTCTGGATAGTCTGGAGCACGGTTTGTGCATGCTTGGGCACAGTTCACACCGGGTGTGAAAGCAACTGGACCAAAAGACAGAAGTGGGCCCATGTCATCCTCTGAGCTGCAAGGCTTTAGAGGAAGATAAAGGAGGGCAGGCGAGGGGGTCATCATTGACAACATCTCCAAAACAGTTGTAGTCTGGCATGAATCAATCATACCTTGTGTGAAAATGCCCTCTGATTCAGACTGGCTAGTCTCAAAGCCATAAGAAGGCCTTTACCTTGTGAGGCAGCTGAATTTGCAAGATCACGGCTTCAAGTTATCAGCGTTCTAGGAGGGACTACTGGCAGCTACAGGCACGGTTTTAGGTGAGACGACAGCGAGGAGCGTTGATCTGATTGGCTGAAGTTAGCCCGTGCTAGACATGATTTTTTTTACGTGCCTGCCCTTTCCCAAACAGTTTTTAAGGACGACTTCCCAGATGGTTCTGTGTAACAAATAGTCTGGTGTGTTTGGTTAAGAAGGTATACCCAGAACATCAAAAAAGGGGCTGAGGGGTAAGGTTGTCCCATCATCCAAAAAAACTGCCATTTTTCTTTTATATAATTTGTGTGATTTGTTTATTTTTTCTAAGATCAGTGTAACAACTGAGAATCAATTTAAGTTGGATCTTCCTTTAAAAATTATTTTATTTAGCCAAAGTAGCACTGCTTTTATTTTGAAGTCTCAGCTACATGACCTGAGAGTCTCAATAGGCTACTCTCCCATGAACAAGACTGTGCTTGTTACGAATTTTAAGTGAATGCAAACTGTTCAGAAGAAATTTGATGCTTGAAGACAGTTCCTTTTTTTTCGGGCATTCAGCCAACAAGGTATTTTGTTTTATTTGTCTGTATTTTACTTTGTACAATGTTATTTCTCATGCTGTGCATGCTATTTTTTAGGTTAATTTAACATGGTTTAACTTTGATTTTCTTGATAATGTGTGTTAGGTTTTCACTGTGGATTTGGGAAGAAATCAAATGCAAATAAACCAGTAGCGAGATAGAGCATGTCTGCCTATGTGAGGGAATAATTCATATTGTAATAATGACAATATTACAGGGGAGGACTTAGTTCCAAAAAGGGGGTGGTCCTTCAGTGTTGTGGAACTGGTTTGGTTACAAAAGATCAGATGTACAATAAACCATGGTTATATGTAAGAAGTGCAAGAAGACTGTAACAAAAAGCAGCAATACAACAAGCTGATTTCAACACCTCAAGCAAAAGTACCCTGTTGGGCACAAAAAGAGCCAGAAAATCCCAGCTGAGCTCAAAACCAAAAATATTTGTATTTTGTTTTTGTCTGAAGAATATCATTATGGCAGAAGACCCTGAAATATGATGATACTACTTCAGGGCCATTTTGCCCACCCCTATGATCTGCAATGTTTTGTACAGCCTTAATACTGACATTCTGATGGTAAAATGTACTTTATACAGTGATTGACCAGGTGTGTGCAAAAGTGTAAAAAAAATGAACAGAGCTCCATGCATGCTCCACATTCTTGTCTTCACGTTCCTCGCATTCCTACTTGCATGTTCACAGCAGACCCACAGCTGTGTTGTCAGTGAGGGAGGTGGTGTGATTTCAGGGACATGATGGGAAGAGTGGGACAGAAATCAGAATCAAGTTTTGATCAACCTGCACAGATCTGTTACTGACAGACAGGCTGTCCCTCCCACTGACTGTCCTTCCATTCAGCAATACTAAACCAGAGACAGACTACACACACACACACACACACACACACACACACACACACACACACAGAATGAGATGAATGGCAGTTTGTGTTCTGCCCAGACCAAACACATCAATACAAGCATCTCTATACTCTCGCTGTTTATCCTGTCTAAAGACATATTCTTGCCATTGTATGTACATCCACTTTAAGCCACATTTAATCAATAACATTAAACTTGTTTTCATCTCAGGTCATCAAACTTTTACCCTTCAGCATCTGTATGAGACACTGCCAGAAAGCCTTTTGAACACGTGGTTAACATTTAGGCACTAAAAGCACTTGTTCAGTTTAGCCAAAGATTATGATTTGGATGTTACTTTAAGTAAGTCACATGACATAAGTGAAGAAAGTCATGTAATGCTATTTTGTGTAAAACTTTAGGTAATGCTGATCTTTGGATTCACATGCAACACAAATCCCATGTATCCCGCATCGTTTTAAAATTTGCGATTGTACTGCGAGTACTTCATTTAACACCTTTGTTACTTATTTCTCTACATCATTTAATCCTTCAGTATTTTATGCATTTACTGTATTTTTGGCAGATGGTACAGGTGTGTAGTATAGTCATACTTTACAATATGAAATCACAAGTTTCATCACAATATGATATTATATGAATTCTAACGAGGCAATGTTCACCTGTATCACAAAGTCTGCCACAATACAATTTTAATAAGGGCTGCAGCTAATGATTGTCTCCATAGTCGATTAATCTGTTGATTATTTTCTCAATTAACCAATTAGTTGTTTGGTCTGTAAAATGTCATGGAGGACTTCACATACCTGGGAAGCCTTATCAGCAAAGATAACAAGGCAAAAAAGGACATCCAAACAAGGCTTACCAAAGCTTGTGTGGATCTGGAAGTCCTGGCAATACAGTGTTAGGATAAAGATTAGACTCTATAACAGAAGTGTCAAATCTGTCCTATTATATGGCTCAGAATGCTGGCGAGTGGTAAAAGGAGACATGGACAGAATCAATGCCTTCCACAATGCATGCCTGATGAAAATCTGCAGCATCTTCTGGCCCAACAAAGTATGGAATGAGGAGCTGTACTACAGAATTGGTTGCAACAGTGTGATCCATGAAATGTCAGGCTAGACCACACACTAAGAAAGGACACTAGGATAGGACAAGGACACTAGGATACCAAAGGTATTATTAAGAACGACGCCACCCGGAAAACGAAAACCTGGGCACAGAACTGATGAGAGAAAATGAGAAAATGGGGCGAGACTCAGAAAATGTCAAAAAAGCGAGATAAATGTTGCCGGATCGTCAATGCTGTATTTTCCAATTGGGAAAAAGAGGACTAAGCCAGTCTATAAAATGTCAGAAATTGACGAAAAATGTCTATCACTTTTTCCCAAAATTCAAGATGATGTCCTAAAATGTCTTGTTTTGTCCACAACACAGAGATATTCAGTTTACTATCAGAGAGGAGTAAAGAAACCAGAAAATATTCAGATTTAAGAAGCCGGAATCAAAGATTTTTTTTTCCTTAAACATCATCAGAATAGTTGGCAGTAACCGATTGTTCGATTTATTGTTGCAGCTCTAATTTTGATTCGATTCAGGGACCTGCGGCCAACATCAGACGTCATCATATGTTTATTTAACACATTCAGTGACATTTATGTCAACATCACAAAAAGCAAGTAGGCTTAATTATGATTTGACAATTTGATGACTGAACTCTAGATATTGTAACACAGACATGCCATGGGAATTGATCCAGATGGTTACATTGTCATGATTCACTGCACCCCTACTTTACAACACACACTGAATGGCCAACTCCATAACCTGACTTCACCACACCACAGACTGCCAATCACACATCTCATTAAACTGATACATGCTTGTGGTGATTGGCTGCCAGCAAAACCATGCAAATAGTCTTTTTTTTTCTAGATGTGGGTATAACAAAGATTAAATGCAGGCATTGTTTAACTGGAGAAGTTTTGATACTGCCTGGTACTGGTTTGCTTCGGTAGCGATACCCATCCATCTACCCCACGTCCAGCGGACTTTCTCGGTCTTCACACTAAATCACCTGACACAGATGAGAGTTACATGAAAGCCCAGTGAGTCTCATACAGCCACTTAACGGCACCTTTTCTACCGTCCAACAGTTTAGTCCTGAGGAAGGTATCTCAACATCTACAAGCCAGATGCCATGAAATCTTCAGACTCTCTGATCCTTCCTGATGCAAACACTTCACCAAAAAATAAATGAGCTGATTGCCATGCATGTTCATGTTCTGTGGATTTTGAACTCAATTTTGCCTCGAAAGCCACCTTCAGCCTAAACGGTCAAGCACACATAATACCTCATAATTATTCATAATTAGAATTCATCATTTAAAGCCACTATGTGCTGTTTTTTGTGTATTCTTACTAGTGACAGTATCAAGAATTACAAGGAGGTGAGCTTTTATTTTGTATCAGTGTTCACTTTGGTTTGCATTGTATCATGTTTTTTGAGTCATGGGTCGGATCATTTTTTGGATCACGTAAACAAGTGACAAATTTCAGAAATCATGATCGTATTTCAACCGATGGACGTGAAAGTGGAGGCTTTTAAAAATCCGTTGTTGGTCTTTCTTCAGAGTAAAATACAGCGTGCATCTGTCTCATCTTTTCACTGCCTCGTCTTTTAACTCTTTTTTACTCTACTTTTTTGTCAAGGATCATTCAATTTTAAATAGAATTGTATTAAAGTTTACAACAAAGTGCATGACAACTCTGGTCGACACGCTCCCACTTTAAAGAAGCAGCCTGAGTACCGAAGTAGGAAGCTAAGCAATGTCATGTTGTGAACAGAGTCAGCAACAGAACATATTTTGGCCTTCATCTGTCTAATATTAAGAATATTTTCATTCCTTTGCCATGCCATCAGACAGCATTTCCTGATGCTACTGATTATTTTGTCTGTTAATTGGTTAGTTATTTGGTCCATAAAATGTCAGAAAATGGTGAAAAATGTTGGTCAGTGTTTTCCAAAGCCAAAGATGCCATCTTCAAATATTGTTCTGTCCACAGTGCAAAGATATTTAGTTTACTATCATAAAGTAGTAAAAAAAAAAAAAAAAACAAAGAAAATATTCACATTTAAGAAGCTGAAATCAGACTTTTTTCTTTGAAAAACGACTCAAACCGATTAATCAACTCTCAAAATAGTAGGTGATTAATTTAAAAATCAATCAATCACTGCAGACTTAATGTAACCACACAATCCTTTCTATCCCTTTAAGTCCTTATGGGTCCAACATACTTCCGTTGCGTGGTTGCTATGCGTTGCATACTTCCCATAATGCAACGCAATAACACCTTTTGTCTGAGCCAGGTGAATGTTTTTAAAGTCCACACCCCCAGTTTGTAGCACAGATTCTATGATTAAAACACAGTCTACAAGGCGATGTTGAGATAACCCTGATGACATCATTGGGGTCATCATCACTGACATCACTGACAAAGAAGACATTATATAACTGTTTTCACAGGATGGGCAGTCCCCACCTTTGACGTAAATTGACCTTGATGTGAAGCTAAAATCAGTTGCTTGAATTTTTCTGTATTTTCAGTGAATGTTCATTTTATATTATGAACATAATATAATATTTACAGAAAAGCAGGAGAAATAACATCTCAGCAGTCTTTGCTCGAGGTAACTCGTCTGCAGCAGAAGTGCTGGTGGTAAATATTTAATTGTCCTCTCAGTCACCTCTCATCTGCTCCATGCAGCTGAACTGTACGAGGCAGACAGACACACATTACAACCGAGTGCTGCAAATACTCTGATGTTGCTGTTTTCCCACTAGGAGAGGGATGGAGGATGGAAGAGGGGAGAGAGTGGCTCTGTAGGAAGGATAACAAAGAGCTAATCTGTTCACAATGGCTTTAAGAAGTCATAAAAACAGACTATAACTCCACTCATAATATTAACTGAGGGAATGCATTGAAGGCTTGAGTGTTAATTGAATATCAAAATTGGTACTACATTTATGAGGCTGTACTGAAAGGTGATTCATATTTAGACCTTTGAGGTCGTGCATTGTCATTTAGGTGAACGCAATGACACAGCTTATAATGACACATGCATCATTAGTCATAGTGGTAAGCTATATATAAGATGCTTCAAGATATATTAAGCTTACATACTGGAATTCTTGCTTTATTCAGAGGTGGGTGTTTACTGAAGCGACCGTTCAGCGGCTGAGGGCGGGAATAAGGGGGTGGGAGGCTGGGTCCTTTGTCCCTCTGCAGCCCCTTCCTCCCCCAGCATGACAGGAGGAGCAGAGCCCCGGCTGTGGCAGCAAAACATGTGCCCCCCACCCACCCTCGGTTTAGCCTTCCATAGATATATGTTAGGGAAATTTATTATGGAAGAAGTGGGATGTGGTTAGCTAATAAATGACAAGCTAAAGACCAATACAAAGAGCCACAACTTCCTCGAATTAACGGGCGCGTGTGGTCTTTCTCACGGCTGCTTGTTACCGTGGGTTAGCCTTACTTTCATTCGGTTACTATTATTATTCAGGCTTTACAATTACATTAAGTGGTGTTAGTGTTAGTGTTTTTTTTTTTTGTTTTTTTTTGAAAAGTTGGCGCTGGCAAGGCAAGCGGCTGAGCTAAACAGCCCAAAACAATTTGTTAAGGCTCTTACAACCCCGACGTAATATCACGTTTTTTGAAGGAAACACATTTAAGCATAACACCTAGCTAAAACAACACCACAGCATCCCCGCTAACCTGCGCGAGCCAGCAGCAGCACCGCGGTGTCAAAAGCACATCAGGTAGGCACGTAGAGCAAGAAAAATACGTAACTCCAGTGAACACAACACTAGCGATACTACAACACAAACAAGTGAGTAAAGCCATCCCGAGCAGACAGATTAGTAGCAGCAAATCCGCGGCTGACAAGCGGCTCCCGTAGTCTGCTTTATCCAAGCGTAGTAAAAGCCCAATGGTTGCTTATTATTCTCGTGGTAACGCTGCGAGGCAGCGACACACACTTACCCGTTTTCCCCGCTCGTCTTCGTTCAGTTCCTCAGAAATAAGTGTAGTGAGTCCACATCGTGTTGTGTCTCCGCAGCCCTCCTTCCTTCAGCCAGAACCGCTGCTTCTAATGGACCGTAACGTTAGGCATCAGTCGGTGTGTGGTGGTGGTGGTGGTGTGTGTGACTGTGTGTTAGGATGAAACGCCTTTTCTCCTCTAGGAGCTGCATTGTTGACATTGGCTTCCTGACGTCATGCTGGCCCTCATTCACAACAACGGCCGAGCCCCCCTGCTCCACGATGATGATGATGATGGAGCCCCCCCGCCCCTCCCTGCACTGACGATGCAGCGGAGATGGTTAGTGAATACACTGTCTCTACGACCGCACAGACCACTACTACACATTTTATCACTCAAATAAATATGCATTTGAACAAACGTTACAGTTTCATCAGTTAATGATGAAATGGGGATATTGAAATCTCACCTTTTTCATGCTGTGTCTAGGTTGCTGGTCTGTCAGTTAGGGGAAACTGGGGTCAATTGTAACATTTTTTGCGCTTTCCTTAATAGCTCACTGACTATTCAAAATATCTAAATTTTGATAAATACTATATATGCGCACTAATTAATAATACTCCACTGATAAGAACAATACTATGATGTTAAATTTAATGCATGATGTCAGATGGGGCATCAGTCACCTTAACCTGCTGTATCTTAAAAAAGCACACCTCAAAGTAATCACATTCTTTTTTTCTTTTTTTTTTTGAGGCAATCATTAGACACATTTTTTTGTACATAAACTAAAAAGTTAGAGGCTATCAGAACTTAAATATTTGCAGTTAGCAATAGCAATTAGCAGTAAAATGTTATGATTAAGCCTACGTTAATATTTTGAATAAATGCAACCCATTATTTCACGTTCAGTAAAGTTCATAGTAATCAAAAATTATGACTTTAATAAAGACAAAAAAATCCCACTGGATAGAACTTCTTAACAAATTTCAACTTTCCACTTACAATTATAATTAATTAATTTGAGCATTCAGTTTTACAGTGTATTATTTTAGATGCCAGGCATCATATGCATTCAAAGCAAAAGTCTGTTTCTATGTTTTTTAGAAGACAATACAATATTGTAGTAGGGTAACATGATTTTAATTATTTGAATTAAGATACATGTAAATTTACAGTTAAAGTCACAATGGGCCATGTGGCTCGGGGCAGCTGCAACATTGCATTACAATTGCTCCAAGCCACTTTGCATCTCTATGAAAAGGATGCTGTGGGTCATATAGAAGGTACCACTTTGCATACTGGTAAATTGTCTCTCGTCACCCTTGTTCACTGTTTTGATGAGAAAAACATCAAGGATGCTGACATCGATTTTGACCAAAGAAAATAGATTAGAGGTGAATAAGTGTGCAAAACTTGACAAAAGAACAAGACTGAATGTTTATTATCATTATTATTATTATTATTATTATTATTATTATTATATTATTTTAATTTTTTTTCTTTCAAACAACCTGATGATGTTCACCCACTGTTTTGAATCACTTCTAGTTAGGAAGTGGTGTAAGTGTCATCACTCCAGCTTGTTTTTGATTGAAGGAATTGAGTGTGTTACAGTTGCCCCTGGTATCCCCTACTGGCTATGTTAGCCGCAAGGACAATTTGCTCATACCTTTACCTGCTTTTATATTTTTGATCGACCATGTTGCAGCTGACATCATCAGAAAGCATTTCAGCAACAAAAGCAGAAGTCTCCCCCCGTCATCCAGACGAGTTATCAAGCTGCAGACCTTGAATTAGATGTTTTACCAACACCAAATAACCAAAATGTCTGCTTGTTGTGTACATGTTTGCCTGAATCGATATTCCACTGGTCAACTCAAGTTGTACAGAACTCCAACAGGATCACAGCTGTTTCAGAGCAGTCTGTGGCGTCTGTGGCTGCAAGCTCTTAAACTTGTTAACTGGACTGTGGACAAAACTGCTCGTGTTTGCAGCATCCATTGACAAGCTGTATGCTATACTTCTGTTGCTGCACACGCAGCTTTCTCATTGTTTTTATATTTATCTTCTATTTGTATTTTGTATTAATCACAGTTTACATTATTCTTGCACTGCTACATTTGCACTGCTGTACCTGCACCTGTCTTTACACTAGCTCTATTACCATATGCTCTGTCAAAGTGTCAGCTCTCTGCAGTAGTTCTGAGGGCTGTACTACGAAGGAAGCTCAACACAACCAGGTTTCCTTTGCATGAGCTGGCTCGACAAAAGTGAAAACCCCAGTCAGAGATAACAGTTATCAGAACAGTGGTTATCAATTTTCTTTGTAAACTCAGGGCCTCTTCTTCAGACTCCGTGCACGCTCTCATAAAAAGAGGCATTTGCTGTGTCATTTGACTCTTCTTATGCACAAAGTGAAGTGATCGCAAGCCGCCCACTTCAGTCAACATGAACAAGTTGTTATAATTGAGAGCTGTGGAAAATTTAAAAAATATGTAATGGCAAAAAGCAACACTGTTGCTGCAGATAAGACAGGAGAAGAAGAATGCTGCCAGAGAATTACTGATCAACTGAATGTGATCCTAATGCCGCTGTTTGTTTCAAACAGTTAAACTTCATACAGCAGATTTAAACATGATGCTGTCAGTCTGACCACTGTCCCATGATGACGTGCACATCACTTCAGTTTTTAGCCAAATCACAGCAAAATGAATGTAACTGATTGAAGATTTTCCGTTATAAATAGGATAGACTGATCAATTTTCTATCCAGTGTTCTGAACTACAATATCACCGATGAAAAACTTTAAATATAAATAGTATTCAAAGTGGTCTACAGTTGCGTCATCATTCTTTTAGTGTGTGGATGAGATATATTGTGTAAATTTAAAGTGTTAATATGACCTGGAGCATCACCAAACAGAGGTTGCCATGACAGCATGATGAGTTTGTGCTGCTGTTACATTACATCATGTTACATTTCTTCATTTCTTTCAATTATATGGCTTTGTTCAGTGATATTACAAACATACAGCACAGCATTAATGTCCTACATCAGTTAATAATTTATACCACTCATAAAGAATTTCGTTAGGAGACGTATTAGTTAAAGAGCTGCACTTTTTACGTCTGATTTAATCTGTAACTCTGAACATATCCTGTTCCTGACCAGGTTATGCGTTCAGTATCAGTTACCATGGTGATCTAGCCAGGTTAAAAGAGAGTCGTGACACTGAAAAGCTTGGCTTTAAACTCAACATACCTGCCAACCCATTAATCTCGCTTCGTAGTACAGCCCTCTGGTGGTTACACTATCATGTCACTGCTGTGTTTCTATTTATTCTTGTGTGTCTTGGTGTTTTGTGTATTTGTGATATAAGCTACAGCAGAGGTTCTCATTTTTTTTCACAGCCAAGGACCCCTTTACAAGACAATATACCAGGGACCCTCTTGTGTATGTCCCTTGGAGTAATTTGTATGTATGTAGGCTATTTTTTTTTTTTTTAAATTTTTACTCACTCAGATACGTGCGAGAACAACACAAGAGAAATGTTTAGATAGACTTGTCAATACAGAATACCCATAACACACTCAGAATAGTGTTTTTCAATCGTAGTGCATAAATAAAATAAATAGCAGACTCTGATTATTTTAAATAATATACAATGTAAATAAATAATATGAAAAAATAGACCTAATGAAAACATAAAAACAATAACAGGCCTAGCCAAGGACTTGAATGTCCATAAAACTGTTGTGGAAAGAAAATAGTTTGTCTGATTAAGAAGCCTAATGATAGATAAAAGTCTAATCATAAGATAAATACAGGTTACATTAATGAAGCATTTTGTAAAAATAAATAAATAAATAAATAAATGATATTTCTATTAATATGGTGTAAACCCATAGGATATCTAGTTCTTACATATGACAAAGAAAAGCCAGAGATTGTTTGGAATTTTGCTTGAAAATTGACCAAAAAGATTAATAGATGATCACTGATGACTGATTTATTGACTTTAAGCAAGTGTTCAATCAAAACGGTGAGATTAAATGAAATTACATATTTTTCCTCTGGCCTGTTAAGCTCTTTATACATCTAAATAGTTTTGGTGTGACTTTTTTTACCGAGTCATCAGCCGTAGAGTTGTCTGCCTTCTCCACAATATAATGGAACCAGACAGCACTCGGCTTGTTGTTCTCGAAAAACTCAAGAACAATGTCTCTTTCCAGAATTCATGACCTGGTTTCTCAAGATAATCCACAGGTCTTGTTATGAGCAGTTTCATGTTGGAACTATTTTCTTTCTACCCAACTGAATCACCATGCAGAAGAAATTGCATATTCAGTTGGTTGCAATTTACATCCTCACTGCTAGATGCCATTAAATCCTACATACTGGTCCTTTAATTTAATGCCATACTGCTGCTTTTAATTTTTCTTTCTGATTTTCTGATTTTTTTTTTTAAATAAAATTTTAGGTATTTTTGTCTTGTTGTTAATTCCATGTTGTTGTTTTTAATGCCACACTGTAAAGTACGTTAGCTGAATGTTATCTATGAAAGGTACTATATAAAGTTATTGTCATTATTATTATGATTATTATTGGTTTTATGTAATTATTTATTTAATCCAAAGCAATGACTCCCCACCTGGAGGGCAGGGGTGTGTAGGATCATGGGGAAAATGTGGCATTAATCTAAAGAAGAATTAACCTTTTTATTCACGTGGATTTTTTTTTAATAAAGCCTCATACAAACAATTAGTGACACACTGTCTTTCTTTATCATAATTGTGAACATCCATTCAGCTATGAGGCTAACATTATTTTTTGAACATAGTCTAAGACAGTGTTTCCCAAACTTGTTTTCTGAGGACCCACTTTTTTAAAATGACAAACCATTGTGACCCACTTCACTGTAGGCCTTATGAATAAATCTTGGGAAGAGGTTATTTGTGCATAAATGAACGTTCCTGGCCATTTCTGTATCCCTTTATATTATCTTGACACATGTTACTGAAAATATATGTGAATGATAAATGAGATATAACATTTAGGCTGCAATAACAGGCTGTTTTACTGTTTTTATTTCCTCTCACCAGGAAAACACAATAGGACATTTTAACCTTCTTTATAAATGACAAAACCTGACCCAGTCTCTGGGAATGATTGGCTGTGGCTCAGGAAAACACTTTGACCACTGAGGTAGAGAAGCTTTATAGAAGTGCAGACCATGTGCATTTTCTTCACGTCAGATGCACAGATGTCTCCAATAACAATTTTAATTGTTCCTTCCTTGACGTTAGTAGTTCCACCTGTGCTTCTCCTCCATAGCAGGTCAAAATGTCCGGCATGACAACCAAGAATCTGACTAATGTAGGAACAGTAAAAGGTAAGAGTGCTCTGATGATGGAAAGGTTTATTCAAATAAAAACATCAGGACACTGATAAAGCAAATCAGTCCAGGAGAAAATATGAAGAAGCCATCTTTCTCCTCCATCATCTGGTAGCTACTGATCTCAGAAGGCACTTATATTTCATTAACATCAGACTGTAACACAAAGACAGATAAATGGGATCAAATGAAGAGTAATTCCTGCCTGAATGAAAATGAAATGGCATGTATTTGAAAGCAGGTTTGCGGTGTGCTGAGGCCTTTCTGAACGGGACAGTAGGTACGATACGGTTTCTAATACGGAGTGTAATCCTGCGGGAGCTGGCAGAGCTGTTACATTTTATCAGTTCGCCACAGACAGACACCTCTTGGGCCTCATTCTGAGCGGCTGGATTCAGATCAGCCCACATTCTCAATGTCAAGATGTTATAAATAGCCAGAACTGATTTGTACAGCTCCTCTGGCAGCTAAGATCAGCTCAGCGGGGGGGACGTGATGTTCTCAGGGATGGATCCATGGGTAGCCTGAGAGGGTTGGAATGACAAAGAAAAGACAAGCAGCATCCTGAACACACACAGCAGAGGAATACAGAGCAGTGATTGATGTGTTGGATTTGCATTCAGATTTAAAAATTAATTTACTTGACACTATTATCAATCATGATACAACAGTATAGAACCGCTGGCTCCATTTTTACTGCAAGGTGCTCAAATTGTTTTTTATATATGTTAATATCTGTACTTTCTACTCCTTACATTTACAAAACAGGTTCATTACTTTAGTTTTAATGTATTTGAGGGGGATTATTGATTATTTTAATTCTGACATTATGCGCTGCCTTCCCAACATCAAGAAAACTTCCATCCCACATGGATGGAACAACACTGATAGAAAAGATGTTTGTCTTGGTGTTTCCATCAGTGCACCTCACGCATGACACACATAACAAGACAAAAGCAAAGTAACAACACAAAAAAGACATAACAAGAAGAACTAAGTAAAAGATGTAGCAGGACAAAAAAACAACATAAAAAATGTAACAAGACTAAAACCAATCTAATCTAACAAGACTAAACACATGTAATAGGAAAAAAGAAAGATGAAACAAGTCAAACAACAATGTGAAAGATGTCACAGGACAAAAAAGATTGAATAAGACAACAAGAAGGAAAAGACTTGACAATACGAAGAGGACTTGAACATGACATAAAATACGTAACCAAAAAAGGAAACATAAAAGATGCAACAAGACAGAGAAGATACAACAAGATGTAACACAATGGAAAAGACGCAATGAGACAAAAAATAGAGTAAAAACACAAAAAAGATGAAAAACAACATAAAAATGAAACAAGACAAAAAAAATCGAACAAGACAGAAAAGACGTAGCAGGAAGATGTAAGTAAAAGATGTAACATATCAATAAAATGAGGTAAAAGATGTAAAATGACAAAAAAACAAAATATGTCAAAAGACAAAAAGATCTAACAATGAAAAATGGATCTAATGGAAAAGACAGAACAAGACAAAGAACAAGAACAGACCTGTGTTAACCCTCCTCCCCCCTCTTTATCCCCTCGAAGTAGACAGAGAGCAGAGCAGAGCAGTTGTTTGGTTGAATTTGTCCTGTCTGCCCGAGTCAGAGTTTGTGGCCCCAACCAGGGCTCTGAAACACCAGGGGCCTCATTTCTAAATGCACAAAAGAAAGTGTACACAACTTTTTAAGGAAAATTTGGTGTTTTTACAAAAAACAAACATGGCATGAGAATGTGTGGCCCTCCACAGTAACTCTGAGAAAGGAAGAAGTGAAAACTCTGATAGCAGAAGGATGAAACGCAAGAAAGAGTGTGAAATCATTACACTGTGTGAAATCAATCGAGTTAACAAAAACTGATTAACACCATTCTCACAATGAATAAACAGGCGTGTTTGATTGATATTCTCTGGAGTGAATGCATGTTTGATTTAGGATAATAAATACAAACAGAGATATGATATATGATATGTTATAGAAAAAGAAAAACACTCAAATATGTTCTATAATTATCAAACAATATGTTCAGAAATGTATTCTCAATGATAAGAAAAAAGAGGACAAATTACTTTCACACGGATGCCGTTTTCATTGTCTCAGTTTAGCAGATATGAGTGTATAATTTCATATATAGTGTATTATAATCTGTTTATTATTTATGGCCTTCAGTTGGTTTTATCTGTGTTTAAATTTGTGGAGTCGTATCTGTGTGGACACGGCTGCTGCTGGAGGGTTGAGACGCACAGCTAAGGTGCAGAGGAGGAGCAGGGCCTCGACCCACTGGAACACACAGGGAATAAAAGAAACATACACTGTTTCTGTAAAGAAATGTATGTGTGTGCATTTTGTGTACTCTCATCTCAAACAGGGAGAACAGATTACACAGACTACCTGAATCACCCAGTGCATCCGGCACTCTCTGTCCCCCCCTGTCTCCAACACTCCTCCGCTCAGGTGGGATGTCCTGATAATCAGGTAATTTCTTATCAAAGGAGCTGAGTGTCCTCTTTCACCTGCCTGTGGCACAAACAGCCTTTGTGTTTTTTGGCTTCTACTGTTCTGTAGGACCACTTCATTTTTATTTTGGAGAGGGTACACCACTTGCTGCAACTCTGACACCTTTTTTGCGTCCACACTGTGTCCTCCAAACAACATTTTTTTCTTGTCTTGACCTCCACAACAGTAATGTTAATTTCACGCTATGTGATTTTTTGTTGTTGTTTTTTTTGTCTTTCTGTCAGTGTTTGCCACAATCATCTTCATGCACCAGTCAGTGTGAATGAATAGTAATTCAGGGCGTTACATGACACCTGCAAAAGGTGCGCCACATTTGAGTTGATTGTGATTTATAAATGGAAACAGATGCATTCCTCTTCATCATTACAGAATATTTATATTATTAAATTTTAGTGGCAATACTGTTCTAGAATATCCTCAACTGAAAGATTGTGGAGTAGGAATCAGTTATTGTTTTGTATTTTTTTTTCTTTTTCCAGGTTTCTATAAGATGAAATTAACATGATGCACGTAACATTTAATAACTTAAAACTTTTATTGATTGATTTTCACACAGGATATGAACCTTGTTTGAGCCCTCCATCCATCCCACCTCCTCCATGTGTTCTTCTTCTTCCTTATTCTTTGTCAAAAGCCCAGCACGCCACTTTCAGCTGCCGGTGTGCATCTGTATGAGCTGCAGAGGGGCGGGGACAACACATATGTATCTGATGAGTCGGGGTCAGATGAGGGTCTGACAGTATAGTGTAGGGAAGTGAAGACTTGCCTAACTCAAGAGGAAGGTGTAACTTCAGGAGCCGATGGTACGTTCATTTCTCCTCCTGCTTGAGAAGGCAGATGAAGCTGCTGATGTGTGTGTGTACCATCATAACAGAGGCTGCTGGGTTCAAATTCAGTCCAACCCATCATCCAAGAGTGTGTGTGTGTGTGTGTGTGTGTGTGTGTGTGTGTGTGTGTGTGTGTGTGTGTGTGTGTGTGTGTGTGTAAAACCAAATTACCACAGAGCATGTCAAACTGTTGTTGAAGGGAGTACTGGGATCTATAAAAACCACTGCATCGCTATGGAAACTGCAGCCTTGCATCCAAGTGAATCCAGTCCTTCACTTAAACCACACACACACACACACACACACACACACACGGCCGCTAAGAACCAGGAAACCAGTCTTCCTCAGCGATGAGAAGGAGGCCTCCACTGCACCCCGATCTCCGCAGTCTCTAGCGACTCATGCCATCAACGCACGCCTCCAAGAGCCAGAGGCCGCCTCAACCTGTCCTCTCCCCAGTGACTCTGTGACGCCAGGCCCCATGCTGCAGTCACCCTCCACAAAGGGAACCTCTCAGCTTTCCCTGGCTTCAGCCGCTCCAGACCCTCCTAGGTAGGCCGTATGCAACACAAGCAACAAATATATCCAGCGTGTTAGATCAGTTCTCCAAGGTAGACACTACCTCAGGGTGCCTTTTCATGCACCCCCTGAGTGCGTTAAGCATGGCCACGGGTAAGCATTACTGCTGTGTTCAAATCTGCTGATCCCGGCTGATCATTGATTTATCTATTGGGCATTTATTTATTGGCCTTGCATATATCGTACGTATAATCAGCCTTAATCAGCAGTCTCTATATCTGTATGGAAGGAACATCATATATTTATTAAGCCTTCTCAGTCGAGATACTTAGAGGAAGGATAATTATTATTTGGCCGACTGCACCTCACTCCAGCCCTGTCTCTTGTGCAACCAGACTTTACATTTGAGCTTTCTCTCTTCTACACCATGTATAATGCCATCTAATGACAAGTTGACGGGCTCAGGTGCTAGCTTTCTAAGCAGGTATCACTGATGCGTTCAAAGCAGCCCCATTCATTTGTCCAGTGGAATCTGTGGCATCAGGTGGGATTCCAATATTTGCCATGCGTCTATCTCGGCTGTTGGCAGCCCAAGCAAACCTGTAACTCCGTGAGATGAAGTTCAAGTTCAAGTGTCTTTATTGACCAAATGCTTACACAAAACGAAATTTCATTTGGTAGTTCTTTTTGGTAGCACATAGTTAAGATAAAAACACACAATACAAGTAATAATAATAATAAATAAACCTAATAAACATAAATATGTGCAAGAGTCGGCAGCCATATGGGGAATGATATGTTGATAGGTGAAGTGCAAACAGGAAAAATCCCAGTCCTCCTTTAGAGAACTGCAGTCATGATTTCTCAAATTTCTCCTGCGCTGTCATAACAAAAGAGCAGTAGTCTCCCTCCATGAGCTTCTCAACTTCGTCAAGTGTGTCATCCTCAGAGTTGCCCCTATTTAGCTCCTAGACATGGCGTCCTCTGTGTCAATCTGCAGGATTTAATCTGTTTAGATGAAGGCTGCACTCCAACTGCATTGTGTCTTTCCTGCTAGTTCACTGAACGGCGCTCCCTCTATAGGAGCTCATGCAGTCCTCTTAGTGTTTTTTTTCACAGATGCGGGTCTATCCGTAGGTTCGGGGGTGTTTTCTTCAAGGCAGTGGTCGCAGCCACCAGCCTCCCTCCTCTGCCAGTTTCGATCACTCCTCTGCAGTGTTAGTGTACATGTTGTCTGCCTGGATTTGTTTGCTAATCCAATGCGGAAGTAAGATGGCCGCCACGGCCTGATTTTAGCGACATCAACTGCTTTCAAAGTTGTATTTTCTCTGTTTAAACTTTGCGATCAGACTTGATCTCAGTGGTTGCATAAGTGGCTGAACTTGTATTACAGCTCTGCTAGTTTTGAGGGATCTTCCCCTTTGCTTTCCTGTCAAACTACACCTGGTCTCTGCTCACACGACTGGCTGACTGATCCGTTTGTAGCCTGATGGCTAAGTCAACAAACACAACTCCACCAGTTCCATATTCCATACAGTTCTTAATGCTCCGGCAATCTGACTCTGTCCTGCTTCAAGTTCATGTGAGCAAATTGGCTCTGCTGCGACACCGGTCACTTCCGGTCAGGACGACTTTTTCCCCACCCCACCCTCATCTTCACCTCATCGAGGTGCAGGCTCGATAGCCCCCCCTTGTGCCCGGACACAATGCTCCCCCTATCGACCTCACCCGTGTTTTACAATTCCTGTCATCTGCAGCAACAGACCTCACTACCCTGGTAGACCTCGGGGAGGAGCTAATACCTCCCATCTACGCCCACTCAGCCGGACATCTGCTCCTCTCTCAAGGCTGGATTCTTTGAGTAATAAAATTGGCCTCTTGAACGCAAGGTCTCTTTGCAATAAGTCCTTCATTAATTATATGATTGTTGCTAACAATTTTGACTTTTTTTTGGTGACTGAGACCTGGCTATATATATATATAAATATATATATATATATATGTATGCATGTGGGTGTGTGTATATGGGGAGACAATGCGTCACCTTGGTACATGCCGCATTTGATGGTAACTTGTGCAATTGTCTTTCAGTTGGCCTCCAGAGTTGTTTTACACAGTCCCATTCATGACGGCTCTTACTGTCCTGTTGATGTTGCACATTTCCAGGCATTTTCTAACTTTCCATACATCCCACATTCTCTACATGTAAGCCCTCTCACTAGGGTTACTCATTTGGCCTCCAGAGTTGTTTTACACAGTCCCACTGACTTCTTCATGAAGAAACATCAATAATGTGCTGTACTGTAGCTGCCGATGATGAAAGGTGCTTTTGGGACAAATTGTTTCACTTCATTTGTTTCTCAATTTACCCACAAATCAAAGCAACACTTTCAACTTCTCCTCAAACAATTGTATCTTCTTAAATGATCTGTTTAAAGATGTCGATTAAATTGAGCATGAAATTAGAAAAGATAATAAAATATATTTTTTGTGAGTGTACAGATCCTGGGTTTGCAAGTAATTGCAATGAATATCTAAAGCCTCTCTTACTGTTTGAGCGCTGAACCTTTTCACACATTCTTTTGATTTGATTTGAAGATCAGCTTGGTATTTACAAAGATTCAAACTGAAACTTCTGTCACATATACTACATGTTGTACTGTGTACTCTTTATTGCTGTATTCTTTCCTCTGCTCATATCCTAACATAAGGTATTTTGTACTTTATACCTTAAAGGGTAATTCTGGTATTTTTCAACCACTATATCGCTCTGTTCAAAGTGACCAGACTCCAGGGACAAAAACAGTCATTTTACCTCTCAGGTATATAGACACAGGGAGTAAATAAGTGCACATATTTTTTTTACTGTACTTAACTTGTTACTTTTATTCCCTAGATGTTAATGCTATACCATAAAATATTTGTACTTTGTATTTCTTACATTTTCAAAACAGGCTCATTATTTTGGTTTCAATAGAGGGGAATTATTGATCATTTTTTATTTTGTGGCATTGTCAGTGTCTTCCCAATATCATGACCAATTTCACCCTAAATGGATGGAACAGTATTAATTGAAAAGACAGTTTCCTGGTGTAGTCATAAGTGCATATCACACATGATAAGCATAACAAGGCCATAAAAAAACAAAAACAACATAAGATGGAAAATATGTAGTAAGACAAAAAGTGATGTAGGTGATGAACACTGACTTAACAAGACAAAACACGACAGAAGAACAAGATGAAAAACTATGGAAAAGATTTAACAAGATGAAAACAGCATAGAACCAAAAAGATGTAACAAAATGAAAAATGACATAATGGGATGAATAAGATGTAACAAGACTGAAAATGAGATAACAAGACAAAAAGAGTAATGAGACGAAAAATGGCGTAAAAGATGTGAAAAGACAAAGACACAACAAGACAAAAAACTAGATAAAAGACTTAACAGGGTGGAAAACAATGTAAAACATGTAACAAGATGGAAGAATTAAAAGATGTAACAAAACGTAAAAGACGTAACAAGACAAATGAAAACGGGTAGATGATGCCTCCGCCTGCAACAGTTTCATACAACTGTGACTTTTTGTGTTCCCTACACCTGATTGAAACCATTGATTCATTATAAATCCTATTTGCAAGTGTCCCAGGAGTTTGAGAATTATGGCTCTATTGATACAGTATACAGTTAATGAGCAAAGATTGCAAGGAAAGAGCTATTACCTTTATTACCTAATAGTATCCAACATAGTTATTCAAAAATATATCAAAGTCAAATATAAAAAAGCTTTAAAATTGACCAAGTAATTGAATGTGTTCCTTTTTTTTTTTTAAATAAAAAAAGCCCAAATTTCCAGCTACTCAAATGTGAATATTTGCTGTTGTCTTTACTCCTCTCTGACAAGTTTAAGATAAGTTTTAACATTTTATGGACCAAACAACTACCTGATTAACAGAGAAAATGATCGACAGATTAATTGTCACAGGAAAGACTTGAAAAATAGGTCCAAAACATGTGGAGCACTCAGGCGTGTCCTGAGTGATCCTTTATGATCAGATCGCACTTCGCCACTCTGCATGCAAATAAACACAAGGGTTGTTTTATCAGATGAATGTCCATTACTGTCCAATTGGCCGTTTATTCGCTAAACCAACATTAAACTCCTCAGTCAGCCCACAGTGAGCCTCATATTTTAGCTCAGCTGTCCAGCCAGCCAGCGCTGTCAGCAGCCCGGCAGGACAGAGGCTCTGAGGCACGCTGTGGATTTTATAACTGAACTAGGAACACTCTCCTGTCAGCTCTTCTCAGCTGTTCAGTGTGTTTTACAAGGAAAGGAACAACTTAATGTTTTGCATTTAATGATGATTTTACAAGGCACGCCTGATTAAGAACTCACTGTAGCCATTTTACTTTCCCCAACTATATGCAAATAAACATGTTTGGATTATTCACTGTTATTTTTAAGCGGTGGCCTGCTGGGACACAATGTTTTTTCCACAAAGGAAGACATAACTTAATGTAAAACACTTGCTGAAATTCATAAGAAGGCTCAAGTAATTAAGAATTTGTCATTGAAAGCATTTGTTGAAGTTTATAAAGTTTCTTCTCACTCAGCAACTCTCAAAATAGTGTTAATGGAGTCTGGGGTTAGTGGTGTTTTCACAAACATCTGCTGCTGGTAAGACAGTCTGTGCATAATTTACATTACAGTGAATCAGATGATGGACTGATGGGACGTCAGTTAGGTAGGTGGTCTTTCAATGTGGCCCAGGTCACGTTTGTGCTCACACTGCTGAGAGAATGTGGTCACATGAGGCCCAGATCACCTCTGAACGTGGTCTGAGTGATCGGATCTCAGGTGAGTGTGTTCAGACCTGTGCTTAGAACTGTCCACTTGTGATCAGATCTCTCAGGATGCATTTTTATACCAAGTTAGGTAATCAATCGGTTTCTCAGAACGGATCAATCAGTCTGGCATCCTTTGAACTGTAGGAAAAGTAAAGCTCCACCATTCAGTTTGGGTTTAACAACACATTGATCTGAATCGATACATCAATTCAGTGTGTATTAAACAAATATTATCAATGGAAAGTGAGAATATCACATTGTATTGTCATCTTTAAGATACACCTTTATTTTGAAAATCACTAGGCACATCTGTCATCTGGAAGAGTTCAGTCATAAAATTAGAGCTTCAACGATTAATCAAGTAATCGATTATTAATCAGGTTTTACTACTATCTTGATAATCAAGGAATCAGTTTGAGTCATTTTCTAGGAAAAAAAAAAGTCTTATTTCACCTTCTTAAAGCTGAATATATCTGGTTTCTTTACCCCTTAAAAGAATATCAGGACGTCATGTCAGGCTTTGGGAAACAATGACTCACATTTTTTAGCATTTTCTGACAAAGCTAACAGAGGGAGGCTCAGGACCAGAGCCATAGATGTAAGCTATGAAGCACATTTTATTTGACGAAATATATTTTACAACTGAAGAATGTAAGAATCACTTTAGGCCTGCAACAATTATAAATGATGATTAAACTTTTTTTGTTTTTAAAGAACTATTAATAATTTCCATACAATGTAAAAAAAAAAAAGGCGACTGCGACAATAATTTTTTGAGTTTTTAGGCTAACTCAAACTCTTAAATCTTGAAATAAACAACAATAATAAAAAAAAATAATAAAATTTTTAGTTGAGGTAATTTACTTTTCTTCTTGAGAAAAACTTGAATGTTTGAGTTTCAGAAATTGGTCACAGTGAGCTGTCAGCTGTATTAGTCATTACAGGATGCATGAAAATTAAATGGTTTTAATTGAAAATATTAATCATTATTCACTTTCACTTCAATTGGTTTACTCAATAATTTCTGAAATACATATTTTTGTTTATCTAAAGAAGAAAAGTAAATTACCTGAACAAACTTGGTAAAACTTACTCAAGTTGAGTTGGGCTCAAAACTTGAATATTAGCTGCAGTAAGTTGTCTTGAAGTTTGGGGTTTTCTCAACTTTTTGTTTTTAGTTTTTAGTGTATCAAAGGCAAGGCAACTTTATTTATATAGCACCATTCAGACACAAGGCAATTCAAGTTGCTTTACATAGTATAGAAATACATTTTTAAAAAAAATTAAAAGAACATTAAAATTGTGTTTGAGATCATTAAAAACAAAAGCTAAAAGCAGGCCAATAAATGGTTAAAAACACTGCAGAACCGCATTTAAAAATCAAACATAAAACAAACCAACAGCAGACAAATATAAAAACAAGAGCTACAGATGATCTTAACGATAAGTTATATATCTACTTGTGGAAAGCTGCAGTAAACATGTTTTAAGCCCTGGTTTAAATCAGTTTCAGCTGGCCTCAGGTCGTCTGGAGGTTTGTTCCACTGCTGGGGAGCAGAGAAACTGAAGGCTGTTTCACCTTGCTTGATTTTGAGCCACTGGAGAGAGGCAAAGGAGCCACATGCCACTCCAGTAGAGCAGGTTGCTGACCCCTGGTCTCAATTGCTTGAGGTGTGACAGACTGGTGACATGTACAGGTGTCCCTCCACCTCTCATCCTCACGTCACCAGCCCCCTGCAAACAAAAGATTAGAGTATAGATGGAAGGGTATTCAGTTGTCATGTTTTTTTAAAGGTTCGATCCTTAAAGTCTTCAAAATAACACACCCACAGAGAAATATCTTGCCTTAGTGGCAGTGTGAAGTTTGTCCTAAAGGTGGCACTAGAGGGAAACTCATGGGATGTCAGATTGTGAAGGAAACAAGCATGTGGTCAGTCAGAGGCACAGATTTGGGTTCACATGTTTAGGAAGTGAAGTGAAGGAAATGAAAAAGTGAAAGCTGCTTATTTGCATCAATGCATATAGAGATGCAACAATTAACTTATTATTAAATTAATCGCCAACTATTTTGATAATGAGTTTGAGTAATTTTTTAAGAAAAAAGTCAAACTTCTCTGATCTCAGCTTCTTAAATGTGAATATTTTCTGTTTCTTTACTCCTCTCTGACAGTAAACTGAATATCTTTGGGACAAAACAAGACATGTGAGGACGTCATCTTGAGCTTTGGGAAACACTGATCAATGTTTTTCAGTTTTCTGACATTTTATAGACCAAACAACTATTTATCAGTTAATCGAGAAAATAATCAACAGATTAATCAACTATGAATGTAATCGTTAGTTGCAGCCTTAAATGTGTTATAACAGCACGTTTTAAAGAAATGAGTCTTTATATCTGCATGTAAGTGTTATTAATACTGCTGAAAATGACATTGTTTTATTGATAGAAAGCTGAAACTTTAACCACAAAAATAAAGAATAAAGTCTGCAAATATAGTCTGAGCCAAATTTTATGGTGATCTGCTAGATATATACAACCGCAGTTCCAAAACAGGTGGGGTGTGGAATAAAGTACAAACACAAGATATTAATGTTCAAACTGTTTAACTTTAATGGTTTTGTAAATATACTCTCATTTTGATGCCTGCAACATGTTGGGACAGGAGCATGTTAACACTCACAATGACACGACTGAGAGTTGAGGACACTAATAGTTGAAATTTGGAGTTTCTCATTCTTGCTTGATATCGACTTCAGCTGCTCAACAGTCCACAGTCTCTGTTGTTATATTTTGTCCTTCATAATGCACCACATATTTTCAATGGGAGACAGGTCTGGACAGCAGGCAGGTCAGTCTAGTACATGAACTCTTTTACTATGAAGACACGCTTCTTGGTGTCGTTTTACTGAAATAAGCAGAGACGTCCCTGAAAAAGACGTCATCTGGATGGCAGCATATGTTGCTCCAAAACCTGGACCTTTCAGCATTAATGTGGCGTTCACAGATGTGACAGTTACCCATGATGCCATGGTCACTAACACACCCCCATATCATCACAGCTGTTGTCTTTTAAAGTTAGTGCTGGTAACAATCTGGATGGTCCTTTTCCTCTTTAGACCAGAGGACACAACGTCCATGATTAGTGAAAACAGTCTGAAATGTGGACTCATGTTGCTCGTGTTCTCTTAATTTTGCTCTTCTTCCTTTTGCTCATCTTTGTTTGCTCTGCCTGTTGCTCTTCTTCTTTTAGCTAAGAGAAGGTTTGTACAAATTTAATGTTTTAGTGTGTATTTCTGTGTGTGTGTGTGTGTGTGTGTGTGTGTGTGTGTGTGTGTGTGTGTGTGTGTGTGTGTGTGTGTGTTTCACAGTTTGAATTTGTTTCAAAATTTGAGAGCTTTAACACAAAAATTCAGTGAGTTATAGGTGCTGAGACAAGTGTTACAACTGTCCCTGTTCTCCCCTACTCCCATACTACTATGTTTAATTGAGTCTAATTAATTAATTATATTTTAATATCAAGAAATTGGAAATTGAGACCACTTGTGAAATTTTATTGACAGAGACGATAATAGATGCTAAGCAACCAAGATGCATCTCCAACTGTGCAAAAAGTAACAATATAACAGTGGCAATGCCCATGTGACCGTCTGTGGCTGAAATGCATACAAATGATCACATTTTCTTTGCCTTTTGCGTAATTTATGTAAAATGAAATCACTTTAAATGAAAATACAGACACTTTAGTAAGAGTCGGGTACCAGCAGCATTTTATTTTTTTAATGCAACAAAGTTATTGCACATTTGAAAACAGTCAAAATGATAAAAATTTCTTGGCCGTTCTAGTGTACACTTGCATAAAATGGTTTTTATAGTAACCACACTGCAATTATGGTAACAGAAATATAGTGTTTGTAACCTCTGTGTAGGCAGAGTATTCAAATAAAGCACTGTTCTTCTGTATTATCATATTATTTCAGTACATATAAATAATAATTTTTACTAATCTCCAATGGTATCATTGTTTATTTATTGTTTGTTTATTTCCTGTTATTGTGATTAGAGGTTGGTCCTGCTGCCACTTTGACAGAATAAAAGGAGAGCTGAGGATGTTTATCACAGTCAAAGCTGTATGTTGCCATGCATCTGAAGGGCCAAAGATAAAGAATGCAAAGACAACCACAGGGATCAATATGAAAGACAATGTTGCTGATGGAGGAAAGCCTGTTGACGACCTTGTGGCTATATTTGAAATGTTACATATTTAATTGTACTACTTCGTAACAGCCAGTCTGGGCCCCTCAGATACCAGATAACAGCCAAGTCTTCCCAGCTAATGGCGCTCTCACAAACAACTATAAAAATTCCTCTTGATGTAAAGCAAGATATGACGTCTGTCCAAAGGAGGTAGCACCAGAAAACTGCCGTCAGAGGGTTAATGATCAACTTCTACGATGACTCAACAATTCAGTGTACTGGCTGCTTGCAAATAAAAAAAGTTCAAGAAAATGCACTTGGTAGAGTGCCGATCCCTGCCAGACAACAGATTGTGAAGCACCTGCTGCAATGTCACCACAACTGCCAGATGCAACCAGCTGAGATTTGTTAAACATTTTTAATAAAGTGTTTTTGGTTTTTTTTATAGCGTAGTCTCAGTTTTCTTTAGAGGCGTAGGACAGATCATCCGAGGTTCACCTAACTTCATCAGACATTCACCACAAAATGTAGTGCTATTCATCCATCTAGATAGACTATAGCTACATGTAAATAGCTAAATTATATTTTTTAATGTAATTGTTCATCTGTTTTTATATTATGACATCACACACACACACACTCCAAAAACATCCTTAAATAATGCTACATTTTTATTTACAAAACTGTTATAATTTAAATGTAATGTTATATTGTTTTATTATGCAGATGCGTTTTGAAATAAAAGTTGATTGTTTTATCAGAAATCACTCTGACTTTGCAGTTTGATTGGCCGGTTTTTGCTGATCAGTCGGCCCATTTCCCCTGAACACTGCTCAGCTACAAAATGTGGGACAGCTAATGTTTCAAGAGCTGTGGGGCCTGAACAGTGATATGTTATTATATCCCTGTGGTGCACTAATCAGACATAACAAGCTGTAGACGATAATGTTCTTAAAGTGAAAAAACAATCTGTGAACCAGATGTACCAAATAAAGACCAGAATGATGGAGGTTGAGGAATATTTGGTCTATGGGTGACTGCGGAGAATTATTTTAATACTGTAGGCTGATACATGTTCTGATTAAAGAACGTTCTTTCTTGGATATATGAAAGACTTTTCCAGGTGTGTGGTTTTAAAGAACTTCTCTTTTCTTCTCTTTTCATCCCTGTAATCACAGAACCAGACATCAGCCTCCTGTGTCCCCAAATATTTACTAAATTGCCTTACCATATATGACAATAATGATTTATTGGATTATGTCACAATATTACAAAACCCACACTCATACACAGTTTCTGAAATGAATAGGTACATCCACACTGTCTATACACACACAAAAAATTCCCTTTAGTGGATCAACTGGCTCCAGCTAGTTGTTGTGGTTTCTCCCGCTTTCTTTCTGCTCCTGTGCAGGAGGCGGGCAGACTGGCAGAGATGTGGCTGGAGGATGAGCCACACCTGATTCACCCCTTCCTGGCTGTCCCTGATTGGCTGGATAGAGGGCTGGGTATGTCAGTTCTGGTCTGGCTCTCTTCCCGACTAGCAGGGCTGTGGTTGCTTTGTTTGATTTGTTTTTCCACCTCACACTCAGCTATATTATATATTCATCTCACCCAGCCACTCCCTACACCACTGATAATACTGACTTACATCTTTGACATTCTTTTTGCATACTGTGAAGTTAATATCACTGAATTGTACAAGACAACTGTAGCTGTCCGAAGTTCCTGCATTAAGTGCCTATGATATTTTTTTATATTGTGCGCACAAGATTATAAAACAAATAAATATACACCAAAACCAAATTTAAAGACAGTTAAGCTAGCTAACTAGCTAGTGAAATCTACATCAATCATTAGCTAGCTAGGTACATCTGCTAACAAATGTCACAAAAATTCAACTTTTGAATCCTTTTTTTATCATTTTTGAGGTGTGTGTGTGTGAACTTTTTTCAGCTTCTGAAGGGGGATGCACAAGAAAAAGCTTGGGAACCTCTGAGCTAGCTAGTCAGCTAGCGTTGTGCTAACATTAGATGTGAATATAGCCTGTCGCTTTTACAGGTTCCCTAGGAACATCTTTTAAGCATCTGCAAAATTTGGTTTTCTTTTCAACGCAGATGAGTCTAACAAATAGCAAATCTAAAGGGCTTTTCAGACTGCAGTTATCCCTAAAAGGCTAAAAGAGCTGTTAGCCCCAGGCTAAGAGCTCTCCTAGCATGGGGCTAAGAGGGCTTTTACACCGGTACAATCCTGGCCCACTCCAAAGTGGCTTGCTTGCTTCTCTGAGCAATCCCCAGAACAGAAGTACTCACCATCCAACCACTGAAAAATTCAATTCTCCAAATGTCAAAAGTTGTTGATTCCAGATCACAGCAGATTTTTTTCTGTGCTGTTCCTCAGGTTTTGGTGTCTTAAGGTGGTATTTTGGAGGGATTTTGTGTACAACAATGTGTGTATGAAAAGGGGATAAGTTACCCCAGGGTTAAGGATAGCCCTGGGCTAAGAATATGTAGTGTGAAAAGCCTATAAATACAGGAAACAGGAAAGGAAAAAGTTGACTGAGGCTCCATTGTGTACCAAGTTTGCTCAACTTTTATTGGAGCACAGAGCAAACAAAGGCGGGACTTAGGACAGGTCAACTGTCAGTGTCCTACAGACTCAATGTAATTTAGCACATGCTCCGTTCTGTTAACCCCAGTACCATTTGTTGAGGTCATAAAAAATTTGGCACTCTCTGTGTTTTTGTAAGTAACTGCAAGTTTTGCACGCATGTTCTCTACCAAACCAAGACTCTTTCACCTTAAGACTGTTTGTATATTTAAAGTATTCCATGTACTCAGCATCGTTCCGGTCAAGGTAATGTAGCCTCTCTGCCAGCTGCTTTGCTGTGGAAAAGTCATTAGCATGAATGAAAGAATCTGCTGGGATATGCTCCTCGTAATTCTGCCTTGAAGCGCCCAGAACTACTGGAACAGCCCCCAGCCTCATGGGCCTGAATAACTTCTCTGTCATATAGTCTTTGTAAACTGAGTTTTCAAAGGAGAGGTAGAATTTACAACTAGAAACTATCTTTGGATAGTCTTTGTCGCTTATATATTTATGAAAGGCGCTTCCGTAAGTTTGAATCTTGATGTGTTTTTTCAGTTCATTGTAGAACTTAACTCTTTTAAACCGTGAGTTCCAGTTGCTCACAATCCAACACACCAACCTTTCCTTTTCTGGCAATTTGAAAGGCTTGTCTTCAGATGTCACTGGCACCATATACCCATAAGGCACAGGGATATCTGAATCAAGTCGATAACTGCATGTCAAGTTGAATAGGTCATTTATTTTAGCGATTGGACCTGAGTTTGCAGGTGACTCCATGTTTGACCAAATCCATTTCTGAAAGCATGGACGTGGTTCTTTTGGCATGCCCTTTAGTTTCCAGCTAATGTCTCTGTGGTGGAAGAGAACCCCATGGGCTTTATAGTAAAGTGTCCTGTCATCTGTTAAGTGGCATCCCGTGATATTGAATATACTGCAGTTGAGATCATACTTGTAACCAAATGGCCACATCCAGATCAATAGAATAGTGTCAGGCTCTGTATGCCCTGACGGAGCCGTGGTATTCTGGGTGTTGTTGTGATGTGGGTCCATGTGCAGCTCTGTGAGGTTCAAGTCCTGGCTCGGTGATCCTTCTGCACACACAGCTGTGCAGGGCTGATGGCTTCTCTCCTGGTAAATGTCCAAAAATGGTAACTTGATGTTAGGTTGGTAATATGTGAAGAAAATGAGTAGAAAACACAACACTAGGACGCTGAAGACAGCTAGGCGCGGAGAGGTCCACTGGCAGGCTGAGGAGGACATGGCTCACCTTTGGAGAGAAAATAGACCCACTGAATGTAGACAGAGCAATTGATGTTTGATATAACTATAAACAGTGTCATGTTGTCTATTTGATATGGGTCAAACTGAATATCTTTGTAAATTGGACATAAGACATTTGAGGACATCAACTTGGGCTTGGAAAACAATGCTCAACATCGAGACCAAACCTGTGATGAAAATAATGAAATGAAATGATGATGTGATGAAAGTAGTTGTTAGTTGCAGGTACTTGCAGTCTTACCACAAACCAGAAAAACTAGTTAGTTTAACTATTTATCAATATTGTACAATGTACAGTTGCCTCTAAGATGTTATGCAGCTGCCGGCCACTAGTCGGGACTGCAGCCCCACTCGCCCAGCGCGTACGCCCTGATGTCCCACCCAATCCCAGATGTTTTTAATCAGCAGAGTCGGACAGATGACAGCTCGTAAAACCAGCGCGGTTATGGAAATAAAGTTGAATGCAGGCTGTGACTGAATAATCTGATCCACAACCACTCGACTGGAGAAACATGTGACCACATTAAGCACAGACAGTGATGTTAACCTGCACGCAGAGCAGCTGCTGCCGCTAGCTCTGATACTATTAGCCACACTGTGTAGCAGGCTGGCAGCTAACGTCGGCTCCAGAGAAATGATGTTGTTTACCCCCAGACACTGTGATCCTTTTCGGTCTGAAAAGGTGATGCATCTAGTAAGATATTGTCATGTTTTGTAGGTTAATGTGCAATGTTCGTATTGCATGGCGCATTTAAAATATAATTCGGGGACTGTAGACTGTGATTAACTGCTTCAAATGCCTCTTAATACACTCAGTATTTTTCAGACAGTGTTTAACATTATCAATTAGTAAGCTGTGTTGAGTTTTACCTGCTTTCTGAGTATTTTCTCACCGATAGACTAGTGGATTAGTATAAATTAAATTTTGTGTTTAATCGACAGGGAAAGACTGGGTGATTCTCTTCCTTTTCTCAGAGTTGGGTGGCAAAGTTGACAGCAGCTATCGTGGTTTCTCAAGTTAGTGGTATTTTCAAAGTGTTTGATTTTTGTGTGACAGACTTAACACACAACATGTGTTTTGTCCAGTTTGTGCGTCCCAGCAAGTTCAGAAAATCTGAAATGTGCTCAGAGGTCTGCTTTGAAAATACTGTGTTTTTTTTGCTCTTGATAGTCACCTCCTTCCGCTTTGCCCTGTTTTCATACAAATCAATATGACATTGCTATGGCACTGGTAGCTTTTTTTGTCCAGCCACAGTTGGAAAAACAGAACGTCTCTACGCTGTAATCGATTCTGTTCTGTCACTGCATCAATCACGATGCATCTTAGAAATGATTAATTCTGACACCCCTGGAGACCATGTGAGAAAATCATTTACAAACTGTTTGCTCATACGTTCATTCAGTGGTACTTTGACCCTTTTTACAAGGTAATCTGTTTACCTGACTGGACAACAGCACATCGTTTTATCTTGTTGGATTGTTTTCTAGCTTATCACCTTCTCCCACAAAGAACTAACAGGAGATCTGACTTGTAAACTGTTGCCTTCCACACAAATATACATGTATAAAAGACTGAATACATACCACGAAGGTAAGCAGTGAAGAAATAATGTAAAGCCTGCAATGAATAATGGTTTAGAGCCACAAACACAGACCAAGCCACAATAATTAAAATAAGTGTGTATTGTATTGTGTGTATTGTGTTAAAATAAAAGATGCCAATGTATAGAAAAGTTTGTTGTATGTTTTTGGATTAAATAAGTAACCTTCAAAGTGTGAGAAAGATAAAGAAAAAGCTGATTGTCTCTTCAATCTAGTGGTTTAGTGGGGCTTTACTTTATTATTATTTTTATTTCATCTTTCATTTTTATGTTTTTGTACCTGATGAAAAAAAAAAAAAAAATCAAAAAGATGTGTTACAGTTTCAGTCATACTTTACAATGACCATCATCAACATTAAATTTTAGTTAATAGTTATTTCACTGTTAACAAACAATAACTGGTAACACTTTATATAAAGGTTGTAAAAAGCCTTAGTTGATAATAATAAGGGCCTTTTAAGATTCTTATTAACATTACTGTGTTAATAAGCTATATAATTGTTAATAATAGTGTAATAAACATGTTTATTGTGACATTATAAGACATTTATAAGCAGTCTTATAAGAAACATGTTAACATTTTATAGATTGCTTAAGAATGAATTTATTGAGTTTAACTTACCTACTATATCATTGTTAAACCTTTACTAAGCTTTTGTTGTCCCTTTTGACACACTATATTATGCTTTTATTAGCAATTTTTAGCAAAGAGAAAAAAAAGCTGTTGTTAACAAGTGCATAATAAAGGATCAATTAACCTTAATAAACATGGCTCACACTGTAGATCTGTTAACCCCCAAAATGAGTAGTTAACTGTTAATAAGCACCTAGTTAACTGTTAATAAATGCATAATGAAGTAGGTAAGTTAGAAAGAAACTCAAAAACGTTTTTATTAACATTGTTAAAGGGATAACTCATGTCGACAGAAGGCCGGGTTCAGTATTTCAGTCCACAAAACACAGCTGGATTCGCAGGAAAAGCAGGGAAAACAACATTTCAGAATCTCCTGGTGAAAAACAAAACATAAAATACCCGCATTCTGTTCATCTGGGGCCCGTACTACAAGCAGGATTTTTTTTGCAGTCTTGATGATGGTTCACTTCTCACCAGGGGGGTGGATCGTCATGGTAACTTACACTGAACGCTCCGGAGCAGGTTATGTTCAAAATAAGAGATCAATTTGGATAAAGCACCTCCAGCTGACCAATCAGATCACTTTATTAAACGGCAGTGGGCATCACCAAGAGCCTGTGGAATTTGGTGCACAGTGTGCTTTTATATACCGATATCATCCAACAACAGAGACTGATTAAAGCACTAACGCCTCGTACTTGTTGTACTTAAAAAACATATAAAAGTCAGCCTGCTGACCAGTTTGAATTATGTCCTCATCTGTCTGTTGATCAGAAAGGATTCTGTCTGGATTGTTATGATCACCGTCTTTTTTATTATTAGTCTAATATTACAGTTTGTGCTCAGAGAATTTTGTAAATATGCCAATGTGCTGTCAGTAGTCTTGACAAACTGCTGCAAACGCCACCCTGTTTATGTGAACATGCTCGTGTCTAGATTGATAAACCCTGGGCTGATTTACAGAGTTGATAACCAGCTTGATGTGACCACGTATCCTTTATTGCCTTTTTTAGGTTTAGTCCAGCCACAGCACTTAAAGATACCCTGGGTATGTTGACCCTGTTTCGTAGTACAGGCCCCTGGTGTCTCCTAAAGCCCCAACATGCCAAGTTGACTTGAAAGACGTCATTTCCACTGTGTTTTTAGTCTGAATCTTCACTGTAGATCCTTAGCTTGGAGCCACATTCAGGTGCACAAGCACACTGTCTGAACTGGGTGTGTGTGTGGTGTTACTGTTAGCAAATGAACAGCATGTCAGGGCTTTAGGAGACCAGACAAGACGAATGAAGGAATTTTTTTCAGTTTGAAAACTGGTCACCATTCACTTACATTATGCTGGAGATTCTGCTGCACTGTTTTCCTGTGAAACTCCAGCAGTGTTTTGTAGAATAAAAAAAAAACTAAACCCGACCTTCAGTCGGCATGAGGGTGAGTAGATAATGACTGAATTTTCATTTCTGGGTGAACTGTTCCTTTAAGCAGTCTATAGAAAATTAACAGGTTTCTTATAAGACTACAAATAAATATCTTATTTTCTAAGAATAAACATTTTTATTTATTATAATGCTATTATTAACACATAATGTTAATAAGTATCTTATAAGCGCCTTATTACCTACTACCTCAGATTTATTACTAGCACCTTGATATAAAGTTTTACCCAATAATTAATTATGTTTGCTAATTATTAGTAATGCATTTGTGTGTAAAGTAAAATAATTGGTATAAATAATATATTATATCATTACACTGTGATTAAATTAGTATTTGCACACATACTTAGTATTTGTAAAGTTTTTTTTTTTTTTTACTTCGAAGAGATCCGATGTGCATTGTGTAGTGTAAGGCTTAAGAAGTTGAATTTATTGCAGTTTGTATTTTTCTTTCCAACAAGTTCATAAGTTCATCACAGCTGGTGAATACAAGTGAGAGGTGGGATAGAGCCCAGACGCAGACAGGATCAGATCAATGAAAAGAACAAGGCTTACTGAATATTGAAGCAGGTAAGGGTCAAAACCAACGCAGCTGAATAAATCCAAGGGGGCAGGAAGAAAATCCAAAATCCAAGAAAGACATGAAGCCGAAACAAGAAGTCAGCAGGTCTCTGGGACAACAGAGCGACTGAGGTCAGATACAGAAGCTCAGAGCACATGGCAACAGCTTAACAACTAGGAAGGAGCAAAGGTAACCAGACATGACGAGTGGCTGATGATAGAAGAGTTGCAGGTGAGCAGTGGGTGGAGTCACCATGATAGCTGCTGGACTGATGAGAAGAGTAAACAGGTGGAGTTAAGGAGGAGCAGCCTCTGTAAACCTGGAGAGGCCAGCACACTATGGAAATGATCCCGGTCACAGAATCCTTTGTTGTAGGACGACCTGTTTGATCTGAACTGAGCTGTACAATAGCTATCAGGTACACTGTGCAGTGAGAAGACACCCAAAATCTTGAGATACTCCTGCCAGAGGTAGAACAAAAACACACTTTTTATATCCTCCCTCATATGAAATGGATTCTCATATATAGATATTTTAATGCAACTGTAACTTCTTTAATTTATTTCAGGGGACTTTTATTTTATTTGACCCAGGATGGCACGGTGGAGCACATTTCTGTAAGATGTGGGCACTACAGTCCCTGTTCGCACATTAGCCAGGAGAAGCTTTACAGTCCAAGCTGGGTTAGCGTGGCTCTTATCCTGGTTTTCCTCCCTCTCCTCCTGAAGCATTTGATCTGGCTTGATGGTGATTTGATTTGCATTGATCAGGCATTAACATTCTGACCACTGACAGGTGAAGTGAATAACACTGATTATCTCTTCATCATGGCACCCGTTAGTAGGTGGGATATATTAGGCAGCAAGTGAACATTTTGTCCTCAAAGTTGATGTGTTAGAAGCAGGAAAAATGGACAAGGGTAAGTGTTACGTGCAGCAGTCTCTCTCTCTTGTCTCCCTCCTCCCTCTGCCTGCAGTGCAATCAGCACTCAGGTAGAGAGAGGAGGAGGGGATAAGAGGAACAGAGTGTAGAGACAAGGGGGCTGGTACATGGCACACAACACATGGACGACAGGTAGTGAGGAGACTTTCTTCCTCTTTTCTTTTTTCTCTCCCCAAGCAGGTTTAATCTCCTGGCACATTTAGGTGCTGGGAGTTTGTTGTTTTAGTTTGTTGCGTTAGTTTGGGCTGGAGACTGCTGGTAGTTTAGTTATCTATCTCCTTTGTTTACTTTGTTTACACGCAGTGAGTGACAGCCTACTGCATGGTTGGCCCAGCGTCTTCCCTTCTTTTGTTCCTTTTGGCCAAGGTCTCCAGCCCCCTTTTGTTTCCCCTTAGTTATGTTGTGTTTTGTTGAACAGTTTGGTGTGGCATCCTCATTTTAGATGTTGCAGCCTCCTGCCCCTAGACAGCCATGTTTCTTTTTGTATGGAGGCCGTAAGGATTTGAGTGAGTTTGACAAGGGCCAGATTGTGATGGCTAGACTGGATCAGAGCATCTCCAAAACTGCAGCTCTTGTGGGGTGTTCCTGGTCTGCAGTGGTCAGTATCTATCAAAAGTGGTCCAAGGAAGGAATAATGGTGAACCGGCAACAGGGTGATAGGCGGTCAAGGCTCATAGATGCAGGCTGGCCCATGTGGTCTGATCCAATAGATGAGCTACTGTTGCTCAAATTGTTGAAGTTAATCCTGTTTCTGATAGAAAGGTGTCAGAATGCATAATGTATCACAGTTTGTTGTGTATGGGGCTGGGAAACACATGGCACCAGGATGCACTGTGGGAAGAAGGCAAGCCAGCGGAGGCAGAAAGCAAAACTGGTTCAGGAATGGTTTGAGGAGCACAACAACAAGTTTGAGGTGTTGACTTTGTCTCCCAATTCCCCAGATCTCAATCCAATCAAGCATCTGTGAGATGTGCTGGACAAACAAGTCCGATCCATGGAGGCCCCACCTCGCAATTTATAGGACTTAAAGGATTTGCTGCTAACATCTTGGTGACAGATACCACAGCACACCTTCAGGGGTCTAGTGGAGTCCATGACTCGATGAGTCAGGACTGTTTTGACAGCAAAAGGGGAACCAACACAATATTAGGCAGGTGGTCATAATGTTATTCCTGATCGTTGTATGCAGCACATATTTAAAAAAAAATAAAGAAAACAATATAAATGATATCAAGAATATCACTTGTTTATTACAATAACGATATCTGCTCTATATCTTTATGGCCTTCTGTCCTTTTTTGAGTACATTTGCTGCACAAACTCCAGCTTTCCAGTATTTACAACTAACTCAATGTTTTGTTTAATCATTCACTATTATATCGCATTTAGATTTTTTTGTTTTATCACGGTTACTGAAAAGAATTTGAGAAGAATTTGCCAGTGTTGACACAACGCTTTGTGCACTTTCATATTTGATCTTTTGTGCTGTTTTGACTGAGTTTGAGCAAATAAAGCCAATTCTGTTAGAATTTTTGTCATTCTGAGCCTTTTTGATGATGTTACTGGGAACAGAGTGCAGTTTTATCCTCCCTGAAACAAGTTGCTTTTGATTTTAAGGAAACACAAAATAATTCATTAATAATTCATTTTAAAAAATGCCTAAAAACATCACAACATGCACCACAATTTTTTTTCAGAAAAGCTGCCGTGAAATCAGGCATTTTAAACTACAACGATCCAAAAAACAGCCCGTGAAATCCTGGAGAGACTGATTTGACTGAGTAAATTCAACTAAATTCTTTTGAAAATGTGTCAGTGTGTGTATGAATTGTCACATATATTAATATGTTAAAAACTTAGAAGTGAAACAGTTGAATTTTCAACTTATAACTACTATCAGCAGGTGGACTATCCAAATACAGTGTTACCTGTCCAGATAATTTACTTTCTGATTTTAATAATACTGTAGGAACCAGTTTATAATTTAGAAAATTTGCTTCTAGTGCACATATTCGTCCAGCAGTGCAGCAGCTTCTAACAGGTGTGCTGGAGTTGAAAACAAACTTACCTTCCTCAGGTAAACATGGGAGGGTATTGTCGTCCCAGGACGAAACTCTAACATAACACTGTAATGTTAAAAGGTTGGTTTATTAATCCTTTTTCAACACAGGGCTGTTTAACGAGAACCTGACGGCTTTACAAGCTTTCACACCTTCACAAACAAGCTCTCAGCTGAGCAGCTACCAGCCTTTTATCACTAACTTCACTCCACCTCTGATATGCTGGAGTTGTTTGCAGGGGTGTGTGGTCAAGTGTTACTGAGTGAAACTGGGTCAAATACGTGCCAGGTGTTCTTAACCAATCACAGAACAGTTTACCTTTGAAAACACTTTAAACCCCAACCGCAGAGCAAACTGTCCACTTCTTCAACCTGCTACAAAGGCAGTATGTAAATAAAGACAACTGACAAATTACTACAAACTTTGTGTTTTTTTACTTTCTAAAAGCATACAATCTGTACATTTTAACATGGCAGGAGAAACGCTTGAGGAATTCTCTGGCTTCAATCAAAAGTATTCATAAAATAAACTGAGATGAAAATGAACTGTACAAGAACAATCCTAAGGCAACGTCTGAATAAATGCATTTATCAACAATCTATCCCATAGTAACCCACCGTCACACAAACTAAGAAAGTGAGAGTACAACACATGCAGAAGATTTCTTTGACCCAAATAAGTGCAGTGCAGAATAATAGTTAATACAAGTCTGTGAAATATAATTGTGTAAAACTGACTAAAGAAAATAATAAAACATAAAACAAATGGAATAATTCTACAGATATTTCTATTTCAAACAGCCTTTCAAAGCTTTTCTTTTGCTGTGAGGCAGCAGGATTCCTTTGGCAAGTCTTGGATTCACAGTAAAATTTGGTTTAAAATGATCACGCCCACACTGCCTTTCTTCTTTTCATGAAACAATAAAATGAGGCTGATAAACTGATAAAAGTAATCACAACTGTACTTATTTTTATGAACTCAATTCAAGGAAGAATGGACGACAAAATAGAAGTCACTGGCGAAAAGGCAACTCATCTTCTGACCCACAGGGACGCGTGAAGCTTCAGGTTTCTTCTGAACCAAAGTCCAGTTCAGAGTCCGAGTGGGTTTCTTTGGTCCCAACAGATCAATACTGGTGTGAAATTATTATTTCAATCAATCTTATGGTACGTCCCATTTAAAAAAAAACAAAAACACATGTATGGAGGCCCAAAGATGTGGCAGCTGCTAGTTTCTTCTTCTCTCATGAGTGAATAATCTCATTTACCTCAAGCCTTTAAAATAAAGGTAATAAAGTGAAATGATTTTTTTTACAGCAGCTTTTTATCGCTGCCATGCCAGAAAAAAAGAAAAATATTAGAATGTGAAAAGTTTGTTAAAACAAGATGGTTTTCACACTATGACACAATATCTTTATATTATTATGACAAACTTGACACACTATGTAACAGGAAAATAACAAAAACCTTTCTTCTTATAACAATATGCTGTTTTATCTTTTTATGATGTCATGTTATAAAGTGATAACTAACTCTTATAACAGGAAACATTTCACATTCTGAGATAAATTATATTAAACAACAAACTTTTCTTGATATAACAACATACTGTTTATCTCATCATTACATGACATTATAACAGTTAAGTTAATTTATGTGAAATTTTTTATAGTTATCACTTAATAACATGGAATATCTCATTTATAACAAGATAAACAGTATGCTGTTATGACAAAGTTATGTTTGTGTGTCACAGAGACATGAAAATATCTTGTTATAACAATGTACTGTATATCAGTTATAAAGGGACAACTAATAACAATATAAGTTAATGTATAATGTGAAATGTTATGATAATCAGTTATTACTTTATAACGAAGAGTTAATTTATAACATGATAATCAGTATACTGTTAGAACAAAACAAGTTTCTTGTTATAAATATATATAAATATAAGAAAATATCTTGTTACTACAATGTACTGTATATCTTGTTATAATGTAAAGTATTTCATGTTATAAAGTGATAACTAATTGTTATAACATTAAATGTTTCACATTCTGATATGATAAATTATATTGATAAACCAACAAACTTTTCTTGATATAATAACATACTATTTATCTCATCATAACATGACATTATAACAGTCTAAGTTAATTTATAATGTGAATGTTTTGTTAGAATAATTAGTTATCACTTTATAACATGAGTTTTATTTATAACAAGATAAACAGTATGCTGTTGTAACATGATAAAGCTCTTGTTATAGCGTTATAAGTGTGTATGTCATAATAACATGAACATATCTTGTTACAACAATGAAATGTTCAAGTTAAAACATGATACTGATGTGTTTTTCTTTTTCTGGTGTGGCAGCAATACAGCTCCATAACTGTTGCTGTTTTGTACACATATGGTCAAACTGTTATTTCCCATAAGAAGAAATTTCTATTTAAACTTCTGCGCCGGTGTTGAATGTTTAGCACTGACTGAAAAATTTCAACGTGCTCTAAAAACAGTTAGTGGAAATCTGGAGCCCCCCTGCTGGTGAACCAGGCTGCGCGCCAACATTCGCTCCATCTGTGAGCTCAACTCTCTGAACGTTACTGTGATTCAAACCACACCGCCGTGTTCTGAGGTGACGTCCTGAAGTCTGGTCCTTCACCTACTGATCACCGCTGACACTCATGAAAGAGTCGCTAGCTTGATGTAATCGGTGGTCATGTTAGCATGTGAGGCTGACGAGCTTCCACTTTCAGACTGGAGAACTAAACTCCAGTATTTTTCATCCTGGCTCTGATTCTAATACTTGTGGCCTTCATGACTGTGAGTCATGCTCATGGACGAGTATTCAGGCTGAGTGTGAGGAGAGAAAAGGAGGAGGAAGATTTTTTTTTATAAATTTTGCATTTAGAGAATCTATTTGACATGTTGAGGCCAAACACAGAGAATAAAGTTGAACTTTGAGTTTAAGTCCTTGGCATGAGGAAAGAAACAAAGTTTTTTGAATTTTGAGAATTAAGTCGAAATATCAAGAATAAATGGTATTTCAGCTTTTTGAATTTCTACTCTGATTTTTTTTTTCCCTTGTGAGGAAAGGTTTCTTACACTGAAAGTTCCACTATTTTCTCAGCATGTCAACTTTATTCTTGGTAGTTTAACTTTATTCTTAAAGTGACAGTTCACCCAAAAATGAAAATTCACTCAATATCTACTCACTCCTGTGCTGATGTGAGGACGGGTGAAGATCTCCAGTTCACAAAACACTCCTGGAGCTTCAGTGGAAAACAGTGTTGCAGCCAAATCCAGTACAACTGAAGTGAATGGTGACCAGTTTTAAAATGTAAAAAAAGAACACAAAAAAATTTTAATGTTGCAGCTTACAGACACTTGGATTACAACACACAAGCAGTATGGAGACATTTTGTAGGTTTTGTGTGTCCTTTTTTAATATATTAAAAATTGTACTGGATTTGGCTGCAGCACTTTTTTCCGCTGAAGCTCCAGGAGTGTTTTGTGAACTGGAGATCTTCACCCATCCTCACATCAGCACAGGGGAGAGTAGATATTGAGTGAAATTTCATTTTTGGGTGAACTGTCGCTTTAAGGGCATAACACGCAAAAAAAATCATTTAAAATTACAGTTTAGACTCATACGAGCATAATCCCTTTCAGTCATTGGTTACGACCCACAGGAAATGTGTGGTCTACAGCGGTCAGTCCCAAAGACTGGGTCGGGACCCACAGGTGGGTCAGAGGAGATTTTATTTGGGTACCAAACTAAAAAGAATGAAAAAATCATCAAAATTTCAAATTTATATTTGAAATAAATAATGATGAGAGGAAACAAAAAGAACCTGTTAATTCTGTCTAAATGTACTTATTTAATCTCATTCCTCCCAGAATTTATTGATAAGGTCTGTTGTGAACTGGGTTGTGATGGTTTGTCTGTCACCTGCCTGTATTTCCTTTATGCTTCTCTTTATTGTGTGTTTCTCAGGTTGTTTCACCGACACAAAACCTTGGTATTTGACATCCTAGGATGTTCTGATGCGCTCATGAACAGTTTGTTCAAATCCTACTGATTCTACCTTGAAAATACAAAATAACAAAAATTCTTCCTCCTCTCATTTTTTTCTCTCATGCCGGCACTAATATTCCACATTAGCTAGATTAATCCGGGGAGGTCCTGCCTATGTTTTTCAGGTCAGACTCAGAGACAAATGTAATGAAAGCTTTAAGAGGCTCACACAGTTTCTTTTTCTTGGACTTGGCCTTTTCAAATCTCTACAAGAGAGGTGAGAATGCCCACAGTTATGGGAGTAAGACTTAAATACCAGAATTTCCCTTTAACACCAGCTCTCATTTGTCCCTCAGACACCCACTCTGAGGCTTTTCCACAAATATGTCCAGTACATGGATACATTGTTTTGTGGGGAGTTAAATCTGTTATTTTTCTCAGGATACTGGGCTTCCCTACTTTAAAGTCTTGTCCTCTTGTCCTTCAGAGGACGAGGCAGCCCACCCCAGAGTAAAACCACTGAGCAGAAAGTGGACTGTCCTAGCTGTGGTGCTGGGTCTGACTCTTGATCAGGCTCAGTTTGCTCTTCAGGCCCTGGCAGTGGCTGGACAGGCTGCCATGGTCCTCCAGCAGCTTGCTGTGCTCCTGGATGAGTCTGGACGAGGTCTGCTGCTCCCTCTGGTCCTGCTCCAGCTCTGACACAAGCTCCTGTCTGCAAAGAGGGGACAGTTACTGTCAGTGCATCATGTCTTTAAAGAGACAGGAACGGGTCATTAGACATCAGACATGCACCTCTCTGTGTTCATCTGAAGACACTTTAACATGTTGGTATTGTGTCTGAATTAGGGATGGGAAACATGGCTAATAAATAATCTCTCTATATTTCTTATTTTTAAGTACTGGGCAGATGGATACACTGTTGTTTACCAACAATTCCAGCACTTAACCCCTCTAAAATCATAAATAATCATTTAACAGGACAGAGCCAGGCTAGCTGTGTCACCCTGCTTCAAGTCTTACATTAATGAGACTCCAGACTTAAACATACAGACATGAGTTATCCATTTTCTCATCTCCACCACAGAAAGAAGACGACTGTAAGCCTCTTTCCCAAAATGTTGAACTGTTCCTTTAAATGCAGAAGTAGACTGACAGGGGAGCCAGCGGCAGCAGACGTCCTTGAAAACGTCTCATGTATTTGAGAGTCTTTTATTCCTGATGATGAAAGCTGCACTGGGTCATATTTCTGAGTAGAAATCCACCAGATGACAGTTACTGTGTTTTAGAAGATGTTTATGTTTTCAGTATGTCTGTGAACTCTGAGGTCCTGTTCACACCTGACGTTCTGCTCAGTTTGTCTGCTTCAGGTAAAAGACATGCTGCATTGTTGCTTTCTTAGTTTTGCTCTGTTTGCCATTCATAGTGACTTATTAGACAGAAATCAAAAGGTGCAAACAGGTAGAAACAGAATGAAAAACAGACATCCGGTGCTGTGATGTTATAGTGAGGAGTCACTGTGGGCTCACTTTCACTCACCTTTTAACAAGGAACTGATCAGACACACACACTTCAGTTTGAACTGTTCACTTTCTGACTGATGAGCAAGAATCCCTGTATTGTACAGTCAAATTTGGGCACTTATCAAGCATTTTGAAGGATCATTTTCAGGCTCTGCCTGCACCTTACAGCTGTATAGTGACTGCTGAAGAGCAGTCAGGAAAGGTGGTAGAGAAAGAGAGGATGACCTGCAGCAAAGTGCCACTGACGGGAGTCGATCCGGTGGTCGCTGCAGAGGACTGACAGCCTCAGTACATGGGACACGTGCTCTACCAACTGAGTTATGGGAGCGTGCCCATATTTTTGTATTTTCAGGCCAACGCTCGCTGAAACAGCAACCTCTTGTTATGTGATCTGTTGTCACTCACAGTTCCATCAGAGGGCATGCATTAAAAAAATAGTGACGGATCACACTAAGCGTAGCCACATGAGCAGTGACAAGCAATTCTCGAGCTGAGTCATATTCAGTTTGTGCAAAAGTCAAGAGCAACTAGGCTCTCTGATTTTCTTTATCTACAAAACAAACTATTCAGTCAGACAGTGACTTATTATGAAATTGCAAGCAGTTTAAGGCACTTAATCTAAAATACAAGCACTTTTCAAACCTTGAAAGCAACACATTAAATTTCAAGGCTTTTCCAGGCTTTGCAGCACTCATACAAACCCTAAATTATTGGAGCTGTAGAAACCCTGCTTGACATTCAACAGACTGATTTAATAGTAGTGAAGCTTTTGAATTCAAGCTGGAATCATATTTCTAACAATACAAAATCTCTAAAGAGATCTAAGAAAATAAATATCACACAGTATGTAAATTGACTTACTTCCTGCGAACAAGGTGAGCGATCTCTGACTGGACTTTGAGGTACTCCTGAGCCATCCTGATGTGCTGCTCAAACACGGCCATGGACTCTTTGGAGTTCGGACACGGAGCCAGAGGCTGAAAACACACACACACACGTATGCGCATGCATGTACACACATACAGTTCAGTGATGAATACTATGTTAAAGAACAGGCTCTACACATTCATCAGTTAGGACAACATTAAAAACTGGATCTTGGTTGTATGCATATTCCCCCTTTTAGTCTTTCCTTTTGTCTATATTGCTGATATTTTTTTGTTTCCTTCTTTAGATCATTCCTATTTACATTTCATGTTGCTTACATTCACATTTTTTATATTTCCTCTTGTTTATATTGCTCCTACATTATATATTTCCCCTGTTTCTATTCCTTGTTTGCTTATCCATTATTTTATTGATGCTCTTTGTTTTGCTGTCCACTGCTGCTGTAACAATTTCCCTGTTGTGAGAATATTCAAGAACTATCTTATCTTATTGTATCTTATCATGTTCTAAAGCAGACCATGAGAAAGTGACTGCCCCATGTTCCATTTTATTTGAATGTATAAAAAAATAAATAAATAACTGAACACAAACAATAGACAAAGAACTATGAGGCATAATAACTGTTTTCTTATTAGCATTAACAACAGTAATAATATGATGTCAAGGAGGGGTTTTCCTGAAGGTAACCAAATTAAATGGATTTTCAGCTCACCTGTAACTGGTGATCCAGTTTCAGGTAGGCCATGGGAATGGAGCTGTCGAAGCCATTGGTAGCTTAAGACGCACACACAGAGAGAGACACACACACACATATGTTGTTGTAAGTGTCAAAGAGCTACTATCACACACAGCTGCACAGATACAAACACTGTTAGACTGTACTGTAATGCCCCTTAGTGGTGCAGTGAGGACAGTGCAACATGACTGAATGCTGTGATTGTGTACGTAGTCATCAGACTCCTGATGAAATCAATCTGCTGAAGTAGGACTCAAAAACAAAATGAAAAGAAAAATATATATATATTTTCTAGAGCTTTCACATAAGGTGCCCTCTACACTATCGTCAGATTTTCTCTTAACTTTCCATAACCATCAATGTGACATTCACGCTCACTTCAGGCTGTGACTGTCCAACTGTGCAGAGGTGAACTATTTCTGTCACTTTTGTTTTTTAGAGAGGGGGTGGTACTAACCTCTCGTTCAGGAAATACAGCTGGTTTATATTCCTGTTTGATAACTGCATGGTGAAATCATGCAAGCAGCAGAGAAGAAACAATGTTACTTTGCTGTAGTGAGTGTAGGACAGGATACCGACAGTAAAATGTCTGATACAACGCTGTGTAATGAAAAACTGCTGTTGTTAAAGGAGGAGTAGATGTTGGCAACTGTTAAATTGAGCAAAATGTTAATGAAGTTTGGCAGGCAGTGAGACAGGCAGACATAGACTGTATAATAAATAGGATTACAGCCTATTTAATATACAGTCTATGGCTCCAACTCACTATTTGGACTTGAACTTTTTGGATTTTGGTCTGACCACGACTTCAGTATCAGCTGTTCCTCCCTACCTGGGGGACTAAACGTCATCCTCAGCTCTGATTGGCTGGTGGTGGCTACAGGACTGGTGGAGTGGGTGGGGCTGTGGGAGCGTCCTGGTTGACTCTCTATACTTGACACTCTGGACAGACCAGTACGCAGCGTGGCTGTCTGGGGGGGGGGAAGAGGTGGAAATGATTAAAGTTAACCAGAACACAGTCCTGACAGTGTGATCCTGTATGACCAGTTGCCATGGTTACAGTACCTTTGATGGTTTGAACTGCAGAGGGAATTTGGCCTCAAAACTCTTCAGGGTTTCTTCTCTGCCCACTGAGTTTCTGTGCTCTGAGTTGTCGTCACTCCTGTTGCTGTTGATGGTGTAGTCAGTGTACGAGCCTGCAGACAGCAAACACTCTCTGTTAAACATGTACAATCAATTCTATATACACGGACCCCACTGTTGACTGTGGCCATTTTCTTGTATCAGTAGAAGCTGCAGACTGGTAGCTACCTGCTCCTGTGGCTGAAGACTGGTGAGGGAGCTTGAGAGGTTCATCAGAGCCTGGGAAGTACTGCAAGATCCAAACACAAAGAGCTAAGTACAGTTTGACCTCATTAAAAAAACCTGATTAGATGGAAAACTGTACACAACTGGTTGGCATTAACAATTCACTATCATATTAAAAGGACAGTTTTGGAAAATAGGCTACTGTTAGATTAGAATATCAGTTTGACTCTCATGTCTGTCCATACAGAGCTGAACTACATCCAGCTGTAGCTGCAGTACAAACATGGATGAAGCTGAAGGAAGCTGAACTTCCAAATATGGTTTGTGAGCTGGTTGGTTACAGAAGACAACACACCCAAAACATGAGGACATTTTATCTCACATTTTATCACAAAGCTCAGGTAAGGCTGCCAAATTTTGACAAAATATGGGTAACTAGAAGAGGTCACTCAATATAGTGCAGACAAAACAAGGTGAAGCACCTACTGCAATGCTACCTCAACTGTCAGATGCAACCAGGTCAAATTTGCAAAGTTCTGAATCAAGTGTTTTTATATAAGAGAATATCAGTTTTCTTTAAGATGCGTAGAATAGTGTAATGTTTATGGTAACCAAGTGTCCTGGTTTCATCTACCTGTATAAACCTAATAAGGAAATCATAAACAGAACAATGAGTCCAAACTTCTCCATTTAAATCTTGATACTTATTTAGAACATTTTGTTATTTCTGAGAACATTTTACTCCTTATTTAGACTAGACCTTATTTTGAATATTTTAGTTATTTAGAACATTTTGTTATTAATTTGCATGTATTACTGATTTGGGTGTTTCAGGCAGTGTAAATATTGTTTATTTTGACACAAGTGTGGTAAACCAGTGTGACTGCATTTAATCAACATTTGCCTTTGAGTTATTAGATAACAATCTAGAAAGATTCAGGGTTATCATTGATAACAAGCAATGCTGATAAAGGGTTAAGATGAATGCTATTCTTGAACTTGTTGTTGTTCATGAATTCACGAAGCTTTAGTCAGGTTGCACATTGAGTACATTATGCTCCACATTTACATTTTAAAACAATATGCAATAAAAAATGTAGAGTTAACATAATCCATCAAAAGGAATTGAGTGATAATTTTTTTTCCTTCAGTACAATAAGTATATAAATTTTAGCTTCACCTCAGGCAGGACCAGAGTTACAATCAATTTGACTGAAAGAGTGGTTCTTCCTGAAGGTTCCTCTTTACTGCTGAAGTGGGAACATCATGATTGGCAGTGCATGTCATCACATTTTGATGTGACGTGCACTTATTATGTGTGTATTATGTGTGTGCTCTGTGAATTACTAGCTTTTTTTTTAGTCAAAAGATCTGCACAGATATATTTTGTTTGTGTTTTCTGTACACAAACAGATACAGGGAGTTACAGTTAGGGACTGGACTCTACCTTCATGAGACTGCTCATAGTGTTCTTGACCTCCTCCATGGACGGTCTCAGGCTGGGTTCTTTATCCCAGCAGCGGGTCATCAGAGTCTCTATGGGCTCTGGGAGGTCTTTGATCAGAGGAGGCCGAGTACCTGCAGCACAGGAAACACCGTCAGTGTAAATGTGACACTAGTTCATATCATCACTGCAGGGGAGGAATATCATCACATCACAGTTAAATATGAAGACATCGTGGATTCTGCTAGTACATCTGATACTTCTGAAAATCAACAGTCAGCTTGCAGCTCGGTGAGGCATTCAGCAGATTTCAGATCGTTCTTTGTATTGACTGGACACTGGTTGACTCCCATTAAACGCCCCCAAACAAAAATAAGTGAGCTGCTGTCAGTTTAGAAGCTCCTGCAGCTGAGGTGTGGTGAAGAATCGGGATGCAGCACCAGTGTCAATGCATTGTCTTTCTAAAAGATAAAAATAAAAAAAAACAAACAAAAGAAGCACATCACAAAAGCAGTTGGTTGAGCTGTAGTTGCTGCAGTATTTTCCTCACCTCTGTGGACGGCCCACATTATACAAAACGCTGAGCCTCCAATCTCATCGAAAGGTTTCTTGCGTGTGATGACCTCCCACAGGATGATGCCCCAACTGAACACGTCACACTTCTCACTGTAGTTACTGCCTGAGGAACACACGCCAAAGTGACATTCATTGTTTATTGTGTTCAGGACTCACAACCAGCAAAATGCAGATAAACATGAAACTCAACTGGTAAGTCAATTGAGCTATAAACTAACCAGAAATTTTAAGTTATTTTAACACTGCAATTACAAAGTTTAGACAGTTAAGTGAAAGACTAAAGTGAAGTGAATTAATCTAGCTGTGATGTTAGATATTGATAATTAAAAACACATGAAAAAAAAAACATGACAAAATTATAAATCTAGATACTGATTGTGGCAGAGAAATATTTGGCAGACATTCAGCACAGATTCAACCAGTTTAGCCGGCTCCAGAATGACAAGTGAAAGCAGTGTGTTTTGGCTGACCTTCAAACACCTCTGGTGCCATCCAGGCTGCGCTGCCTTTGTTGTTGGTCATGTAGGTCTGAATATCGCAGGCTGTCCCAAAGTCACATATCTTCAGCACAGTGCCACGAGCCACGAGGAGCAGACTGACACAGGACAGAGAACAGGAATTATGAACTTAAAAAAATAGATGTCCAGTTATACATCAGCAAAATGTATGGAGATGTAGGAGTTTGAATAGAATACATTTGCAGGTATTGGCTCATACACTGAAGGTGGGTGGGTGAAAAGAAATGCTGACCTGATGATGGCATTAGATTTGTATGAGTTCTATTCTGCCACTGAACAAACTACTGGAAATTTTAAAAGATCAATCTCTTGTCTATTAAACCTTTTAACGGTCCAACCTCCATGTGATTACAGTTTTATTAAATGTAGATGTCAACACAGAGTTCACGACTCTTACTTTGGTGGTTTGAGGTCCCGGTGAATTAAGGCCTTTGGCTTCATAGCGTGCAGATAGGCAACCCCCTGGGCACACTGCAGACACCAGCTCATGGCGTGGGCTGCTGTGTACTCGGGCTGTGGGTCTGCACTGTGTAACACTTTGATAAGTGACAAGCAGAGGGAGAAGCAAAGAATGACATCACACTGCATGATCACATACATGTTGTTTTCCTACAAAACATGCACAACACTAAAACTCCCAGGCCTCTGGTAAAGGACCAAAGCCTGAGAATAATTACTAGAATTTTAGTTTTATTTATGTTGTTGATCTTGATACTCAGTCAAAGTTAATCAAGTAGAATTAACTAATGACATAATAGGACTTACAGTTATATAAAGAGCCACACTCTGCGTACTCCATGACCAGACAGACCTGAGAACACAAATCATTTTATCTTAGCAATGAAAGCATGACAGTGAGGCAGGTGTTTATGTAACTTCCTCTAACTCTAACTACTTCTCACACACTTTCAAATACCTGACAAGATCTTCATACTAAAAATAAGGTGATAGGTACAGGGTTTTCAACACACAACATGACTAAAGCAAACCAACTGGTGTTGGTGTGCTTTACACACAACCACGAATATTCAGGTCTTATACACCTACTGCGTCTTTACACTGTGTCAACTTAGATTCAGCTCAGCAAGTAGGACATTACACACAACTTTAAAAAAATAGCTTAATTTAAGCCTTGTGCCCTCCTCAACTTTACTACCCTCTGGACACCTTCGTGGCAAAAATGTACACGTACAAAAAACTGCTATTAAATCATCGTACCATCAATATTTTTTTCTGCTTTTGTTTCATAAATCTCTTAAACAATTTCAAACTACCAAACACTCAATCATTTTCAGGATTTGAACCCTTTAAATACCAGTTTAAGTATTTGACGTATTATTTATTGTAAAAAAACACAAAAAAAAAAATATTTTCCATATAATAAATAGTAGGGGGTGGGGCTTTGGTGGTGATTAGAGTCTTGGATGTGTCAAAGATTAGCAACAAAATTGATTTGATTGCATTAGTCCCTTTAATGTAGTAGTAGATACTCCCGCTGGACACCATGGCCAAAAATGCCCCATTGGCTTCCATTAAAACTACATTTTTTAATCTCACTGCCATTACAGTATAAAACCATGCACTCTGTAATGTCAGCATTTCATTTTGAAGAAAAGTAGTGATATTTGACATTTTTACTGTATTCCACCAGATTCAACCGCGATCCCATTGTAGGCCGATGCATGAAATTCTTCTATTTTTGCCAGTTATAAATATCAATATAGTTATGGAGCCATATGACTACCAGGAGGCCAGTGTATCATGATTTGCAAAATAGCCTTAAAAACAAAGATGGGAAGTTACTAAGTACAATTACTACTACTACTACTACTAATACTAATACTAATACTACTTTTCAGGTATCTTTGCTTTTTTTACTTGACACTTCCTTCATTTTAACACAAACATCTGTACTTTCTACAGCTTACATTTTCAAAACAGGTTTGTTACTTTACTTTTAATGAATTTGGCAGGAATTGTTGATGGTTTTTATTTTGCATCAATGTGTGCTGCATTCCCAATATCCAGGCCGATTGCAACCTATCCCTCAGTGCGTATCAAGTACAACCGATGGAACAAGATGAAAATGACATAAAAGATCCAACAAGACAGAAAAAATGTAACAGCACAAACATAATGTGAAAGACATAATGGTAAAAACCATGTAAAAGACATAACAAGGTGAAAAACATGAAGAAAAAAAGAGGTGACAAGACAGAAACAACACAAAAAATGTAAGTAGCACCCGCCACATACAGCAGCTGCTGCTGCCATGGTAGTGGAGTTACAGACCACTGTCTGCCCTCGCAGAAACCACTGACACTACCATTGCCACTGCTGCAGCCAGCTCGACCAGAAGGAGAGGTGTGTGCTGGTTGTGCACAGGCTTATAAAAGAAGTCCTCTACCACCTGCACCAAGTGTAACAGGTGTGTTTGTAGAGAGCACCAGGTCACATGCTGCAGGACCTGCTGGTCTGCTGCTGGAAATGAACTAAACACACACACTCTCTCTCAATCCATTTATCTGTTACTCTCAAACACACACACACACACACACACATCACATGTTAAAAGCCTGGATATTTCTGTTACAAATTTGTTCATATTTCATATGTTCTGTTGTGTTCTCTTTTGTTGTTGAAGTTTTCAAAGTTGCTGCAGTTTGCACAATAAATGTTCACATTGGTGAATCAGATGTTGATTTAAAAATTATTTCACTCTCTCACACACACACACACACACACACACACACACACACACACACACACACACACACACACACACACACACACACACACACCTCTCTCGGGGCCCCCTTGGTGATGGTGGTTTGTCTTTTACCACACTTATCATGGGAGAAAGCCACTGATATGTTGCTGTTAGTGCCACAGTTTTGGGTCAGTATACTTACTGGATTATCACAGGAGCCGTACAGCTTAACAATGTTGGCGTGATTCACCCGGGAGAGCTGACGGAGCTGAGCACAAAAAAAAAAACATGTTACCATCCATATATCCATCACTCTCTCTGTCTCTCTTCCTTACATTGGAGTATGTTACATATATATGTCTGCAAATACTAAATAAGCATTACATTATAGTTTTCACATTTGTACTGATCTTTGAAACTTGTGTCTGCATTTCACAGAGGCCCTGAGAGTCAAGTGGAAAAAAAAAAGATAAATTTTCTAAGTCTAAGACAAAAGAATTGCGAAGTACAGTCTGAGTACAGCTAATGCAGACAGAAAATTAGTGGCAGTTAAAACACAGTTCCATAAAATACAGTTTTATAGTTAAGATTATCCTGGCAAAATCTTTTTTCACCTGTTCTTAAGTCAGAAACACAGGAGAGAAAACTATTTGGGTCAGACAAAAAAAAGAAAAAAAAAGAACAATCTCTGGAACTTTTTTTCTCACTCTGCCTCTCAGGGCTGCCGTAGAATTCTGAGCGGCATGTAAAGCATTCAGAAATAAAGCAACAATACACAAGAAAGTATCCAATACGATCTCATAACACGTATTGAAAAATAATAAACATACAAAATAATGAGTGATTAAATTGCAACACAAATAACAGAAATGTCATGTTCTGGTTAATCGAGCAAATACTTAGCAAATCAAGTTACATCATCATATTAATGATAAACTATCTGAACACACCAAGATACAAGCTGGTCAAAATGTCTGAAATTACATCATCTCACAGTATATGTATTTCAGCACATGGGGATGTTAAACCAGCCACTGCAGATCAGCTAACTCTCTCATCTGTAAGGTCAGAGGTTCCCACGGTGCATGAATGCACCGCAACACCACAAGTGTCAGCTGCACAATCAGAGCAGCCTGCACAGTCAGAGCAGCCTGCACCAAAAGAGGAATCACTATGCAGCGCTATGAAATATGCACTTGCACAGATTTACAGTTCAAAAATGTGTCAGTGAACTTCTGGTCAGATTCATAATCTCGTTTAACTATCCTTTGATCAGACAGATCAGGGTAGACCAAAGTTAAATGTAAATTTAACCAGTTTAACGTTTTAAAAACAGTTATAGTATAGCTGCTTGAGTTTAGGGCTGCAACTAATGATTACTTTCACAGTAGATTAACTGGTCGATTATTTCTTGATTTATTGATTAGTAGTTGAACAATGTTTCCCAAAACCTAAGACAACGTCCTCAAATGTTTTGTTTTGTCCACAACTCAAAGAAATTCACTTTACTGTCAGAGAGGAGGAAAGAAATATTCACATTTAATGTATCTGGAATTTGTACCATTTTTCTTTTAAAATTCGTCTTAATTATGGAGAAAATACATTTTCATATTCCTCAAACTAAAAATAAAGCACTGCGTTGTTATTGGTAATTAATGTCAGATACAACAACAAAATTAATATTGAAAAATTTAAAAACAAAAAGGCAGCCAGCCCTATTACAAACAATCTTCATCTAATTATTACATTTGTTCGAATTTAACATTAACAATAGATACTAGGGATGATAACGATTAATCGATGATCAATTAATCGGTTGTTAAGAATTTGATTGATCACAGAAAACTGAATCAATCTACTACGAAATAAATATCTGAAGAGTAGTTTTATGTTCAATATGTGGCCTTCCTCTCTTTATGTTTCATGGGCTTTGTAATGGTGCTCTGAGTGAGGAGGAAAAAAATATTTGGTTTGGTATATGCAGAATTAATTATTAGAACTAATCATTAATGCTACAAATAATCGATAAAGGTAAAATGCTTTCAATTTGCAATACTAATGGCTACATTAGAAACCCAGCAGGCTGCGAGAACATTTCCACCTGTCAAAGATAAATGCTCCGACTGATGACAGTGCTTCTCAAGAAGTTCAGACAGCCTGACTCTCTAAAATAGAAGTGACAGAATATTGTTATAATCACGGCGTCCCTGAGGAACACGAGGAAGACTGGCTGCAGGTTTCATGGTGCACACAGAACAACAGAAGGTGATCACAGTACCTCAACAAGGAAAGCGTTCCTCTCATTCTCACTCTCAATGGTCTTGATCGCTACGTCCTTTCCTTTCCATATGGCCTTGAAGACAACGCCAAATGTCCCTCTGCCAACAGCCTGGAGAAACACATGACAACATAATATTCCACGGTGTGAGGAACCAATTACATTTAGTCTTGTTACTGTAACAAAGTTATACCTCTCTGTGCTATTCTATCCTCTCTGTACAAGTATTTTTAAAAATCTGTAATTTTATTTTTAGCTAAATATTTTTATTAGAATTTGTAGTTTGCTACATTTCAAGCTGAAGAGTATAACCCAAAGTCACATGAGAAAGTCCTGATACAATGTGTGAGAATGAACCAGAAGAAAAGGAGGGAAAAAAGTTGCTGGTGTGTTTGAGGCTGTAGGAGAGCAGAGCTCCCTGTCAGAGAGGAGACACTCCATAAAAACATTTTTACCTTTACTGGCTGAGTGTCAGGGAGCGTGCGATAGCTTTTTGTGAGCAGTACAATAAATGCTTTATTGTGCGTTTTGTGGCTGTAGCTGCTGTGGAGTTTATACTGACTAAACACTCAGAGCCGTCTGTCTGTGACGCTTTATTCTGCTGTTAAATAGGCAGTATTTTACTTTATGTAGCCTAATAATACTGGCTGTAGGGCGGTAACTGAATGTCAGCGTGTTTACATTCAGTAACTATTTTTATGAGCTTAATTGCAACTGTCGTCATAATTTATGACAACATCATCCTAAAAAAATCTCAAACAAAATCCTCAATTTGTAAAAACTGATTTATTACATTAAATTAGGTAGTGTGTGTGTAGGCACAGGTTAAAATCAATTAGTTATCTTATCTAGCAGTCAGGCAGCAGGTGAGAACAATAATATAATAAATAAATACAATACAATAACATGTTTTTTTCCTGGAGAAATAAGAAATAAAAATGATTGCGCAATATGTTTAACATTTATATTTGCCAATAGAGTAAGCTCAAACCTAATCAGTCGCCATGATTTCATTGTGAAAGTCTACAACACAACTTTTGACCCCACATCCTGTCAAACACTGAATTCTGCCTCCTCGTCTCCTCTCTCCTCCGTCGACCTGGAAGTCGTTTCTCCTCCACCATGGTGAAGGATCTTCCAATTGCTCAAATGCACCTGGAGGAGACGAGGAGAGAGGAGACTTCTGGAGGAGCACAGAGCGAGGATACACCGATGTGCCCTACGATTGGACAGTTTCTGCGACTTTCATCCTGCATCATCAGGACAAAATCAAATTCTGACTGAGAGAAATTTCTGCAGAATTTAAATGATTCTGATTGAATATGTACAGTATGTCCTTTAGTTTCACAAAGAGCTCATGAAGAAACAACTGATTATAAGCATTATTAGTATTATCAGACTACAAATCGCTGCATGTTCCGAAAAATGACACAAATGGGTAAAAACAGGATTAAAAGGCGCCTGGTAATGATTCAGAGTTTACTACTGTGGGATCACTGTCACACACTTTTTTATGGACTGATCAGAGAAAATACATGTGGTGGCATGTTTACTTTACAGTGACCTGTACAGGGATCTATAGATAAGAAAATAAAACAGTTACATGATGAGATGTGATACAATGCACAGTCATATGTTAATTTCACTGCAGAGAGTTGTGGCATCATGCAAAGCAGCAGATTATCTTTTTTTTTTTTATTTCACAATAAAATCAACACACACATTCTTACACAGTTGCGTGTGTTTTATTGTGCAGATAACAATAATGCAAGCAAATAAATAGCCTTAGTAAACAAACTGATCTGTAGCCAATATAAATTAGCAGTTGATTAAAATCAACTTAAGAAAGAATAATACTGATAATTAGCTATTTTAAACAGTTTACAGACCTAAATGAAGAGTGTTTGTGTGGACATTCACAGCAGTCAGTTTGACAGCTGATACAGCTGTGCAGCTGTTGCTTCAGACTGACACTAAAAGGAACTGAGGACTTTTCATTTCTCAACTTCATCTCCTCCGTCTTCGCGTCTCTTCCTCGCATCTCTCCCTCATATCTTAGCTCGGTGGAGATATGATGCAAGGAGAGGAAGCAAGTGAAGGAGATGAATTTACCGAATGAAAAGCACCCACTGTTTGATCTGACAGTGATGACTGCTAGCTGAGAGCTAGAATGGATGACATAAAGGCAGAAATATCCAGTAAAGGGCACCAAATTGTGGACAATACATCAGTGATGGCCAAGTTTGACATTTGGGTGCAACAGTACAATATAAACTGAGCTTTATAGTGAAAGAGCAGCTTCAGTCTTCATAACTGAAGGGTCTATATTGCACGAAATGGAACTTTCAAGTGTCAATTAAAGGAACTATGTCCCGTCGTACTAATCTTGCACCTGTCTGTTAAGAATAACTATGTGCCAATGGTCATATATCACTCATTCTTGAGAGCTGGGACAAAACTGTATTTTGAGAGGTTTTGATTTTTACTCTTCAATTATTCTGGAAAATATCTTGTAAAAGATCAAATTCTTGGCTAATAAACATTGTATTGGGCCAACCTCCTACCGATTACAGTTTTTATAAAATTATTAAGCAGCCATTTTATTTTTTAAACTGTCTCAGAGTTCTCTTAATGTTAATTAAAACACACATTTTTAAACCATAATTCTTATTTAGCTTTGATTTAGAAGAACTACAAAGTTGACATGTTATGGTTGAGACACATCTGATAGAAATATTATTTAAAGAATGTCTAAAACTATAAAGTTTATCAGTGTTTGAGCAGTATTCCCACCTTTTTTAAACCAGGAAGTGAGACTGGGGTTTTTAAGGCATAGATAACTCATTTTATGTTTTTGTAAAAATCTGACAGTGTTGTTATGATTTCTGATTTCTTCTGGGACAAGGCTGTTAAAAAGTTAAAGCAAACCAAAACACGTAATAAATAACATATTTAATATAAAGTCTGAAAGAATTGGTGATATATAATAGAGAAACAGTGAAAGAGCAGCTTTAGTGTGCATAATTGCAGGAAATAGCATTTCAGGAGTTAATTGAAGGAAATGTTTCCTGCCATACTCATCTTCCACTGCTCTTTTAACTATAACTATGTGCCTATTGTCATATATTTTCACTGGCCAACTTTTTAACATTAGTTGGGTACATATTTACAAAGGTAGGCCTAACTTTACTCTTACTTGAATACAATATTCTAGCAGTCTTTCCATCCCTGATCCCCTGTCCTCCAGCTGAGGACAAACTGCACAGACATGGGGAAGATCAGGAGGGTTAACAGGGGTCCAGACACTCATTTTCCCCCTGGACGCCCCAAGAAGGTTAATGTGGCTGTAATGAACAGGATACACCAGCACAGAGCTTTAAAATGCTCTCGCTTTAGTTGCATTATCTGTATTTTTATACCCGCAGTACTTTTAGTAGTAATTTAGCAGCTGCTACTTTCATTTCACCTCCAGTCTGCCCTTCTCAACACTGGGGCCTTACACTTAACTAGATTTTACAACAGTAACTGTTGTTTGGTGGTTAGTTCAGACCTCAGAGCAGTAAACTCTCACTGTTCTTCACACCAAGGAACAGTAACTTAACAGCTAACAAGAACACTTAAGTTCTAGACAGCCTGTGTGTGTCTTTCAGCCAGTCCTGCCCATGAACAGAGGAGACGTAGCTGCAGTTAAACTAACACCAGCAGGACATTTTCCCTCAGTGAAGCGCAGCTAACTAACGTTAATGAGCTGCTGGACTTACCGCTTCAACTTGGATGTCTTCATACTGGATGTCCTCGAACAGACAGCCAGCTGGAGTCTCCACCATCGCGGCGGCGGAGCGGGGACACTCCTCGACACGAGCCGACGGCGTCGGGGGTGAACCAGGGGCTGGTCCTGCGGTCGTGGGGGCAAAATGAAACGCAGCGGTGAGTGTTGCCTCCTGTACCAACGGCTCGTTTCATCTGTTGCTGTGAAGCAGGAAGTAGCAGCAGCGGCTCGCGCAGCCTTGTTGTTGCTTAATGAAACAGCTGTGGGCGGGCTGAGCGTCCGTGAACGCCTCACCGCACAGAAAAAAAAGCATCGATGGAGCATTTCATGTTAAACTGCCGTGATTTGATTGATTTACGACTGGGACACATCGCGCACATTTAATCTTCAGCGTGTGACCTGCGGTATACATACGTTTTATAATGAGGTAGCCCTGCTGAGGTGGTCTTGAACGCAGCTTTGTTTTGTTTGTGCATGCAGCAGAGCCTCCACATGGGGGCGACAAACAATATTTCAAATACTAATACAGTGACTGTACAATTAGAGATGGGCAATATTTCAGTTAAATGTATCTAAAATATGTATTTTTATCTGAGTATTTTTATGTGTATTTTGATGGGCATAAAAAATAAGATGTAATTGTAACAAAATTTGAAATAAAATAAAATACCAATAAATAAATAAACTAGTTTGTCACACCGCAAAAACATGTTATTGCCCACCCAATCAAATTTGAATTATTAAAAAAACAAACAAAAAAGCCCCTAAATTTAAAATATGTACTTAATTAGTGTTGAGGTTTTTTATTTGTATTTTTGCAGGGCAGAAAAATGAAAACAATGTTATTTTAACAAAATGTGAAATAAAATACTCATTTATTTATTGTCATTTTATTCTCAAATTTGTATCCACAGATTTTTGTTTGTTTTTTAAAGCTCATGTAAAGCAATAAATGTGTATTCTGAGTTTGTAACACAACAGAAATGTTTGATTACCCACGCAGCCAAGTTTGAACGATTAAAAAAATTAACTAAATCAATAACTAAGTACAGATACTGTGTTGCTGTACTTAAGTAGAGTTTTCAGGTATCTGTGCTTCACTTGAGTATTTATTTTTCTAACAACTTTTGTAACAACACAAAAAATGACATAAAAGACATAAAACAAAAAAAACGTAACAAGACAAACATAAAAGGAGTAACAAGGAGAGAAACTAACAAGATGAAAGAGATGTAACAACAATTAAAACTATGCAAATGACATAGCAAGACAAGAGAAGAAGTCGACCGACAGAACAAGCTTTATATGTTTTAGTTACAGTAAATCAAAGAGCTCAAATCTCCCACAGTGCTGAGAAACCATATCTATGCCCATTTGGAAACATTCCCTCCTCAGACAGAGGCATTGTGATCCCCTGAGGTCTTGGAATAGAAATGTCACTGTTATGTAAATGCTCCCAGATCATGGAACATGTGAGTGAAGTGTCCGTTTCATCCAGAGAAGCATTTCAACATCAGTTTACATTCTCTACACACACAGAGCTGCTGCAGAGAGTCTGACAGACTGATGAGTGGAGTGACACATCTGGCACAGATGTTCAATCACTTTAAGAGTCTTCGAAATTGTCACAGGTAACTTTTCATCACTACTGACCTATTTTCATTCATTAATCTATCCATCTATCGTGCACTTCAGCCTCTTGTGGATGAAATAAGTATTACAACAATAAACAACATGATCCTGACAAAAAAAAACATTTTTTCACTTGTTTTCACATATGAAAAAAGCAATATAGAAAAATGATCCTTTCAAAATGTAAATAAAATATAAATACAATTAAAAAGTAGAATTAAAATAAATAAATAAAAAAAGGGATGGCATCAGTTTTTTGTTTTTTTTAAATCTCACTTGCCTCTCAGGGTTTCCGTATGATGCAATCCATCCCAAAAACAAAAAATGTTTTGATCGAAGTTGTTGTGTGAAAAAGGATTAAATGTCATGGATGCAGAGTTGTGTGACAGCGAGCAGCAATCATTTCACACTTCAAGACAAGGAAACTTTAATATTGATTAAATAGTCAATTTTTGAAACTTCGTATGAATTTTTCTCCAGTGTTTTACAGGGTGAAAAGACTGATTTTCTTTCATAATTGTAATTTAAAATTCCTGATCAAACCACAGTTGTGCAAACCTGGGCAAATAATCTATACAAGGGATATTATAACAACACCTCTTGTAAAACATATTGCATCTGAGAACATCAATGTATTTTGTTACTTTTCTCTTTCTCTCATGGAAAAGCCTTCTTCAATTATTAGAATTGCACAAAAAAAACAGTGTTCTGCCTCAGGTCAGCACATTTACATACATTCATTAAGTTACATAAATTACATCCAGCATATATTAACGTCTGTAATGACAAAACACATTCAGAGGTTTCATTTTAATTGTGTCTGCAGAAACGCTGAGACACTCCAATCGTACTGCAAACAAACAAGCCTCTACAAAACAAACTTCATCCATTTCAAATCCATCAATATAAAGAATCAATACCACTTACAGTCAGTTATATATTATGTTATATTGTGCAAAATATCCTGTACAAGTACATTTTGAACACAAGAAAAGGCAAAACACACTAAGTCAACCAGTCAACATTCTGGACTCAAAAACATGATACCACACACACACACACACACACACACAAACACATATTTTCCTTAAAGGGAAAATTCACATTTTTTATGTGGATGTTCAGTTAGTGTTGATGGTATTTTTGTCACCTAACACTGTATTTTGTCCAACAGAGTTATAGCTATAGGCTCAGGTGGTGATGAAGGGCAACATGGGTCTGGACATCCTAGTAAATGTGCAACATGCAATGCATCCTGGTACATGTAGGCACTGCACGAGCAGGAGAACTCAGCTCTCTTAGTCAACATAACAGCACTGAGGAATATATTGCTTCAACTGAATACATGTAGCATCAATACTGACTGGACATCCACATGAAAAGTGCACAATTTTACCTTTGAAAGTAGACAGTTTTTTTGTTTGCTTGTTTTTTAATACATGAAAACTAGAGTAGTGCAAGTTGAATTCATACAAGAAAACTTTTTGGTACCTTTGTTTCATCAACTGCATTTTGTTTGTGAAATACACTTAATAGCCAACTCCAGTTTCTGTCAGAAAGTGAGATTAGAATATTATCTCATATGTAAAGCATGCATTCTTGAGAATTGGGACAATTTGAGGGGGGTTTCATTTTCATTGCAATTATGTTGGAAAATACATTTTGAAAGATCAAACTCTTGGGTATTACACGTTGAAACAGTAATTCAATTTTTTATTAAATGTTGACATCTTACTGTGTTGATCTTTTTTTTTTTTCATTTCACAGCATAGTGAGCAGTCATTTTATTTTTTAAAGTGTCTCAGAGTTCTCTTAATGTTAATCAAAATACACATTTTTAAACCATAATTTAGCTTTGATTTAGAAGAACTACAGAGTCGACATGTTATGGTTGAGACACATCTGATGGTAATATTATTGAATGAATTTGTCAAAAACTAGAAAGTTTACCAGTGTTTGCACAGTATTCCTGCCTTTTTTAAGCCAGAAAGTGAGACAGGAGTCCTTAGGGTATAGCTGACCCTTTTTATGCCGGATTAAATCAAGTTTTTGTAAAACACTGGGATACAATTTAAAGGGCCAACAATTTCATTACAAAATTTATTTTAAAATAAAGATGATCATAATAGCACATTTTTACACCTATGTTATCAGTAGATATCGTTAGTTTTCGATTTTGAAAACTTTTAAGACATTTTTAATTAGTTTGAAGTTGTGAATTTTTGCCTGGAACAGGTGTTTTTAGGCACAGAGCAAGTTTAGAAATTAAAATAATTAAAGCAAAGCAAAACCTTTCTTAAATTACATATTACTCATATATAAAAATCATTAAAGGATAAACTTCAACCAAAACATGGGAAGTTCAGCGTTGGTATTAATAATTTCTAAAGCATTTCTTTAGTCAGACATAATTTATCCCAGTTCTCAATAATAGGTTAAGAACGACAATTTGTGATTTAGGAATACTTCTGCTGGAACTATTTCTTGGCAAACAACAGCTTACAAGACATAGTCAAGACTGAAACTGGTCATTTTTTATACATAACTCACACAAATGACTAATACATAGACTGCTTACAGGCTATGGAATTCAGAATCACTCTGGCAGGAGTGAAAACAGGGTGAGGGCGTGTCCAGGGTCATGTGGTATGGTGAGTGTGATGTGAGTGATGGTTATTGAGACCTGAGAGGTTGGGGGATGGAAGACCAATGATTTTGGAAGCAGTGTGTGTAACGTGGGACATCTCATTCTTGTTGGAGAATGTTGAACTATTCCTTTAACTGGGTTCATGTGTTTCAGGGTCTTTGCCAGTCTCAGTGAGGTGCTGCTGTCCATCAAGTGTCCCGTCTCTGTCACTCGTTCAGCTTTGTTACTGGTCTCTCCCGGCTGTTGTCGAACAAGTCGTGTCTCCTCTGTTTCCTTCGGTTCATTTTGGACAGGTCCTTGTCAAACACCTCACCGGAGCGCAGAGCTGACACCAGGTCATCAAACTCACCGCCTTCCTCTGCATTAGCTTTCCTCGCCTTCTGCTCCCTTTCTTTCTTCAGCTGGAGGAGGAGAACAGAGTGGGAGAGTGAGAGATCATAACAGGAGAGGATGGATGGGTTCATTTAACATCTTTTCCACATATTCATCCATTAATCAGGTGATCATGCCAGTATGGAAACAGGGAAACTGAATAATGAAAGTTACGTCAGCTCTCAGATGTTAGGGTCAAAATTTGTGTATTTTCTATTGAAGCTCACTGCTGCCAATGTGATGGAAAAAAGATCCTGTAAGTCATTATGATGAGAAACTTTCTTGAAATGATGAATTAGTATTGTTAAATAATTGCAAAGTAATTACTTGGTGTTGCAAAATAATGATTTAATATTGAAAAATAATTGCAAATAATTAATCATAAAAAAGGCTTAATAATGACTTAGTATCACAAAAGAATGACTTAGTGTCATAAAAATGACTTATTAACTACTTAATATTGTAAAATAATGGCAACAGTATAACTTAGTATCATGAATATGACTTAACAATGACTTAGTTTGCAAAATAATTACTTGGTATAGAAGAATTGTGACTTAATATCACAAAATAACTGCAAAATAATTACCTATTGTGACAGAAATGACTTAATAATTGCTAGTATTGCCAAATAATGACTTCATATCATAAAATTATGTAATAATAAGTATTAGTATTGCAAAATAATCACTTAATCTTAGTATCACAAAATGATTTAATAATGACTTAGTTTGCAAAATAATGACTTAGTGTTACAAAAATGATTTAATAATGACTTGACATAGCAAAATAATGACTTAATGATTATTTGGTATTGCAAAATAATCAGTTAATATCACAAAATGACTTAATAATGACTTGGTATCACTAAATAATAAGAAACATTCTTGGTATAAACCTAAGTGCTCCTTTCTCAAATGTGCCAAAGCAGCAAAAGAAAATAATGAGAGTTTCCCTTTATTTTGACATACTAACACCTTTTAAGATAAGCAAGTCAAGTTTCTCTTTGCAGTGACTTACAGGATCTTTTTTATTTCATTGGCAGAAATGCCCTTCCATAGTTGACAACATTTCGTAATAAATCAAAGTGTAAAATATTTTTCATGTATCTAAACACTTTGTAACAAGGAGCTGGTAAAGAACTATTCAAACACATCCTGCATCCTTTCACCTGTCTGCCTACAGTACACCTCTCTCTAATCTGAGCTGATGATGTCTTCTCACCTGTGCCTCCATGAGCGCCCGTTTCTCCTCCTCCTCTTTGCGTCTGGCCATGTTCTCGTTGTCCTGTTTGGCCTCGGAGTAAGCTGTGAGGAAACTGTCGAAGATCCCAAAGAACTCATCCGGCTGCAGGCTGGACAGGTCTTCTCCAAAGTGTCTCAGCGCCTTTCCAAACTTCAACAGGAGACACGATGGGTGAAGGTGGTTATTTTGGTCATTTGATTTTCATTTTCATCTGATGGTTGAGCACGTCCTCAGAAATTAATGCTGCACGTACACAAGCATGTAGTTAAACAGCGAGTATATCTCCAGCCTCACACATAAACATGAACCTCAGTGCCCTCATGACTGAAAGACTGGTTTAGTCTACATACTGGTTAGCCTAGCTTAGCATAAAGATAAAGGGCAGTGGGAAAATGCTGCTAAATTTTAACTGCATGTCAGGAAATCAACTAAAGAAAATGTGAATGTTTTTTTCCATCCACTACTGTTGTGATTATCAACGTCAACGTCAAAGTCAAACGTCAAACAGTAAAAACAATGTAGAAGACAGGATGGAAATCCAGTATTTAGCCTGTACCTTGAGACTGCTAAGTGTTATGATGCTGTTACAAGTTTTTGAAGTTGCTGAAGCTGAAGTTGGGACAAAATGAAAGTGAAACAGTTATCTGTTGGTCACTCACCACTTCTTTGGCCTCAGTGAGAGACTCCTCCACCTCAGAGAAGCTGAAGGAGGCCACAGTGATGAACTGACTGACCACAGACACAAACTTATCTGCAGAACCCCGAGAGGACTGGGCCTGCTGGTACTGCAGCTCCTGGAGACGGACAAACACACAGCAGACACGCAGTCAGACTGATGAAGATGTGAACTTTGTTTTCTTCACAACAGATTTACAGTGTCGTTGGGTGATACTGAACGGATTTCCTGACACTCTGCTGAGCTCACTCACCGCCTCAACACTCTTCAGGCCAGATCTCAGATTGCCAATGTCCTTCTCCAACTCAGTCATACTGGACAGACAGTGAAAGAGACAGAGAGACACACAGAAGGAAATAGATAATGAGAAGGGAAGGAAGTAACCAATTACAACTCCTCATTATTTTGAGTACTCTTGCACTCTTGTGAGTCATTTTCATGTCTGTTACTTTACTCTTATTTTTACTTACTTATTTAAGTATGCATTACACTATGTAGTTTACTTTTTTGAGTTCAGAGCACAGTTTGAAGTTACAGTACTTTTACTTGTAGTTGAGTAAAATTTCAGTAATGTAATAGTACTTCTGGTTGAGTACAGATTTTTAGTACTTTGTCCACCACTGGTAATTAGTAACATGACAGTTAATTATTGCCGTCTGCATTAAATATAATACATTTAACATCTCTTTTTGAGGAGATATTATTGTATGATTAAATATTGTGGTTTTAGATGGAATTTAAATGGGAAGAACAGTTGATGCAGTTACTGTCTGCAGTTATCTCTGTCTCTGTATGGATCCTTTCCATACTGTGCTCAGACACCTAGAACAACAACCTGAGCCTGTCAGTGGTAAAACACGCACTTTTAGTGGATGAATTTTCAGTGTGCACGGTTGCCCCAGAGGATTCCATTGCAGCCTGTTTAATGGCAGATTTTTGTGATATTTTCACATGTAACTCAAAGACTTAGGAGTTTATTTCAAATAAACTAGACCTGATGATTGTTGGAACAGTTGAAAGACAAAACAATTACAGTTTAGGTGAGCGTTATCTTGTTACTGTTGCTGTTATTGTTATTAATATCTTATCAAATTCATAAATGACTAAACCTAACAACTCAAAACATAATTTCAATCAAACTGATTCTGCATGTAACACTTTAACAGCCACTGCCACAAACTCTGTGTGTGTGTGTGTGTGTGTGTGTGTGTGTGTGTGTGTGTGTGTGTGTGTGTGTGTGTGTGTGTTCTTACTTGACTTTAGCAGCTTCTGGCACATTTTGCAGCTCTTCACTAAAAGCTGCCACCTTTGGGTACCTCTTTTCCAGTACAGTGATCATGTAGTGGAGCAGAGTGATGTTTCTACAAATACACACCACATTTATCATTTATCATTGTTTTTGGAACAACTTGCAATTACCAGACATTTTGTCTGGTCATAGTAGGAAAAGCACGTGTTACTATTAACATTACATAATTAAACCATTCACTGTATTATTTACAAATGTGCTTCAGTTGTATGTCAAATGTATGATATAGAAAGCCTTGTTATGAAGCGTACTTGTCAATGCTTGACTTGGTGTCAGCGATCTTGTTGAGACTGGACACTTTAAATCCATAGGCGTTTCCTCGTTGTCCTTTGTTCATATAATTCCCAAAGGCCAGGACCACCTCCATCAGCTGACGCAGTCTCCCGCTCTGGACCACCTCCCTGGACGCAAGACTCAGAGCTGAAAGCACACAGACAAATCAGTATTGTGATATCTAATATCTTACAAGATCTCCACACAAAAAATAACTTAATGAAACTTTAATCAGTCCCTCCAGGAAGTTGTGTTCACAACAATTAATGCAAATTCAACTGAGTTCTGAATTCTGCACAACCCTGCAATTTTGTCCAATCACTGGAACTTTTCTGCAAATCTGACCAATCATTGTAGCTTCCTGCAAGTTTTTTTTTTTTTTTTTGTATTTTTATTTTGTCATGGGTACTGAAAACAACATGTGGTTTGTCATGTTATTGACATGTATCAATTCTCTGTCCACTTTAAAATTATGTAATTTTGTGCTCTTTTGAGCACAAACTCCAAAAAGATTTTGCTCCTTTTTGGAATACTCCCCAGGTGCACTTCTTCATTTACAAATAAAACTTATTTTGTTAGAATTTTTGTAATCCTGAGCCTTTCTGGTAAAGTTACTTAGAACAGAGTGTGTTTTTATTGTCACCAGAACTAGCTGACTTATACATTTTTTTTGTATAATAATTCATTAAAAGTCTAAGTTTCACTTAGTCCCGCAATTTCATTGCATAAAATGCTTAAAAACGTTGCAGGATATATTACAATTTTTTAGAAAAGCTGCTGTCAAATCAAGCGTTTTAGGCTGCAACAATCCCCAAAAAAGCCTGTGAAATCCTGTTAAATACATTCATCCCCATCAGTGACAAATGTATCATTCATCTAAAACATTTTTTCATTCATTAATTCAGTGTGATCTAATAATAGAAAAGAGCCCTACCTTTGATTTTAGGTTTGACCTCAGCCACTCTTTCAGCGAACTTCTTCTTGAAGTAGAGGGACTGGAGTCTCTGCTGATAGTGGTTGATGCTGGGCGAGGACAGGAAATGGAAAGTATGGCTGTGAGTGGACTCAAAATGTTTGACAAGAGTCACTGGTAATTGTACCAGCAGGAAGAGACATATACAGACTATAACAGCCATTCCCAAACTTAAGAATGCCACGTCCAAATTAGAAATCTGAAAATCCCGCCCAGGACTATTTGTACCAATGATGAGATATAAGTTCCAGGGTTAATGTGACAGGTCACCAAATGCTGTGTAACACTAGGTCAGATAAATGAACAATAATATGTGATTTATATCTTCTGGATTTGTCTTATTAGTTCTGATTACCTTAAAAAACATAAATAAAATGGTAATTTCAAAATGAGAACATTGAAGTTTGAAAACCTTTTCTTTATTTATTTTTTATGACCTCTCAAGGCTGATCTGCAGGGTCTTCACAGCCCACACTTTGAGAATCACTGTTCTATAATATTTCACTTGATGTAAATCCCCATTTGATGAGATTAACAAACTAATCATGCATCAAACTTCTTTTCAGATGCTGCATGCAAGTGATACTGGACATCGCTAAGGTGGCACTGGCTCAGACAGGACGTTTTATAAATGGGATCAGTGGGACATGGCTCCAATAGGCTGATGGCTGCACAGGGACCCCAGTCACTCTGGAACCTACATCACCCTTCTGAGTGGAAGCTGCATATACAAAGTCAGGGTAATGTGCTAAATAAAAGGAACTTAGTATAAGACATTTATTGTATATTATGAACATGACATGGTTGTGCTTATACAGTTGTAGTAAGACATTATTAATGTATTAAACTTAAGATAAATGCTATGTCAAGAGCATACTGTCTGTCTTTGCACAGGTAAGAAGAAAAAGATGTATTTTTAATTTTGGGGTGAACTGTCCCTTTAACCCTTCAGAGATTAATGCAAATGTGCATACATTTCCTTTCTACAGGATCTACTTCTTGTTTTTTTTTGGTGTGTACCTGCTCATCTCATACAGGAAGCGGTCAGCTTTGGCCATACGTTCCAGCTCATGCTTGTGTTCTTCTAACAGCTCAACGTCGCTCTTCTCAGGAACAAACTTCAGAAGCTTCACACAAAAACATACACAAACTATGATAAGAGCATTTGATATGAAAAATTCTTCATGTAAATATCTATCAGACATGTATGAGGCCAAAATAAACACTGATGTTTCTATAAGAAACATGCATCACAGTTGTTGATCCAGTATTATTCTAATATCCAAAAGTGATTAAGCTGCTAAAATCAATCTATCATGTCATTTTATCAATATATAGTCTAACATAGAGTGTATGGAGAAAAATGAATTTGGACTTTAGGAACCCTGAATGGCTGATACCCTGCTACCCACTTTGCTACTATATTTCTCACAAATCTTAATTTAATTTTAAAACTGGTAATTGATATGGAGCATGTCCATTGTGTCCTCAGGTTGTGTTGTGTTGTGTTGTGTTTGTGTGTCTTTGCACCTGCTCCAGCATGTCTTTAGGTAAGTCTTCCTGTTCATCCATGGTCAGGATGGCATAGCGGATCTCATCATTGGTCAACTTCAGCCTGTAACAGAAATTTAGATTCGTTTTTTTCCAAATCATGCTGGGCTTTAAAATTAAATGGAGTTCCTAATGCAGTGTGTACATCAATGTCTTTGTTATCAATATGACAACTTGACATTAACCAAAACAACTATGGCTTAGTTATGACAACATGTCATAGCATTATGTGTTAACATTACATTAAACTGGTTGGCTTTAGAGATTGACTAACTTTTATTATTGTGTCTTGAATATTTTCCTTTAAGTCAACCACAGTGATACATTTTGCAATTGTCATAAAGATGTCATTAAGTGTTATTACACTGTCAAATGCTTTTATAACAGTGCCATGAATAATTCGCTCCACCTCAACTAAAGTCGTACCATTTGCACTTGACAGTCATAAAATGTTACAGAATTACAGAATATACTACCAAGATTATTTAAAGAGAGATTTAGTTTTTTAAAAAAAAAATGGGACATACATATTAATAAACATTTCTATGTAAATATGTTTGAGATTGTAGCCAAGGCTAATTTCCATCTCTAGTCCCGTTGGCAGATATCTTTCTTAGTTGTCTTAGTTGTCAAAGCATTTGACAGTGTAATAGAACATGATGACACCTTTATGACTTTAATTTTAAGTTAGAAGTACTTTTACTAGATTACAAAGTTACTTGTGTATTATTGTAAATCTATCCATTTAACACAATGCATTGAATCAGCCCACATGTAAAGACAAATAACCTACTCAAGCTCCTGACAGCAACAAACACAGTTCATGTATGACTTCCAGTATTGACAACCTGTAGTGTTTTGTTCTCCACACACTGACCGTGAGAGCAGAATGTTACAGTTCTGTGCTCGGCGACCATCGATCACTGACAGCTCCTTCACTTTTTTGGTAAAAGTGTGGTCATCCTCTGCATTCTTCTGTTGAAACATAGAAAAGAAAGAAAGTTAGGATGCAACAAAATACAGCACAATATAACAGTGCCGTGCCAAGAGTGGGACTCCCAACAGTGGGATAATTTTCTTGAGATGACGGTTTTAGTTTTAACAAACTCATGAAGAAAATAAGATAATTTATTAATGTGATAGTTTATCACAGAAAATACACATGAGCATCTAGGAAAATCTCTGGAAACCACAGCTGTTTTTGTGTTCTAAAAAAGATTTAACAACTTTACCAGTAAATTTGCCGGAACATGAGCAATGTCAGTGAAAGTAATCTATGAATGGTAAAAGAAAAAAAGGTTACCTGTGGCTTCTGGTAAGCTGAGAAGGTCCTCTGGAACTCTTCCAGATCCAGAGTTTTAAACACCCTGAGATCATCGATCTCTTTCCATATGGTTCCTTCTATCTTGTTCTGAAACAAACAATAATGCAGTGTGTCAACACAATCTTAACACAAGTTCCAATTAATGAATTTCTTCTAGAGGCTGGATCTCAAAACTTCTTATTTCCAAACAAGGTTGTCAGCTGCTGACTGGCATTTGCAAATCAAAAGAGGTCTACCGTTATTCTGTGTTCTTCTTACTGTAAACAAGTTCCATGAACCAAAACCTACAATGTGCTAATTTGTTTCTTAATACCTCCTGTGGCTGTGAGCCTAGAGCCCACTGAGGATGTGAACTCAGATGTTTAGTTTCACTTTTAAAGTAAGTTTGGTCATTTTCTACAAAAACTAGAAGGTTTGTTTTGCAAATGTTACTCAAACAGGAGGAAAACAGCATTTGTCGGGGACTATTTTCAGTTGTAGAATAATCCACATTTGGCAGTTGAGTGAGTGTTTGAGGTAGCAGGACAGTGTACGTGGGATTGAGTCAGAATAAATGACAGTGTGTGTTCATGATGGAACTCGTTACGCAGTGCGACAGTGACTAACTGATGTGTTTTTGGTTTGTGGACAACAAAGGAGCACTACGGCAGTAGAGGAGTAAGAAATATTAGGATACATTCAATCCTTGCTTATAACATTGCTTTGTTAATTGCTTGATTCTGATTGGTCAATTACAGCAGTCTACAGTCTGTTATTTCTGTATAGCAGACTGTTGCATTTTGAAACTGATATTTCGTCACATTAATGTGTATCTAACTTATATGTACAGAAGTGCCTAAGTGTTACTATTTAGTGTTATTACCCAGAAAGCATCAGTGTATTATTTCTTGATTAATCCTTTTTTGTTTTCTTCAATAAAATATTGTTTACAGTCAGTACTACAACATCATAGTTTGAAGTGTAGAGCCCCTAAACAAGCCATATTTGACTTGCTGGGATTGAGAACGTGTTGGTAGTATATGTTTTGTGTAATAGTACAATAACAGCAGTAGTGACAGTAATAATAGGAGTAATAGCAGCAGTAAAATTAGGACTAATCTCTACAGACAGATATCTGTGTATGAATGCAGAAGCTGTAGCAAGGGAGAAGATGTTGGCATTGGATGTATCCTAGTTTCCATTTGTAGTCCAAGTAGTATTGACCAATCACATTGGCCGAAATGCAGTCTTGGAACCCATCAGCTATCATCTGACAATTTTAACTGGCTTCTTAAAAATGCATCTGCATTCAGGTACAGATATCAGTTTGTGGAGATAACTTGAAATGTTGTCTGTTGTCCATTCTTATGTCTCAAGTTGCTAATCAGACTGTGAACAATGACCAACGCAGGGAAGACAAAGTCTTAGTCCAGATATACTTTTTTTGGATATCTGTTGGCTACATCAAAAATATTGGCTGTTGGTCTCAGAGGCTAAATCGTCATCAGATGATAGCTGATTGGTTCTGAGACTGCATTAGTAACAATGCATCTGGAACTAGAAAGTGTACCTCAGGCAGTTTGCTCCAGTTGAAGGACTTCAGCGGGTTAGCTGGCTGAGGGATATTCTTCTTCTGGGCGACTCCGAGTGGAGCTCCTGGAGGAGGAGGAGGAGGTGGGGCAAATGGAGCATTGCCAAAAGACGGAGGGCCTCCTGGAGGAGGTGGTGGTGGTGGAGGGGGAGGAGGTGCAGGAACAGAAGGAACAGACGGGACAGGACCAGGAGGAGGTAAACCACCAGAGATCACAGGAGGTCCTCCTGGAACACTGGAAGACTAAGAACAGAAGACCAGAAGAAAGAACAACTCCGTCATTCATTCTGAACAGACGGACAGTTTATATTGTTACTGTGTAAAACTGATCAATCAGATTTTGCAGTGTGCTGAACGTACAGAGCTGAGCTGCTGCAGTCGAGCAGTCAGTTCTGCCACTTGTTGTTTCGCCTGCTTGTGCTCGTTGCTCTCTCGCTCCAGTTTGTCTTTCATCTTGTTCAACATGGCCATCATGTCTTCTTTCTCCTTGTTCTTCGCCTCACACTCTCGCTCTTTCTTTTCAAAACGCTGCTGTAGGTTGTGATGTTCTGTAAAGAGGAGAAGGTCAGACAGGAGGGTCTTTATCTTAACGCTGAAGTAGAACTCTTGATGGCAGAGCTGCTAGGATTGATGATGAGTGACGGAGCTGGAGACAACCAAGAAGCATCGTCACTTTCTGCATCTTGACTTATTGACAATGATTTTGATCATTGTGTGCATTGTGTGAGAAATTAGCAAAGCGCTTATAAAGTATTTATTTCCAGCTGAATGTGTAAAGCACATATTCTTGAGAATTGGAACAAATCATTTCCAACCAAAAAAAAAACAAAAAACAGCCTTGTCCCAGACAAGAACTGACAACTTAAAACAATTTTTAAATGTGTTAAAAGTCTTCAAAATCTAAAACAAAGATTACCTACTGACAACATAAAAATGTGTGATTATAATCATCTATTTTAAACTATGGTTTTTATAAAAATGGTTTGCCCTTTAAAGTTGTGTCCCAGATTCCATCAACTCTGTCAGATTTTTACAAAAACATGATTTAATCAGGAATAAAAAAAGGGTTAGCTATACCATGAGGACCCCTGTCTCACTTCCTGGTTTAAAAAAGGCAGGAATACTGCTCAAACACTGGTAAACTTTCTATTTTTAGACAAATTCATTCACTAATATTTCTATCAGATGTGTCTCAACCATAACATGTCAACTCTGTAGTCCTTCTAAATCAAAGCTAAATAAGAATTATGATTTTGATTAACATTAAAAAAAACTCTGAGACACTTTAAAATAATAAAATGGCTGCTCACTACAACTACACTGTGACATAAAAAATTCTGACGGAGTTCACGTCTACATTTTTAAAAAATGTAATCCCTATGAGGTTGGCCCATTACAAGGTTTAATAGCCAAGAGTTTGATCTTTAAAATTTAACAGAAAAATCTAAACACCCTCAAAATACAGTTTTGTCCCCAGTTCCCATGAATGAGTGTCCAGTTAACTCTGTTTTGGGTGAATTCAAAACAAAAAATAAATGTGTTACTGTAGTTGTTCTTGATTATTCTTTTGGACACGTTAACCTGCAGCAATTATGAGAGTAACGTATATATTCAAACTGTCCAGTCCAGCCAAGGTCTTCATTTTACCCTCTGGTATAGCAGAATGCAGATGTTTGCACAAAGATTGTATATGTGTGTGTTTACCTTTCCTCATTTTATCAGCTTGTTCTTTCCATTGTTTGACCTCGTCCTCCTTGACGAGCCTATAGGAACACACACACACACACACACACACACACACACACACACACACACACACACATATGACTGAAAGAAGTTTATCAGTGATGATTTTCATCTGCTGCTACTACACACGTGTTTGTATCACTATCCTTGTTAGGACATTCCATTGACCTCCATTCATAAGTGTCATTAACTATAACCATATAGTACCAAAAATGAAAAAAACACACAACATGCAAACAAAAAGTGGACATATATATTTGCCATTGACAAAACAATATTTTCTTTGCCAGTCTCCTGTAGTCTGAACAAGCATCTTTATGCTTGGTAAAATGTTTACTTTATTTAGTTATCTGACTTTACTACGTGCAATATGTAAAGGCAATTTACTGCAATAGATTTTTGAGTTTTGAGCCCAACTCAAACTTTTAAAATAAACTTTTAAAAGTTATACCGGGCTATAATTTTTAGTTTAGGTAATTTAATTTCCTTCTTTAGATAAACTTGAATCTTTGAGTTTTAGAAACACAAAAAAACAACAGAAACAAAAACACAAACCTGATTTCTCTTTTCAAATACTTTAACATTCACTTCAATGAATTTACTCAATATTTTTTAATACAGAATTTTCAGTTTCTAAATTTCAAAGCTTTGAGTTTATCTAAAGAAGAAAAGTAAAATATCTCAACAAAAGATCAGTAGTTGGTAAAACTTTTTCATAACTGAAGAATTTGAGTTGGGGTCAAAACTCAAAAATCCATTGCAGTCTGCTGCCTTGAAATTTTGAGTATTCTCAGCTTTTTTGTTTTTACAGTGCGTGGTCGACACTACATGTGTTGAGTTTGCATGTTCGCCCCATGCTTGCTTGGGGCTTCTCCAGCTGCTCTGGTTCCCTCAACAACTTAGAGAACATTGTTTCATCGGTCCTGTTTGAATCTCATCCGTCATCATTTATAACAAAATGGAAGAAAATGGTCACTAATACTCATGTACCAAAGTCTGGAACCCTGGAAACTTACATGCGTACAATATTTTTAACGTTGAAATCCTCCAGTGGGGCCACATCAGGGTTCTCACCCTTGTCTGTCTGCAGAACCAGCTGCTGAATGATCCGGTCCAACAGCACCCAGTACTGGAGGGTGGCACTGTTCTGCTTATCTGCAGACACACAGACAGAAGTCAACAGAAGGAAAGGCATGGACACTATCATGTTATCGCAATTTAATTTTTTTTCAAAAATAAATCAGTAAATTACATGGCATCATGAGACAGTGCTGCAGCGCAGACAGGAGGTGAGGGTAGGCTTCAGTGTGGCTCAGACTCTTCTTGATCAGATCAAACATCTGGCTGGCACTTTTAGTGTCTATATGGACCTGAGGCAACGTACCAAAACACATTTATCATTATCATTTACAGCACATTACACATCTGATCTGTATTTTCATACTTAAGTTGACAGTGAAAAGAAATGTAACGCTGAAGATGTGTTGGTACAAGTGTGTTTTATATGACTTACAGCATCAAAACGTTTGGACATGAGGAGCTCGTCTTCATTCCTCAATATCTCAAAGAAGTCCAGATGTCTAGAAACGACAACACAAAATCAAAATGTGTATGCCAACATGTAAACATGTCCCCCTGACAGAGTACTGATGTTTCTAAATGCTGGTGCCCTTTGGCGGCGCTCACCTGTCCAGGGTGGCGTTCTCATGGGAGTGTAGTTTGTCGATGACGGGCTGAATGCCCAACATCAGAAACTCGTAACGCAGATGTATACGGAACTCCAGTCTGGTCTGAAAACATACATGCAACACACGTTTAGCTTTTTGGTAAACAGCTGGCCTTGTGCAAGATAATATTAAAAACCATTTAACCATTTAGAGACAAATTTTCTCTTATTTTTGTTTGTATCCACAATTTGTTCTTATTCTGTTTGTGCCCACTGATTTCAGGGATGCACTGATGTCTTCTTATTTTTCAACTTCTCAAGAATACTTTTACTAAGTTAAGAAACTATATCTTTGACTGTTTGTCCAATGCAAGGAAACAAAAGCTTAAAGAATATTTCAAATATTTGTAATCATTGTTCATAACAATAGTAATTATCAAGTATGCAGCATTATTTGTTAGAATTAGAATTAAAATATCTACAATAATCAAAAAATGTTCAGTTCACTTTAACTGTTAACAGTTAAACTGTTATATTTGAAGTCTTCCCATGCCTATTTTCTGTTTCATAAATTTGCTTTATCTCTTTCATATCCCAAATCTCCACACATTTTGATGTGCTTTTTGTGTATGTGCTCCCAATGTTGCAGGACTAGATACATGCCAGAAATCTGGTGGAAGAAAAATAATAAGAAGCAGAAGAATAAGTGTGGCGGATTACATATAGTGTTCCTTTGTGCATTGCACATCAGGCACACTGAATTAAATGAAATAAGGTACTGACCTTTAAGACTACACTGTGATCAATAAGTGAAGTATTTGTGAAATGCTCATGTACATACTCTAACTCACTCAGGATGTAGCTCATCATATATGCTACTGAATGCAATGGTTGCATTCTGAGAAATGCATTTAAAACTGAGGATTTTCCTTTAAGGCAGACACAGATGGCTGGCTCCTCACCTCTCCTGCTCCCTTGCTGAGCACAGCATTGATGAAGGACATGATGGCAGTCTTCAGATTCACTTCATCTCTGTAGCGGCCTGTGGATCTATCCAAGTCTGTCACCAGGGTCTGCACACAAAAAAAACACAAAAGTATGCAAGTTATACCATTATAAAAGAGCTTTACTTGGATCAATAGCTTATCTTTTATGTTTGTTAGAGACTGAACTGTGTCTTGTGCATAAGAATTTATCAGAAATGTGTGAATGAATTGTATCTCATGTATGCAATAACATTTTGAGCATTTGATATAGCAGAATGAGGCCTCTGTATTAATACAGGGCTTTGTATAAAACAGCAAACCACTCAGTCCAGACCATGCCTGATGCAGGGGCAGGTCTGCAGAAATATTCATGGGTTGGCAAGAGGATAGCAGAAATATATGCAGATTTACTTTTGAGACTTTCGAGTTTCAATCTTTTAAATTTCCATCCCGCCAAAATTTTTTCATAGATATTTTGAACAAGAACCAAAGTCCAAAATTGGTTTGGCAGCTGGATCCGGCTCAGATGAATCTATTTCATCCACATTTAATCGTGCTTTGCAGAAAATGAAAACTCAGGAGAACAGGAGCAGACCTGGAAGCGTGTTCTCTCCGCAGCAAATTCCTGGTAGTGCACCATGGCTTCTAGAACTTTCCTGTGGCCGCCTGGCACCAGACAAACCGCACCGAGGATCTCTAATACTGCGACCTGAGGAGACAAACAAGAATGGTCCATTACAAATGAGAAGGAGAAGGACTTTCATGGTTATTTGCTGGGACATAGTTCAAGTTTGACCTTAAAGAAATCATAAGAGCGTGATCAGAAACAAAATGATGACAACAAAACTTTTAGGTGACTGTTTGACATCAGTATATCATCCTCATCTAGCTCACTCCATTGTCATCTTGTCATAGGTAGTGAGGTATTTTTTTTTTTCTATCATTTTTTTAGTGTCTCCTTTCTGTCACTGATTCTCTGTGGTCATTTAGTGTGTCTGAAGTCTTTTTTTTATGTCTTTTTTGTCATCATTTAGCATCTCTTCGTGGTCCTTTTGTGTTTCTTTGGTAAGGTAGCAAGTGTTTAAGTCTGTTAATGGTCATTTAGCATCTCTTTTGGTCATTTTGTATGTCTCCTTGTTGTCATTTATTGTCTCTTTGTGGTCATTTTGTGTTTCTTTGGTCATTTAGCACCTTTTGTGGTCCTTTACTATCTCTTTGTGGTCTTATCTTATGTCTTTTTGTCATTATTTTAGCATCTCTTTGTAGTCGTTTTGTGTCCGTCTGATATAATTTTATGTTTCTTTGGTCATTTAGTGCCTCTTTGTGGTCATTTAGCATCTCTTTGTGCTCATTTTGTGTTTCTTTGTTGTCATTTACTGTGTCTTTGAGCATTTTGTGTTTAGTATCTCTTTGTGACCTTTTTAAGTCTGTTAATGGTCATTTAGCATTTCTTTGTGGTCATTTTGTGTCTCTTTGTTGTCATTTATTGTCTCTTTGTGGTCATTTTGTTTCTTTGGTCATGTAGCACCTCTTTGTGGTTCTTAAACATCTCCTTGTGGTCTTTTTTATGTGCTTTTGTCATCATTTAGCATTTGTTTGTGGTTATTTAGTGTCTCTTTTAACTTGTTTTGTGTTTCTTTGCTGTCATTTAGCATCTTTTTGTGGTTATTTTATGTCTTTTTTGATCATGTACTGCCTCTTTGTGGTTGTTTAGCATCTCCCTGTGGTCTTCTTGTGTTTCTGTCATCATTGAGCTTCTCTTTAGACTCCTTTTGTGTCACTTACTGGTGGGCTCTGTGGGCCCTCTGATCCAGCCTGTCTAATTCATCCATTCACCACCATCCTCACCTACTTACAAATCTTTTTCATGATTTCAAAGTAAGAAAAAGTTACAGTTTCCTGTGTGCTGTTGTGTTGTACCTTGGTTTTGATGTTTTCAGTGCTGAGACTTTGTGCGATGATATTGATGCTCTCACAGTGACCCAGGACATGAGCTCTGCCCTGAGAGTTGTTCATCAGAGCTTTGATGCAGCCAATCAGAGATGTGTGGACCTGAGACTCGGAGGTCTCATAGTCCATCGTCTTGAGGAAATTCAGGATGCAAGACAGGCCGTCCAACTCAATGAATCGTGTCACAAACCTGAGGAGATGAATCAGATTCTTTAGGTCACCCAGGTTTGGAAAAAAAATCAAAATGATGATATGTCAGAACTGGAGTTGTACCTCATTGGCTGAGTCCTCAGTGCTGTCTTCAAACCATCTACGATCTTATATCGTTCTTCCTCTTCCTCACCCTCCAGAGCCAGCAGAGTCCTCCTCTGGGAAATAATAAATACCTTGTAACTTTTCACAGTTCAAGAGATTATTATAATGTATGTCTATCATGAACAAATAATCATAGTTGAAGAAGCCATGAATAAAATTATTCTGATGAAAGTTTTTTGTTAGTAAAGCAAACTCTGTGTGATTAAACTTGGTCTTTGGAGTGTTACTCACAGCAGCCATGGATCTGAGCTGGTCAATATAATACTCTGGCCATCTGGTCGCTCCTGTGTTCTCCTCCGCCTCCTGAAACACACACACCGACACACACAGGTCAGGCCATGGAAAAACCTACATATACTAGACAACAAAGCCCTGGGTCATGTGTGGCCTTTTAGCCCTTTCTTCATAGGATGGATGAATCATTTCAGTTATTGTGATAAACAACTTCTTGTTGGTAACATAATATCTAGATGATGTTATGCATTGTAAACACAGAATACTGATAATCTGGATGTCATGAGGATTTGTGACATGACTCACAGGTTTCTAAAATGGCATTTTAAAGTTTTCTGTCCAGTCCAATTTTGGTGGAGAGCTAGGAAAGCTTGGTGGAGTTTAAGAGAGATTGGCAAACAGTAAACACATAATCACTCATGCAAAAATGCAGCCCGGCATTGCAAGACTAATTTGCTAATGTGTATTAGTTTGGAATCTCTGAGCTCATTTTCAGTTTCCAGTGGGCATTATTAACAGGTGCAGCCCAAAATGCCTCTAGACGCAATTGTATCGACCTACAACCATCCAGAACAACAAATGTAAGTTGCAACGGTGCTTGGTCATTTTTTAAAAACAGGAAAAAATGGTGGTCTGGTCTGAAAGTACAGCTAAATACTACATACACTGAAAACATCTGAGGCGAGGAATAGTCAATGCTGTAACAGAATCTTGATTTATATTTGATCAGCACTGCTTAGTTTGACAGTTTGACCCGTAAAGAGTCAGGATGCGTGGAAATCTGTCTGAATGGCAGGATGACCAGACGCATCTGCCCAGCTAGCAAAATGCTCCAAGAACCTTGATAGTTCATGAACTGATCAATCATTCTCAAAAATAACAAACTGTACTATAGAAATCACTGAGCACATAACAGCTCGTGAAAGAAATTCAAACTTTTTTTGATGCCAGCATGTCATGCAGAAATGAAGGGGACTGCATCTATTATTTTTTTCTGAAATGGACAATATGACATTCACACACACTTCACACAGTCTTATCTGTCTGTATTCAGTGTTTGGGTTCACCTTGCTACGTGCAACAGATTTGTGCTCTTTGTGCATCAGTTTCAAAGTCTCAACATGAATGTCAAGGAAATAAAGAGTCAATAATATAACGCACAGTTGCATCAGTTACTTTAACATCAGATCATAGACATGGGCAAAATGTTTGGTCTGTCAAAATAACTCCAATCTGCTCATTCTGCCCTTGTGTTGTTTGGACGAGGCAGTCCTGTACTGAATTTTGCTTCAGGTTGGATAGTTCATGTATCAAGAAACTGTTGGTTTTATGATCTCATGTCATTTTAAGCATGTGAAAATGTATTTTGTGCATTAGAGTAGAGTTTGCATAAAAATATGGAACAAATCGCATCCTGTATTGATTCAGAAAGCAATTTTATTTTTGAATACAGGATGATCTTGTATTAGATGGGGCAGGTGGCAACCCTACCAGGTTCTTACCAGTTTCTTACTACAGTAGATCTGCCATTTCTTCTCTGCTGGCAAAGCAAACATGGCAGCTCTGTGCTCCTCTGTGAGGTCCAGTTCATCCTATTGAAGAAAGAGACGGTGGAAAAAGAGAATGAGGACAATAAGAAGAAAGCTGCTGTGTGTTTGGAGGCGGTGTTCAGTGACTCTGGTACTCACCACCAGCTCAGTGAACATAGAGTCCAGCTCTTGAGCGGGGGGCATGGGCAGGGTGGGCTCCAGTACAGCCATGCTGTTCATGTTATCGTGGCAGTAGGTGATCTCTGGTTGGTCGTCTTCTTTGAAGCAGCAAGAGAACAGAGAGGAGAGGCCACGCCCCTGGGGCTGCTTCACCCGGGACGCCATGGTTGCAATAGGGACCTCACCAGAAGTGTTGACTGAAAAGGAAGACAACAAGTATAAAAATTATTGACACCATTCAGCAAAAGTTCCACAGTAACCTTTAAGCCATTGTTAAATGCCACAGTGTGTGTATGTGTGCTGAGCTCTCCTGTGCCCAGGTTCTGCCCCTCCTCCCCATTGCAAGCTGCAGTGATTGGCAGCAGGTGCAGTCACTCTGCAATCAGGGCCTGGCGCTCAAAAGGTAGGAGAGTGCAGCCAGACAGAGGTCTGCAAGTCAGCAGTCTAGTCCTGCAGAGGCAGGCTTTGCTAACTCTCACAGCGAGCAAAGTCACTTGTGTTGTGTATCATGGGTCTTGCAAGCCTCTACGGCAGGGGTATTCAACTAAAATTCAAAGAGGTCCAGTTAGAGAAAATTTCCTAAAGCAAAGGTCTGGAACATCATAATGTCTAACTTGTGTTATGAGATATATACACTGATATATACTGAAGTAGTGTAGTAGTTGTATCAACGACTACATCAGGGGTGGTTCAGGGGCCACATACAGCCCAATTTGATCTTAAGTGGGCCGGACCAGTAAAATTAAAGCATAATCTATCAATTATTCTGGTGATTAATCGAGTAATCAGATAGGACAGACGCTCCCAGACCCCCAGAGGACAGGGGACTGGTTTACCAACATGCCACCTTTTTCTCCTCTTATGAGTTTGCAGGTCTGTATTTAGTCATCGAAAAATACCAATAAGACCCATTAAATTACAACAACAGCAATAAAAATGTTGATTTTTCAAAAATGGAAACAATAACATGCAAGGTTTTTAAATTGTAATTAAGTAAAAACCCTAATACCACAATGTAAAAATACCTCAATAAAGAATGTGAGTATTTTTCCATCACAGCAGGTCAGTGATCAGTGTTTCAGTGAATAGTGTTTTATTTATTTATTTCTCTCAGAGAAACACAGACTCTCCTGTTTTACGTACAGGCCTCCTTATACAGTTGTTTAATTTTATAAGTGCATCTGGTCGGTGTCGATGTCATTAAGCATCATGTTAGTTTCTGTTGTAATAAACTCCATCATTAATAACAGTCTCCTCCACACGCAGCTTCTCTGCAGTTGGTCTGTGTGTTTCCTGATCAGCTAAACCAGCAGCGGAAAGACTAGAAAAGTTGCGCCAGTTCAAATAGAAGCGTCCCGTAAAAAAATAAAATCTATTAATAATTTCTTGGTTATAGGTCCGGGTCCGTATAGGATGGCGTGTGGGCCTGAACTCGGACCACGGTCTGCCTATTGGGGACCCCTGCTCTACGGTGAGCAAGGACACTCACTGGGCACTCCATGTGCTTCGCTAGCTCTGCCAGATAGCAAAGGCACTTGTTGTTTTTTGAGTGTTGTTGTCATTTAATTTAGTAGATTAAGTTAATCCTTTTATTTTATTTTATTTGTTAACTTCAGTTTACACCATCTCGGTTTTCCCTTATTCCTTTTTCACCCGGTTACATAAATTTATTGTTACACCCGTCATCTCCTCACCCAAACTTGGGGGTCATAATGCCATACACTGTAAAAAAAAAAAAAAAAAAAAAAAAGTTGAGATGACAAGGCAACGCACTGCAAAAGATTTGAATTTTGAAGCAAACAAATTCTTAAGTTTTGAGATAAACTTTAAAAAGGTTTGCTAAGCTGTAGTCTTTGGTTGAGATAATTTACTTTTCTTCTTTAGATAAGCTCGAATCTTTGGGGTTTAAAATAAAATAAACTGATCTTTTTTCAGTGTCTGAAAAATTAGTTTTAATTGAAAATATTAAAAATGTAACATTTATGTTCACTTCAATTAATTTATTCAATATTTTTTAAATACAATGTTTTGAATTTCTAAAATTCAAAGCTTTAAGTTTATTTAAAGAGGAAAAGTCAATTATCTCAACAAAACTTTTTTAAAACTGAGATTTCTCAACTTTTTTGTTTTTACAGGGTACTTGCCAACCTTGAGATCTCGAAAATAGGGAGGATGTCAGAACCAAAGTGACTTTTAAAGAATGAAAATAACAGAATAATAAGTACATATTTTCTGGCAAACAGATTCCTGTAGATGAACTTTATCAGACTTGTATTAGCTGGACTGAGACCACAGCATTTAGCCTCACCTGGTCCAGTTCAAAATGATTACAGTGAAATGGATATTTAACATATATTTTATTTTATTTTTTCTAAGTTTCAGGTAGTTAGGCTTCTTAAAAATATGTGATTTAAAAGTTGTCTGAAATTTTGTCTCTCACTCACAGTCATATTTAGAGGGGGAATCCCAGACCTTGACAGATGTTTTGACAGTTACTGTGACAACGTGTACAAATCTCAGCAGTTTTTCACAAATCCTTTCTAGACATGACTCTCACCAGTGTTGCTAGATGTACAATAATTATTGTATTTATAGCACAATAAAAATTAACAGCTGTACAGTATACAATCAATAAAAAAAGGTTTGACAGTTCCATAAACCCAAAACAAAACTTTGTTTGAGAGCAACGAAACACATCAGCTCCACACTGATCAAACAGCTTGCAGACCAGTTACAGGGTCTGGTGCTTTTATTTTGATGGGTAAGAATAGATGGAGCCATTGTGTGATGAGTTGTGAATGATTCCGTGTAAAACGACAGCCTGTTCTTGTTTAGATGACAGAGCCTCCCTTTAATATGGTGCACATGGGATAGTTTTTCTTCTGTATTACATTTTTTACTGAAATGCAAATTTTAAAGTAGCAGTACAATATTGCTGTATTCTGCATGACTCTCACCTACTGAGGAGACGGAGGAGGACGAAGTGTGAGAGGAGAGGACACAGTCGTACAGCGGGCAGCCAGCTCTCATTCATGTAGACTTTTAGAGTTGTAGGGCTCATTTAGGTTGTGTAGTGCCACAAATACATCATAAGTCAGAAGAAATACAGCACAATTGTGACCCCAATTGTGTCAGCAGGTATGCTTTAAGGAAAATGTATTTCAAGTGGTCTGAGAGAAAACTAGAGTTCTGCTCCTTGACTCTGTTTTCAGGCTTATATAGCCAAGTTTATCTATCTATTCTATTTATATGTCCATCCATAATCAAGACCTCAAAGACCACATGCAGCTCGCCACCAATGCAAAGCCTCTGTCATTTGCATGATACTCAAAACTGAATCTTTCTCTCATCTTTACTATTGAAAGTTTAATTGAACTCTGCAGACTTTACATTGTGCGACTGAAGTTTCTGACTCTTTATTCTGTAAATAACACAGAACGCAGTGCTAACTGATCTCCATGGATTGATCTCCAATCAATCCAAAACTGATCTCTACAGATTGTACAGAGCCAAAGTCACGCCCCCTCTGGTGGACCACCACGGGACCAAACTGCAGTAAAAATATGAACTGTCAAATAATTTTTTGATCCTGTGCCATGAGTTACACATTTTTCAGTTTTAAAGGTCATTTTAAAAGTCAAGAAGGTTTTTTTTTTTTTTTTTTGTAAAACTGTTGAGATATCAGACTGTGAAGGTAATTAGAAAGGCTACACACTAAGTCGTGTAAGTGACGTCATGACTTTTTCTCTCACTTTAGCTATGATGCTTGTGTGTTTTCGTACCAGGATGTAGTCACACAACAGCAGATCTTACGGCTTGTTCACACTACACACTGGAGCAGCATGTGTGTGTGTGTGGTGTTACCTGCTGGTTTTCATTTCGGCACCCATGTTATTTGAGCAGCATGACTCTGCAGCCACGCTTCATCTAAAGATTAGGAGGCTTGCCTATTTTTTCCGCAAGATGAGTGCCTTTCTCAGAAAAAATACACATTAAAAATGATCTGTTGACAGTCATATCAAGAAGAAACCTCTCACTACAGTTTCATCATCTACATCTGTAGACAATCTTTTTTATTTCTTTCTCTTTTCTCTTCTTTCTCTATTCATTCATCCCTCCTTCCCTCTCTGAATGAGTACAAAAGCACCTATTGCTTACAGAAAATGGTAATTTTCTTCTCTTCAAACTCTTCTGCAAATTCTATGTAGAAGGATAGAATTTTTCAGCAGCTGCCTCGCAGCAGAAACACAGCCTGTGTGGACACGAGCAGCAGCAGTTCAGCGTGAACCAGCCGTCACCCGTCGCCGATTAAACACTTCAGGTAAGATAACGCTACAAGGGGCAGCAAGATTAATGTTGGTGACATGTATTGTGCAGGACTAGAGATGTAGTTCACTGAGCAGTTTCACATAAAACTGAAGTACAACAGAATGAGACGTTCTTGACTTGTAGAATTCTGTTTTAAATGTGCAAACAACATAGTAGCACAGTTCAAACTGAGCGTAAAACTAATCTGACTCAGGTCTTTGACTACTGTTTTTTTTAACTTTTTCTGAAGTTAGGTCCCATGAGGCACACTGGAAGGGGCATGATTTTGCATTATCACAATGACATCACATACTAAATACTTCCTGTCTATCTATTAATATCAATACATAAAATGAACACAGATATTTATTGTCTTGCACACCCACAAACACGTCTCTGACAATGTGTAGCCATCTTCAACATACCATCAATCAACACCAACACGATCACAAACACAACTAGACACACACACACACACACGCACACACACACACACAGTCATTCACTGGGTGTGATTAACAGCTATAACTGGAAGAGCTGTTGTTCGGCCAGCTGAGTCATGAGGTGTGTCTCAGTGCTCCTCCATCACAGTCCTGTGTCTGATCATTTATTTAAGGATGTGATTTATGACAGAAACAGCGCTTTGGTATGTCGTGCCACAAAAATAGTTTCAGTGTAGAAACGAACACACTCACATGCTCACATATTCAGGAAGCAAGTGCTGATGGTATGTCAGACATTTTTACATGCATTTTTTTCTCCAGTGATGGGACGTCTTATAAGAATATTATCAGATTTGTACTTTGTACTTGATTCATTAAAGGTACTGAGCTAGAGCTGCAACAATTAATTGATTGATTATTAAATTAATTAACATCTGTTTTGATAATCGATTAATTGGTTTGAGCCATTTTTAAACTAATGTCAAAATTCTCTAATTTCATCTTCTTAAATGTGAATATTTTTTTGTTTCTTTACTCCTCTCTGACAGTAAACTGAATAGTTTTGAGTTGTAGGTAAAACAAGACATTTCAGGATGTTTTCTCAGGATTTTGGAAACACTGATTGACATTTTTCACCATTTTTCTGACCAAGTATTAATCTTTTCTCACCAACTAATAATCAATGAATTGAAAAATAATCAGCTGATTAATCAGAAATGAAAATAATCCTTAGTTGCAGTCCTACTGAGCATAAAAAACTTTGCTTAAGCAGGTTCTGAGGGGAAAAATTTGTCATTTAAGCACCTGTGATCCACAAATCATAAATTAACTTATTGATGGAACCATCAGGGTTTCATTAGAAACACTGTAAAAAATAAAGTTGAGGAAACTCTCGACTGTCTAACCTCAACCCTAAACTTTTTTTCTTCAACCTATAATCTTTTGTAGATAGAATTTAATTTGTTCTTAAAAATGAATGAATTTTCAAGCACCAAAATAATGATAAATTGGCCGAACAATTTTGGCTTTCTAAAACTCAAAGATTCTAGTTTATCTGAAGAAAAGTAAAATATTAAATCAATAAAAGATCATAGCTCGGTAAAATGTTCTTGAGCCCATTTCAATACTAATTTCAGTACAGTCCCAAACTGCAATACCCTTACATGACCAGCAGGAAGATTAGATAAGTCAAGTCTAGACTTTGAGTAGACAAACACAAAGAAATCTGTCATTTTATTCAACATAATGATGGGTTTCATTTGGCTGCCTGTCAATGGCGTCATAACATCAGATGATACGTCAGAAAGTGAAGAAGGAAGTCAGCGAAAATGGCTGCTACTCTATTGTTTAATACTGTTTGAACTTTTCATTCATGTTGGAGTTTGATTATAGGGTTGGGTAACTCTGTTCTATTGAAGAGTGTGTAAGCAACAATAAGTGTGAGTTTGTCACACCTGAGAAACCCAGCCAAATTTAAATGATTTAAAAAATCACTAAGTACATTGGGGGACCATGACTCTGGCACGTCATCGAGCCATGTTTCAGGTCCGCCCAAAAAATCCTGAACACAGAAATCATGAACAACAGTTTTATGATCTAACTCTACAATTCAATTTTAAACATTTTCAGCAACTATTTTCTAACTTAACGTAGACAACGTTCACCACAATAAATGCGATACAAATGCACATCTAACTTGAGTTAATTAATGCACACACCTGTGCGGGGAAAAGACGTAACATGAATTAAGGTGTTTTGTGATTATGGAGACGTGTGTGTGCTTCTGCAAAATGCGTCACTTGCTATCTTGTGCATTCAGACCTACTGGACCACAGACTCTTCGACCAGGTTTTAGCTGGACTAAGGCGCAAGTGGCTCCAATGTGCCGAGCAAAAGATAGCAAATGCACCTGACCACGCCTTCATTTTGCCTTCCTTTTTAGACTTCCCGCCCAAGGCTGCACAGACCAGGTGCAACTTAATTTGCTACCTTGCAGACGTGACAACAACGTGTGTGTAAGGGCAGACTGGGCTGACAGGCGGTTCAGGAGCAACAGGAAGGTTATGTGAAGTATGCTGACTTGACAGGACAGGCAGACAGAGACACACCCTCAGCAGGTGCACTGGTGTGATAAATGATGATTTTTAATGCTTTTAATGGTCTAGCTTCATGGTGTAAACTCTCTGATTAGGTCTGGAGTATACTGTATACCTAACAATGTTGTCAAACTGTACATGTCATCTAACAGCCACACTGAGCAGCACAGTTAGATAATCTCTGTGAAACTGATTACAGCTGAATAAACCAGTAAATTATTTTTTTTTAAATCTTGTCTGGCTCTCTGCTGGCTTAGTAGTTGATCTGCATTACTTAGAAAAAAAGAAATCAATTTATTCAAAACTGCAGAGAAAATCAGAAACTATAAACTCTGAGGGTCCTATCTTACATTTGGTGCCAGTGTCACAGGTGGCAATGCTAACTTACAGCATTGTAATTTTTGCCACATCTGTGAGACAGCAAATGAACCTGCACCCAGTCGCTGTGGCTGTGGGCAGGAAGTCTAAACATGAAGGCAAAACGAAGGTGCATTTGGTATCTGTATAATGATGGTGATGATAAAATCAACTATTTACATATGAAACAAATGAGACACCCTGCTGTCTCCATATATTCTCTCTCGCAGTTACACTTCCTAAACCAGTCCAAAATCTTTCTCCTCACTTGAAAATCATTTTCCTTTGTTTTGTCCTCGGCAAATCTGCCGTCATGCTGCCACTGCTTGCGCTCCCAGCATACCTGATTGTTAAAGGTGATAAGAGCTGACTTTCTGATTGGTTTATTGCATGCTCAGCCTAAAACTCACCCATGAGTTAATCAAGGCACTTGGGCACAGCTGATAGGTGTATCCTGCTGGGGCCCTGGCACAAGACAGCAAAGGTAGATTTGGATTCACCTTGAATTAAACCTTTGCTCCTTGTGCTTTAAATCAGTGCAAGATAGGGCCCTGAAACTGTTGGGGAGCCAAATTACTGAAAAAAAAACAAGTCTTGCATAATGTTGCTGTAATAGAGAAAAGGTCAGGAGTCATAAGGTGATCTCCTGAGGACAACAACATCCCAAAGATCGACTTACTGACTGGCTGATGTCATCATGCTTAAACTCTACAGAATACATAAATACACATGGAAATACACATAAATAAAAGCACTGTAACTCTTGTGTCCCTGCACTCTGTCCTTGCCTCAGTCGCATAAATGTTTTTTACATGCATGTCGATGTTTGCTGCAGGACTGTAATAATGATCAGCACTGTGTGTGTGTATGTGTGTGTACTGTATGTTCATGTTGTGTATGGATTGATGACAGGGTTATAATTCACCCTGATGCTCAGATGAAGCAGTCAGCTCAGAGTTCGCAGAGTTTAATCAATACTGTATCGACCCCTGCAGGAAGAGAGTGTTCTCTCTGCCCCCTCCTCCACGTGGAAGTCAAAGGTCAGTGCCAGCGACACAACAGCAGCCCTGGAGCTGCAGGGGATTCACTGTCACTCAAGGACAGTTCAGTCAGTAAATGTTTGCCTTCCCATCATGGATGTGTGTTGTTGATGAGGCTGCAAACCACATGTCCTCGTCAGGCAGAAGAACACTACTTTTTGTGTATCTGTCACTCCTGGCTCCTGATGAGACATTTTTAAATGGTTTAATGGGGTTTATGTAATCATATTGATCACTAACATTGTGACTGACTGAAGAGTATCATGCCTTAGGTGACATGGCAGCAGACCTGACCCCAGTGAAAACCACAACTTCTGATTTCACATATTAATCACACTTTACTTCTTAGATAAATTAGATTTTTTAAAGTTTTACATCAGTTTAACATTGATTTGATATGCTAAATAGAGATACATCATGCTGTGAAGGAAATTATAAAATTCCACTGTGGACATTAATGGATTAATTGGATAAGGCTTGGTGTTATTTTACAACTTTATTGCTGTCAATGAATCCAATAAAAGTACCAATAACCTCTCAGTACTTTCTGATTTCTCTGCTCTGTCTGTGGTTTTCAGCGCTGAGTCCATTGGTTCCTACTTTAAAAACCGCACACTAACATATATTTTATTTTTTAAAAAGACTCAGTACTTTCCTTAACCGTTGCTGCTGCAGTTCTTTCACAAATATTACTCCAGCACGAGGGAATAATGTCTATTTTCAGGGGTGAATTGGTGTTGTAGTGACTATTTGGCCCACAGAAGACCAGATTTTTGTTTCCCATTTAAAACCAATAGTCAACATTGATTAAAGGAAGTTGTTTTGAGCCTAATCTCGATGTTTTCTTCAACCTAACCATGTTGTTTTTGTTCCTAAAGCTAACCGACCTGCAACCATCAGCTTTAGTGTTTCTCAGCAAGCTTTATTTTGAAAGTCTAACTAGATGCTGCATAATTAGTATTGCTAACTAAGTAATGGCAGAATGAGAACAGCAATGGATGATGCACTGCTGGTTTTAAGTGCACCATCAGGAGTGTTTGTGCAAAAGTTGTGCACAGATTCAATCAGGGGAGTTTTGCATGTTTTGTGGACAAACAGCTTTGGAGATCTAGCTGGTTGATTTCACCGGGCATGGCATGTCTGCGCCACAGCTTTGACCCATCTTCCACACGGCTGCATGCCTCACATTTTGTTGATTTGGTCCTGTTTCCTTGGTCTTTGTGCTTTGAACATGGATAAACAGGTTATGCAGTAAAATAGTTTCTTTTCCGTCTGCAATAATGATTGCTAGTCTGGAGAGGGGCTTTTATTTTGAAAATTTAACTGATTTTGTCTGCTTTTTCTGTATCTGAGCTCCTGCCCGCTCAGTCTGCTCTGTGCAGATTGATGCAGCATCCATCAAAAACAGACTTGGCGTGTATTTAAACTGAGGCGCTGCTGGTGGAATCACAGGCATCGTGTTGAACGGCAACGATGAGCTTCGGCTGTACTGTGACGTGGCAGAGCCTGATTAAATCTAACTGCAAGGTTAAAAGGGAAAGCTCACATTATATTTCCTGTCGAAACCCACCCTGACCGTTCTTCAAGTGCCACACTCCTGAAGTCAGATCTTTGTGGATGCTTCATGATAAAATAAACTTTTAAGTGACCGCATGACCTTTTATAACACCCTGAGAGCAAACTTTTATCTGCGTACTTTCAGTCTCTGTGTTGCCATCTGCTCACACTGTAGCACTGATTAGGTGAGATACCCTGAACAGAAAATCTGTTGTGCATCTGCAACATAATCTCATGATGGATGCCGTTTAAATAGCACGCCACTTTTTAGGACATTTCACGTGTCATTTCTAGGAATTTTAAGCTTTTCAGGCGTCTTTTACCTTTAGTCAGGTGCATTTTATCAGTTTTGGACGCGGTAACAACAGTTAGTTGACCTGATTTTCATTGTAGTAAACACTGTGAAGCGGTTGCAGATTTAAGCAACACAACTACTTGATCAGGTTTAGGAAAAGATCATGGTGTGGGTTAAAAAAAGGAGTTCTGGCAGAAACATACATAAGTAAAAGTACAAAGTATTCATCTCAAAAACTACTCAGAGTATTAGTTTATTTTTTAACTGTTGATGTTATTCTGTTTTTACATTTTACTGCTATTCAATCAATGGGGTTTCTCTTTCTTCAAATCTTGACCGATAGTTGGTCGTTGAAAACACTAACAATCGATTAATCATTAATCATTTATAAGATACAAAACATATTGCTGTTACTTTTTCTCATTTTCATTTTTTTCTGTTTTGTTTCAGCATTTTTTCATTCATATAAAGTCTAAGTTTTCTTATTCAACAAATGACTCCACCAGACAAAACACTGTCAAATGAGGTGCAGTTACTGTCATTTCTAGACTTCTGATTAAATATTTTTGAAGAGATTTATAAATTCTCAATGGTGATTAACCGATTAATAATTAATATCCTTACTCCACACCTGTGCTGCTGCAGTTTTGTGTCCATTGGCCTGTTTGTGATCAGATCACCTTATCAACTACAAAAATACTGAAAAAGGTTTGGACATTTCTCAATTATGATTTTAAAAGTAACTAAGGAGATTACATAATGTCATGCAAACTTAAGTATAAGTAAAAGTACAGACTGCCCAAAAAACTACGCAAGCACAGTAACTTAAGAATTTGTAACTAGTTATTTCTACCCTTGAAAATAAATTTGTTAAGTTAGTGACATAAGTTAAGTTTTGTAGCCAAGTGAACATGGCATAAGTTACATACTTTACTTACATACTTTTGTACAAAAGTTAAAACACATTAACCTTAACTTTTACTTCCACACAGGACAGGAACTACCACAATTTCCCCAAAACTTTGATTTAATTTCCCTATAATGAAACCCACAGGAAGTGTCTATTGAGAAAAACAATTTTAGCATAATTTATTTCTGTTTTCCTCTAAAACATTCAACTTTACTCCCTTGCACACAGTCTTGTCTTCTTAACACTGTAAGTCATGTCCAAAATGTTAAAAATGAAAGGATATTTTGGTTTTTGTAAAGAGGTGGGTTGTGAGGTGGGAATCTGAACTGAAATCCTGTTGAAGCCTTTGGATCTGTGATGTCATCACCCTTTACATAAAGTGTGTGGCTCGTCATGTGCGTCTCACCTCTGTGATCCGCTCCTATGTGACGCAGTGAGATGCCATGTTCAGCTCCGGCAGGCAGGTGTCAGATGAACATCTGTGGCAGAGATCATTCACTCCGCTCTCCGTCACCGCAGCTCAAACTCTAACGTCATTATCACTGAAAAACTTCTTCTGAGTGACTTCTCAAATATATTCTTACATGCTTTATATGATCCAAAGAAAAAGAAAGAGATGCTGAAATGAAGCTTCAACTCCAAAGACACAGACTTGACTTCTGAAGCTAAAGGTCTATGACAACTAAACAGACTTAAATCAGCCCGCGGTTCTTTCAGTAGAGCTGGAGTTGAATTCAAAATGTTCAAACAGAGTCTGCAGTCATAATCCACAAGAGGTTTGTTCAGTTACAAAATACAAAATCCACAAGAGAGGGAAAAGTCACCACGAGCTCATTCAGACAGATTTGGCAGAAAGCTGCAGCAGGTGTCCACAGAAATACAAATCCTCTTTCATTTGCTTCATGTATCCACAGATCTCTTCTTCTGTTTCTGCCTCTGTGTTCCTCTTTTCCCCCTCTTTCCGCTCGCTCGTGCTCATGAGAGTCAGTCGGTGTGTGTGGTGTCTGTCAGACAGAATGTGGAGAGAAACTAACACATCAGCCTGGGTGAGAGTGTACAGTATGTGGAGGGTTCAAAACACACACTACTGCATTCCTGCTGGAGGCAGTCATGTTCAGACCTCACCCACTGCATTGTGTGTGTGTGTGTGTACATGCATGAGTGTGTGTGTGAGAGAGAGCTAGAGACAGAGAGGTGTGACAGTCCCATCATTCTCATCGTGTCTGATAATGAAGATATTTTCAGATGTAGATCAGCAGATTACAATCAATCATGTTTCCTGCTGCAGCCCACAATCCTTCAGAAACCAGTTTTTCTAACTTTTACTGCCCTCATTATCATTGTTACTTCTGCAGCCTGCTGTCACATGATCGCACTCTGCAACCAGGATACTGCAACTGATTCAAACTGTCATGACAGAGGAAATGTCTGCAGTCATTTATGGACTTTGAAGCAAAGAAGTTTTGAAGTGCCTAGTCTGAGCTGATGAATCTCATGTTCTGTTCAGTTCTAAATTTCATTTACTTTGGTCTGAACAGTTCTTACAAAACCCCCACACATTTTGAAAAATAGTAATTCATTCATAATCCTAAAAATAATCACATGTTATCATGTGATGGAAGTTTAGTACTTTGGTTACATGATGACAGCTCCATTTGCAGATGAAGACTGTGAGATGAGTTTAGAATCTCAAGAAAAAACAAGTAAGAAAAGTTGTTGAAATGTCAAGAATAAAATTGAAATGTTGAGAATTACATCAAAATGGCAAGAATGATGTTGAAACATTAAGAATAAGGTCCAAACGTCAAGACTGAAGTCAAAACTTTGAGAATAAAATCAAAATGTTAAGAAACATCAAGAATAAAGTAGCAATGTTCTGAATAAAATTAAAATACTGAGAATAAAGTTAAAATGTCAAGAATAAATTTGAAACATTGAGAATAAAGTTGAAACCTTGAGAATAAAATAAAAAAAAAAATCACAAATAGAGTATCAGTGTTAAGAATTAAAATATGGAGAATAAAGTTGATATGTTGAGAATAAATTTGAAACATCAAGAATAAACTTGAAATGTCAAGAATAAAGCTGAAATTACAGGAATAAAGTTTAAAAGTTGAGACTAAACTCAGAATCTCAACAATAGTGTCAAAATGGTGAGAATAAAATCAAAACGTTTGAGAATAAAGTCAAAACGTCATAAATTATGTCAAAACATGGAAAATAAGAACAAAATGTTGAGAATTAAGTCAAAATATCAAGAATAGAATTGAAACCTCAAGATAAAGTCGAAATGTTGTCACCAATAACACTAAAATAAAATCAAGGTCAAGAATAAAGTCAAAAAGTCCCAAAGTATGTCAAAACATCAAGAATAAAATCAGAATGTTGAGAATAAGGTTGAAATGTCAAGAATAAAAGTGAAACCTCAAGCATCAAGTCAAAATGTTTGTGTGTAATGTATAAAGTTGAAATTGTATTATACATTAAAATGGTATCAAAATGCAAAACAAGAAAAACAACCTTTTGTTCTAATACTAAAAGTTTGACTTTATTCTCAATATTTCAATTTTTCTTTCAACATTTTGACTTCACGCTCGACATTTCAAACTTATTCTCGACATTTCGACTTCATTTTCTCAACTTGCTTCTCTTTTTTCCCCACTTATGCCTGGAATTTTATATTTTAAAATCAGGTTAAAATCATTTGGATGAAGTTGCATTCAAGTATCATATGTATATGTATCAAATGACAGTAAAAGATGGCATTGATTGTTGAATAAAAAAGTATGAAATAATAAACAAGTATGAATGAGGTCAGACTCATTTATTTATTTAGAGAAATGAGATCTGGTTAAATGTCTGATTCTTTTTATAGAACAAAACATAGACATGGACAGCTGTGTGTTGTGAGGGCAAAGGTAGCAGCAGGTGTTGACACAGTGTGTCTGCAGAGTAAACACTGTGAGAAAGAGGTCACAGTCAGAAGTAAACAGGTAAACTGCAGCACGATGGTGTTTTAAATGTGAGTTCATTCAGTCGCAACCAGGTCATGGAGATAAAAAAAAAAGAGGAGAGCACACATGAGCTACACATGCAACTGCAGATGTGTTGCATGCCAACTAGAAAGAGGAAATAAACCACAAATCAAAGTGAAACTGTAGATATGTCAGATGTAACCTTACAGTTTCTGTGATGCACTACGAGAGGAATGTTGTGTGGTGTAGAAAAGGAACCAGGGGCCAAACCAAACAAACCAATCACAAACACAGTGGAGGCCAAACTCTGCTCTGATGACCCTCAACTCTGCCCTCCAGCTGCTGTGGAGAGAAACTATGGCTGCATTCCATTCTGATTATTATGCTTCCTCCAATAGGCTGATTTGAGGGAGAAATGAAAAAAAAAACATAATATAATCAAAATGTTGTCTGTGAGAAGACTCTTGCAGCAGTCTGTCCTTCTCAGGTTAAGTATTATAGGACCAATAACAATGTTGATTCTGCACCTGTTCAGAACAAATATTTGGAAAATATGCATATGTATGTATATATAAAGTCTACACTTTTCAGAACTTTTTCCACCATTAATGTGACCTATGACCTGTACAACTCAGTTGAAAAACAAACTGAAATCTTTTAGGTGGGTGGGGGGAGTAAAAATAAAAAAAGTAAATAATATGGTCGCACAAGTGTTCAGACCTCTTACAACTGAGGGTGTGGCTGTGTTCAGAATTAACCAATCACATTCAAACTTTTTGTTAAATAGGAGTCAGTGTACACCAGCCATCATTTAAAGTGCCTCTGATTAACCCCAAATAAATTTCAGCTGTTCTTGTAGACATTTTCTTAGTCACATCTTACAGCAAAAGCCATGGTCCTCAGAGAGCTTCCAAAGCATCAGAGGGATCTCACTGTTAAAAGGTATCAGTCAGGAGAAGGGTAAAAAAAAGAATATCCAAGGCATTAGATATACCATGGAACACAGTGAAGACAGTCATCATCATGTGGAGAAAATATGGCGCAACAGTGACATTACCAAGAACTGGACGTCCCTCCAAAATTGATGAAAAGATGAGAAGGAAACTGGTCGGCGAGGCTGCCAAGAGGCCTTCAGTAACATTAAAGGACCTGCAGGAATTTCTGGCAAGTACTGGCTATGTAGTACATGTGACAACAATCTCCCTTATTCTTCATATGTCTGGGCTGTGAGGTAGGGTGGCAAGACAGAAGCCTTTTCTTGTGAAGAAAAACATCCAAGCCTGGTTACATTTTGCAAAAACACATTTGAAGTCTCCCAAAAGCATATGGGAAAATGTGTTATGGTCTGATGAAACCAAGGTTGAACTTTTCAGCCATAATTCCAAAAGGTATGTTTGGCGCAAACACAACACTGCACATCACCAAAAGAACAACATACCCACGGTGAAGCATGGTGGAGGCAGCATCATGCTTTGGGGCGGTTTTTCTTCAGCTGGAACTGGGGCAGGAATTATAAACAGTTCCAAATACCCATCAAGGCTTCTGCTAGAAAGCTGAAGATGAAGAGGAACTTCATCTTTCAGCATGACAACGACCCAAAGCATTAATTCAAATCAACAAAAGAATGGATTCCCCAGAAGAAGATTAAAGTTGTGGAATGGCCCAGCCAGAGCCCAGACCTGAACCCGACTGAAAATCTGTGGGGTGACCTGAAGAGGGCTGTGCACAGGAGATGCCCTCGCAATCTGGCAGATTTGAAGCGTTTCTGCAAAGAAGAGTGGGCAAATATTGCCAAGTCAAGATGTGTCATGCTGACAGACTCCTACCCAAAAAGACTGAGCGCTGTAATAAAAGAAAAATGTGCTTCAACAAAATATTAGTTTAAGGGTGTGCATATTTATGCAACCAGGTTATTGTAAGTTTTTCATTTTTTATTTTTCCCCCTACAAGATTTCAGTTTGTTTTTCCATTGAGTTGTACGGGTTATAGGTCACATTAAAGGTGGAAAAAGTTCTGAAATTATTTCTCTTGGTCTCACTTTTTTACATCACAAAAACCTGGTATTTTAACAGGGGTGTGTAGACAGCGAACTTCACGTGTGTGGTTGTGTGTGTGTGTGTGTGTGTGTCTGTTTCTATTACATCACCTTGATGAGTCTTATGATTCAGTCCTTCACCCTCCCTGTGTGTGTGTGCGTGTGTGTGTGTGTGTGTGTGTGTGTGTGTGTGTGTGTGTGTGTGTGATATGAAGCCAGGTGACATTCCAACACACACACTGTGATGTTGTGGAGCAGTGAAGGGTGCAGTTCTTTTCTCTCTGGTCTTAACCAGCAGACTGATGGGTAATGTCAGCTTAGCAGGATAAAGTCATTATCAGTGCAGCTGTCACACTAACTGTTCGTTTCAAAGCACACAGGTACATGATAGTGACAGGACAGATGAGCTGGAAGTAATTCTTACTACACAAGTCTGAGAAGAGAAATATGCATCAGCAGCAGCTGCTACACAGTAAGAACAACATTCACACATGTGGTATCAGACTGAACATCACTATCAAACAGCTCTGCTACTACTCAAGTTAAACAACACTAAAAGTTTTAATATATTATATATATTGCTGGCTCCCCCTAAAGGTCTCAATCTCTATTACAGCCCACAATACACAAGTGTTCAGGCCAGTGCAGAGCGACAAGCGTACATGAAGCAGTCATATAAGAAACACATGTATGTGCTCCTGTGTTGCTCTTTATATCTTATGTGTACACACAGAATACCACAATGGTATAAATGTCCAACATGTTCGTAGACAGAGGTGCTGGTTAGAGAGACCGAAGGAATGAAAGGAAAATGAACTGTCAGAGTGGGCAGGAAACAGAACATGTTTCATTTTGAAGTTGAACTTTGAGGTCATTATTAATGGATCAAATCATCTCAACGCTGATATATGAGAGGATGTATCACTCATTTCATCCCACGTTACCCTGTAAGCAGATGTGGGAAGTAACTCAGTAAAAAAAACTTTAAATATGTTACTCAAGTAGAGTTTTCATGTATCTGTACTTTACTTGAGTATTTGTTTTTCTGTCAACTTGTTACCTTTACTTCCTGCATTTGAACACAAATATCTGTACTTTCTACTCCTTACATTTTCAAACAGACTGGTTACTTTGTACATTTGAATGGAATTATTGATTATTTTAATTTTGCATCACTGTGTGACTGATTTCAGACCACATGGACGGGACAATGACAAATAGAAAAGACAATTCATTGGTGTAGAAATCAGTGCATATTACACATGACAGATGCAACGTGAAGAAAATGACATAACAAGAGGAAAAACAATGTACAAGATGTAACAAGAAAAAACAACAAGAAACCCATAAGAAGATTAAAAGAAAAAAAAAACAAAAAAGACCTAACGACGAAAGTCAACATAGAGACGTAATTAGCCAAAAAGACATAACAAGACAAAAATCAACATGAGAAATGTAACAAGACAAAAAAAGTTGCAAAAGACTTAACAAAATTAAAAAGAACGTAAAAGACATAAGATGAAAATGTAACAAGACTAAAAATGAGGTAAAAGACAACAAAATATGTCACAAAAGAAAGACATCATAAAGGATGTAACAAGACTAAAAAGACATAACAAGAAAAAACATTAAGGATGCCATGGAACAGAAAAATACATTACAAGACAAAAAACTGACAAGACTAAAAATAAAGTAACATGACAAAAATTATGTAATGGATGTAACAATACATAACAGACAGAGTAAGAAAAAAACAACTTTAAGACAGAACAAGACCTTGGAGAAAAGTTGAGGTTCAGTTAACTTTGCACAGAAACAGTCAGTAGAAATGTCCTTCAGAGGACGACTTTTTACTTTAATATTTCAGAGCCTGTACTTTTTCACTTTTACTCAAGTAAAAAAGTTGAATCAGTACTTCTACTTTTGTATATTTTTTACACAAATATCTGTACTTCTACTTGAGTACAGAATGTGTTTGGTCACTTTTGCCTCCTCTGCCTGTAAGGTCGCTTGTGTTTACTAATGAATGGTGTCCTTTCTGTCCTCTCTCTGATCTCCTGTCCTGGTTGTGTTTGTCTGCAGGGTGACAGTCTTCAAAGACACATGACCTTTAGGCTTCAGTACAGATGACTGAGGACTGATGACACAGGACAGCAACAACCCTGTCTTCAGAGTTATCATGTTGGATCTGCAGATCAGTTATTATATCAGCTTCAACTGGATGTTATTTTGAATTTTAAGCCCAATCCATGATAGATAGGATCCTTAACAACTTTAATTTTAGTTTTTTATCCCGCCGGGTATACACTGGGAAGGGATCATGTATTTGATTTTGTGTGTGTGTGTGTGTGTGATCACTAGAGCTACATCTTGTCTGCAGCTAATAGTTAATACTACTGGACCGAGCCTAATTTTTTTGTGCACATTCATGACAAATGACAATGAAATTATATTCTCTTGCAGGCCACGTAAAACAAAGTGCTGTACCAGATTTGGCCTGTGGGCCATAGGTTCGACACGTGATGGGTATGTACCTAAATTATATATGGTAATTACAGTCTCACCTATTCATTTCTTATGAGCACGGGGCTACAAAAGTTAAATAAAACATCAAAACTAAATGAAAATGATCAAAATGTATTTGTGTGTTCAGATGCCCTGAGAGGACAAATTCATAGAACATAGAACGTCATGACAATCAGATTAAATCGATTAAAATGTGTTTCAGAGAGAAGACTTCGACCAACAGGAGGGTTAATTCATGTCCAGTATTTTTCATTTCATGTTGTTCTTTCACATAACTGAGAAAAAAAGTGTAGAAAAATAGCTTACCTCAAATTAGGCAAGCCATTAAATGAAATCTCCTCAAATTTGTAAATTGCTTTTTTTTTTTTTTTTGTTGAAAATATGCACCCACCAAGGACATATCAGGAAGGTAATCTTTTTTCCATGATAAAGATGAGAAAAACAAGAGACAAAAGTGGAATTTAAAAATAGAAAATGTAACTTTTTTTATTGTTGACAACAAAAGGTGAGATGGAAATACACTTACACATACAGGCAGGACAAAGTGATCAGAGAAACAGTTCCCCCCTCCTGCTTGGCACCTGAATCCTCCTCCATGCAGCACCTGTGGACACTCAGTGAGCTCTGTACTGTACATCTACAGAGGTCGACCGATGTGAGAGGGTCTGGATGAAATGCATGACGCTTGGGTTAAAGAAACAACAATTCAGGTGGATGGTTGCAGTTAAAGGCGCTACAAGCAATTCTGGTGAAAAATGGTTCACTGTGAAGTTTCATTCCCAGGTTGTTGAATACCAATACAAATATATTATCTGTTTTTGCAAATGAACCCCTCAAGTCAAAGTATTCCATGTGAAAAATGGTCTTTCCTGTTTATATCCATCCTGGACAACAAACAGAATTCCAATTCTGAGTTAAAGTCACATTTTTTAAAGGAGAAATCTGTAATATACTTACTGCAGTAAATCACAAAATGACATGAAATACCCACTTCTCCAACAGCAGCCCTGCAGGCCAGTATGTTCTTTGAATTTTCCATTCTGGTGAGAAAAGGATTGCCTATTGCGCTATTCATTCACTTCACATGGAGCTAAAATTAATGCAGAATGTTTGACAAAGTAGTTAGTGTTTGTTAATGAGTTGTAAGAAATCATTAGTAATCTTTTAGAAGGAGTCGATGTTTATAACGGTTAAACTGAGTAAAATGTTAATGGAGTTTGGCAGAGAGAAGGCAGGAAGTCACTGAGCTCCAACTCCAGAGTGTTATTTCAGAGCAGTGGGCTTTTGTTTTCAGGGTAACAGGCTTAGCTCAACAGACAGCTGAGTTATAAACAGCTGATCAACTTACAATGTAGGACTCGTCATTAGCTGTCATCGTGTCAAAGTGTAATGTTGCCAATGTCTTGCACTTGTGTAGATCGATGTCCCTGCAGCCTGCAGGTAACCTGTGCAAGCTTTAAGTCTGGAGTCTGGATCTGCAACCTGCAGCTCCAAACTCACATGCTGCCTTTTAGCCACTCTCCATTGGCTCCTTATGGCTTTGTTTTGTGTTTGTAATTTAAATTTTCATTTATTTTCCTTTATCGAAAAAGCTGAGAAAATTTCAAGCCCAAATCAAATTCATAAGTTTTGAAAAAGTTTTACCAGTTACTTAACTTTTGTTGACATATTTTGCTTTTCTTCTTTAGATAAATTTGAATCTTTGAGTTTTAAAAACCGCCAACAATTGTATTTTAAAAAATACTGACTAAATGCATTGAAGTGACAGTGAATGATGTTTAAAATTTTTATATTTTCAATTAAAAACATAAAATTTTCAGGCACCAAAATAATTGAATCAGCAAATAACTGAACTCACTTTTAATTCAAGGCAAACTGAGGACCGTGGAAAGCAGCACTGGATTGTGACTTTGCATACAGTGACTTAGTTGGCTTTGTAGTGAGCAAACGTGTTTGAAAGTTGAAGCTGTAAGTAGATCGAGGTTTGGATAAATTTAGACCACTAAAAGGTCGGTAGAAATCAATCACATGGATTCCACAAAATAAACCACTTCTACTGGCCTTCTCACAGCATTTAAAAACAACACAACTTTGGAGAAAATCAAGTAATATCAATGGAATTGTCCCAATTAGTGGATCTGATCACATAGGGAGAAGCGTATGTGCTCTCAGCTTTCATGAATTTTGGCTCACGTATTTTGCACCACTGACTGATAGCTGAGTTGAACCATCCATTTTATTATAACTCTGATACAGGCTGGTTTGTAGAAGCTAAAACAGCAGTTTAGAAGCTATTGTAGCTGGGTGGTGTTTTTTGCAATGCTGTGTGGATTAGGCTAAACTGACTGTGCCACCTTCTGGTGTGACCAGGCCATCAAAAGTTCCATTTAATTTTGCCTTTGCTTCTGAAAGAGAACAGTCTGGAGGCGTTTTTCACAACAGTACAACACCATCTCACTGCAGTCTGTCAAACAGTCACGAAATTGAATCCATTAGATTTGAGTGCATAGACACCAATTTTCCATTTTTTTCATGACACTCATCACGACTTTCAAACTAATCCACCATCGTTCTCATTCTGCGGTCAAAATAGCAATAATTAATATGCAACATCTATTCACACTTTCAAAATAAAGTTGGGAGACAGCAATATTATTTAATGAATTTGTTGAAAAATACAAGGTTTACCAGTGCTTGAGCAGTATTTCTGCCTTTTTTAAACCAAGAAGTGAGACAGGGGTCCTCAGGGTATAGCTAACCCTTTTTCTGCCTGATTAAATCAGGTTTTTGTCAAAAACTGACAGAGCTGATGAAAATCTGAGACACAACTTTAAAGGGCCAACATTTTCATTTAAAAAAAGATTTTAAAGCCAAAATGATTTTTAAATTGTTTGAAATTGTGAATTCTTGTCTGGTATAAGGCTGTTTTATGGCACAGAGCAAGTTTAGAAATAAAAAAAATCAAAACAAAACAAAACATTTCTTGAATTACATATATTTCATATGTATAAATCCTTAAAGAATACATTTTCACAAAAAAAAAAGGAATTAGTGTTGGTATTAATCGTTTTTAAAGTTTTTTGGTAGGACGTGATTTGTCCCAGTTCTCAAGAACGGGTGATATATTTAGGATTCAGGGAATGCTGTGGATCTAAAATCATTTTCCCATATCCAACAGCTGCATTTACATATTAAATGATATCTGATATGAAGAGCTCTGTTGCACAAACAAAACTTGTCGTCATTTTCTAGAGAAATTCTTTGCCTTCTTTTCCATGTAAAATCACTGAGGGGGTTCCAGAGGTCCCTCGGGTGGTCCCATGGATCCTCATCATGGTGTCCTGGTGTCCTCAGTGTAAACCATTATACTCCAATTGAATAGTAGTAAATCTTTTGATTCCTGGAACAAAATCTGATCAATCATAAACACTCTGTAATCTGAAGACAAATAAATACTGTTGCGTATTTCCAAACAATGTCACAAACTGGTGACAACAGTCTCTAGATCCACAACAACAAACACAGATAAACTGAAAACACTCATTATATGGTGAAGAATTTGTCCAGAATGTCACAGGCTGGTGTCAGCTGTCTTCATCTTTGGGGCGCTGACGGAGTTGGGTAGTGTTGCGGTGTCAGGCTGGGCGTCCCTGCAGAAGAACACAGCAGGGTTTTTACAGGCCCACATTGCCACCTCTCCTCCGCCGCCTCCTTTCCCGGGACTTGAACTCGACAGCCGGCTGTTATTATTCACTCCCACGCGGCTCACGTAGCGGTCCCTGATCCTCTCCGCCTGGTTGAGCCGGATCTCACGGTTCTGGGTGTGGCTGGACAGGTACGTGCCAATATTTCTGGTCCGATAGCCCTCCTCTCTGCTCCGCCCCAACAACATGGATATATTAGGGTTCCTCAGGGCATAGATCAGAGGGTTGATGGCTCCGTTCGCCCAGGCCAGCCAGATAGCCACCGTGTCCATTGCGGGGTTGAACGTGTAGTTCCCCATTGCTGTAACCAACCCCATTAAACAATATGGCCCCCAACAGAAAATGATAAAAACAATCATAATCAGGACTGTGGTGGCTGTTCGCATTTCACTGTAGAATCGCAGTAAGTATGCGTACGTCGTCACCGGCCTGACTCGGATCTCAGAGAGACGAACTGTCTTACAGATGTTATAATGACAAAAACACATGAGGGAGAATGGCAGTAAATAGCACACAACGATAAGGCAGATGCTATAAGCCGTCCCCATGCGTGAGGTTCCAGAGTGGAACACGTACATACAGTGGTAGAACCCTTGCTTATGGATTTCTGTTGGTGTTCGGATCAACAGATACCAAGGCAGAGAGAAAACGACTGCAGTTAACCACACAGCAATCAGCAGCTGAGTTGCTTTCTGGCGGCCGATTTTAGCCTGTGGCTGTCTGACGATGGCGTAGTATCTGTCGAAGGAGATCAGAGTCATAGTCAGGGTGGAGATGATCCCGAAACAGGTGTTGAAAAAGCCATTGGCTACACAGAAACGATCCCCGAACATCCAGATACCGTCCTTACTGAAGAGCATGACGAAGGAGAATGGCAGACACAGAACAGCCGTGAGGAAGTCCGACAAGGACAGCGACATGATGAACGCGTTGGTCACTGTCCGAAGCTGCCTGTGCTTGATGATGACGATGACGACGGCTGAGTTGCCGAGGCTGGACAGGAGGAAGATGGCAAGGAGTACCAGGGCCTGAGCCGCCACCGTGATGCCCTGCAGGACAGAGTTGCTCTCGGCGGCGCTCAGCACCGACGGTGTTGACGCCTGGTGGATTTGACCAAGCTCGCTCCCTCTTTGGTCCCTGAACGCTGAGAGGTTTCCTGTGGTTCCCACTGTGGCCTCTGTGGTGGTGGTCACCAGGCTGGTCACTATGGAGACAACCCTAAAGAAAAAAAACAAAAAAGATAAAAAATAATCTGATAAAAGAGTAAGTAACAATTATGACTTCATTGATTATGCAGCACTTCTTCAGGGGAAAAATATGTATTTTTGATTTTGGGGTGAACTGTCCTCTTATAGATTCATTTGTTCAAGTCCTGAGGGAGCCATTTCCAGGAGGCTGAGAATTTGTAACCACGCCACTGATGCTGCAGGGCTGATATCTGATTTATTTAAAGGCCATCAGTTTATTCTACACTTGAGAGATGAAATCAATTCTGCTTACTAATTGTATCTCTGCTGAAATTAGCTACTTTCTCTATTTTGATTGTTAACCATTTGTTGCTGTCAGCTATAGGTGACTGTAGCTCCAGGAAATGGTGTATAGATGGTGCAGGTGCCCCATTGTTGCAGGCATAAAAAGGTTAGCTATACCCTAAGGACCTTTGTCTCACTTCCTGGTTTTAAAAAAAAATGGCGAGAATACTGCTCAAACACTGGAAAACTTTCTAGTTTTAGACAAATTAATTGAATAACATTTCTATCAGATGTCTCAACGGTAATATGTTGACTCTGTAGTCCTAAATCAAAGCTAAATAAAAATTATGGTTTAAAAATATGTATTTTGTTAACTATTTTGTTAAAATGTCAACTCCGTAAAACTTTCCAGCAGACTGAGTTAACAAATATTTAAAAACTATTAGGCCGGCCCTTTACAAGGTTTAACAGTGAGTTTGATCTTTAACAATATATTTCAAAAGTCAAAATCAACCTCACTAAAAATTCAGTTCTGCCCCCATTCTCAAGAATGAGTGTCCTATACTCTGGAGCCACTCACATGGAAATCTGCACAGTGATTTAATTTCAAAGAAGAAAGGAAAAATGGAAAGATGGTTGGACAGAGTGACTTACCTTGGAACAACAGGTGAGGCGGTGCCCAGCTGGTCAGTGAAGCTTGGACCAGAGGTGTCAGCTGTGTAGTTGGAGCCGCCGCTGCCCCGCAGGGCTGTGCTAACAGGTGAATCCATCGACGAAGCACAGAAACAGCACAACAAAACTCATCCCTCGCCGCACACACATCCATTCAGATTAGAGTCAGTCTGTGTTGGTGTCCTGGATTCAAATGCAGCTGCTCATAACTCATTCATTTGCAGATCCCTATTTCATTATCTCTTCATTATCCATCATCAGAAGACAGGAAAATACAAAGGGAAGTCAAATCTGTGCTCATAGGCTGACACTGACTTAACAGGCTGGTTTAATGAAACGGTCATTGTGCAATATTTTGTTACTTTTGTATGTTAATGGCAGAAGAAAACAAAAGTGTTTAAGATGAAAAGATGTAGAACTGATGGATACCACTGCCCTGTGAATAATCATATGTAAAGACAATTATCATTCCTTGTTGCAACAGCTACTGGCTCTGCATTTTGTATGCCATCAAACTCCCCGGTGTCCTTCTATTGACGCCCAGCTCTCAGCATTAAGAGGCCACTGACTGATGCCACGATTGATCCACAGCCCGTCATAAAAACTGCATGTGTACAGATTAAGCTACTGCTGGTTTAATTCAACATCAGAAAAGATTTCCTTTATAACTGGAACCACGTTGTCTGTTTTAGCTACTTTCATTTTAATTCTGTTGGTAGAAATATATTGGTATACTCTTGTATGTTTACACTTGTGAATTTTGATGGCATATTCCCCCAAAATACGTGCTTCACTCATTCATTTTGCTTGTTAAACTATCAAATTTAATTTGTGGTATTATTTTGCTGTATTATGATATATTAAAGTGTCACTGCATTCCTGTAATACTTGATACAGGTAATATGATGGAGTAATACTATATCTGGGGTTGTTCTGATATGAATACCAGTATTGGAAATGCATCCATTAGTGGCAAATTATTGGCACCAATCTAATACTGCATAATTTGTTGTAATATAACTACTACTTTGCAGCTGCTTCCTATAGCTTGGAAACAGGACCCTGCTATTTCCCAGTAGCATCCCGCATGCTAATTTTTTTTAACCTGCATCAGGCCACAAAACAGCAGCTATACTATCACAATCCATAGAGAGTTATCAGCATACAGCTGTTAAAAGATAAAAATGACAAGCCTTTATGTTTGATGCACTGGTACTCTGTATCATCCGATACAAAAAAATTTCAGGTATCATAAATGGTACTGGGGGGAAAAATATGCTGCATTCAAGTGGAATTTGTGAACTTGTAATTACGAAACGGAAGACGTGAAGAGAACATTGTGAACCCCGAGCTTAACAGAAAACATGCAGTTTGCGATGTCGAGCACACAACCCCATTTGAACACACCAAAAACACTGGAACATTTATAACTGTATCTACAGTGATTTGAAATAAAAACTGGTAAATACATGCACCAGTTTTAGATTTGGCCCTTGCTATCAGCCGGTATGCAGACTTCAGGTGTCGGAATCGTTATTGGTAAAGAAAAAATATGCTGCAATTCAAATGGATCTCCTGAACTTGTTATTAAGAAACGTAACACGTGAACAGAAAATTGTGAACCTGGAGCTAACAGAAAACTTCCAGTTCACGATATCATGAACACGACATTGAGGGGGAGGCGTTTAAATTGGCTCATCTCGCAAACATGGCAAATACGACCCCACTTGAACACACCAAAAGCACTGGAATATTTATAACTGAGGCTACAGTGATTTGTAAATTACACCTTCTAGACTATTTAGACTAATAGTCTGATAAACACAAAATAAAAACCTAACAAAATATATATTTTTACATGCACTTGTTTTAGTATTGAAACATCACTAGTACAGTATTTAGCCTGGAAAAAAGCATATATTTTTAGCTAGCCATAGTAAGCTAGTTAGCAGCTGCAGCTGTTTTTGTTAGCCTCATGTTACCATAAAGAAAAGCCTGAAAGCTTTATTGAAAAAACATAAGCTAACTCAATATTTATTGGACACATTTTGGTCTCCATATTTCTTCGCAAGAGTAGTTATTTTAGTTCTTTGCAGTATGTGAAAACTCGCAGAGTCGTGCCTTTTGACATTTAGTTAAAGTATATTTGCTAAATGAGCATAAATGTCCGTTATTCGGTTGTCTCCTGTCTTCCTCATGCTCCCTCGGCCCCTCAAACTTTGACCATTTTGTTCCAGTGTGTCCACAGTAACCCCCACACAGACAAGCTACGGATCTCTGTCAGTCTTTTCGCTCCAAACGCTTGTTGTCCTCATGTTTCAGCTTTGTTTAGTAGCTTTAAATGAGCGTTATTCTCCTCTGGAGGTTCTGGAGAACACACAGAAGACGGCGTGTACAGCAAAGTCACCGTGTAGCCGCAGCTCCGTGTCAGTACTGAAGGCTTCAGCACATGTGTTGGTGAGGTTTTGGCCTGTGAAATCCTTGGTGAGGAGAGCTGAAGACAGTCAGTCCATGTCTCGGTCCACAGCTGTGTCCACCGCCGCTGCAAGAGAAAACAAAACACCGCTGGACAGAGAGCCAGACAGACGGACAGCGACTCCGTCCACCCTGTTGAATCCTGTCAATAAAACCACAGCCTGCCTCGCTGCTGTTCCTCTACATCTCCATTAATGTCAGCAGCTGCTTCAATAATTCCAGGTGTGAGCGAGCTTCATCTCTCTCGCTCCCTCTCTCTCTCTCTCTCTTCTCTGTCTCGGGGTCTCTCTACCTGCCAACGACCCCCATCTCTCTCCCTCTCTGAAGCCACGCCCTCCATATGAACGTGTGACGTTTTATACAGTTGCCATGGTAACTGGTGATCGATTTTGCATCTGTATCCCTGTGAAATGACATTATAAATAAGGTGTTTGCAAAATATGCTCTTGACATTTGATATATAAACCATCAGGTGATCAAAATCCATTTGAGCAGTACTGATCTCTGGTTTGGACCATCATTGGTCTGCAGCTGTTCACAGCTGCTCTGAGTCTGTTTAAGGTGAGATGAGCTGATGCTACTAGACAAGATAAGCATGTGCTGCAGAAGTGTGTTAAAGGGATGGTAGACACAAAAATGAAAACAGGAAAACAGTGTTGCAGAATCTCCCAAACAATGGAAGTGAATGGTGACCAGATGTCAAACAAAAAAGAAAAAAAAAAAAGCAACAGAAAAAAACAAAACAAAACATTTAATGTCTCCATACTGCTCCTCTAGTGTGATCTAACTTTCCCAAAGTCCCAACATGCCAAGATCATTTGAATCAGGTCATTTACACCATGTTTTTAGCTTAAATATTTACTATAGATCCTTAAATTGGAGTCACGTTTACGTGCATGCCATTTGAACTGGGTCTGTGTGATGTGACAGTTTACAAACGCCATGTTGGGACTTTAGGAGACTTGGATTACACGTTTGAAAACTGGTCACCTTTCACTTCGTTTGGGAGATTCTGCAAAGCTGTTTTCTGGTGAAACTCCAGCGGCAAAATAAACCTGACCCTCAATCAGCATGAGGGTGAGGAGAAAATGACTGAATTTTCATTTTTGGGTGAACTATCCCTTTAAGCTGGTTAGAGGACGGCTGCATAAACTGCCTATTCTTAATAAAATCACTAATCAATTGTCATGCATGGTGTCTTCAGCAGGGTTCTGATGAAATAAACAGTAGAGATGTGCTTTTATTCAGATTGAGCAGCATGACATCCATGGTTTGGAAGTCTATGCTGCCCCAAAAAATTTGATTAATTTAATCAAGGGAAGAGACAAATCAATAAAAAAAAACCAAAAAAAAAAAAAAAAAACCTCCATGTTCCGGAATTGACATCTGTGTTTAATAAAAATGTAATGACTTGGAGGTTGGGCCATCACAAGGTTTAATGGCCAAAAGTATGATCTTTTAAAACATATTTTTCAGCATAATTGAAGAATATAAATCCAAACCCCCTCAAAATACAATTTTGTCCCAATCTCAAGACAAACTGAAATTCTGGTGTGAACTATTGTAAAAAAAAAAAAAAAAAAAAGGACACCTACTGTATTCGGTGGGTGTATTTATAGGGAAAGAGTTCCAATCACTGCTGAATATTAAAAATGTTTTATCATCTGACAACAACCACTACGCCTCTATATAAAAACACACAAAAAAATTAGTAACTATTGAATTATTCAAAGCCCGCAGAGGTACACTAATTTCTTAAAATGACCTTAAAGAGTCATTGAGAAGTTTGTGAGTTTGATGGTTTGTCTTGAGCGTGTCATTATAGACCTGACCAGCGTTTTATCATACTTAATTAATTTATGTACGATTTTTAAAAGATCTTATAAATTAATTTTATTTATTTAATTTTCTAGTATATAGGACAAGTTATATGGCACTGAAAGGACATGCACTTTTTGATGTTTTTTCCACTGGAAAGACACTGTGGTTGTTGGGGCCAACAGGTGGCCATTGGGCCACCTGGAGAGCATTTATCATGTTTTATCTATAGGGCATCCTATAATGTATTTTCAAACATGAGGACATAGTGGGGGTAATCACCCACCCGTCCCACCTCTGAGTCCACCAGTCATCATTATACATAGGAGTACTCAGCACCGTATAGAATCAATAGGATTTGTCCTAGCTGTTCATGAACGCTTTTTGAACAATTGTTGAGTCTCATTCACAGGATGTCTAAAACCAACGCTTTGTGTTGGTAACAGTGTCCCACGCAGAGCAAATTAATGAGAAGACAAGGAAAGTACAGGTAGAGGGCAGGGTCTCTGCAGATACAGACACAGCCACACACACCTCTAATGGGTCATAACTCATAATTCATTTGAATTTCATTTGATTGCCAATTTGAATATTGGCAGCCACACACCTCCATAACCAGTAGACCATACTTATAACACTCGAGGGCCACCTTATATCAAACACAACTTAAACCATGAACAGAGCAGCAGCCCTCATCTGAAGGATTCTGAGCAGACAGTGGATTGACATGGTTCTATATTGATTGATTACACACATAGCAGCTATTTAGGGTGTGTTGTCTTGTGCAACAACAGAAAGGAATGTTTTGTTGTTTTTATCATTAGCTGCGGTTATAAGATTTATTTATTTTTCATTATATTTATTAATTTAATTATTTTATCTTCTAATTTTCTAAGTATTTATTCATTTGTTTTGTTTTGTTTGAATTATATTATAAATAATTGAGGAGACTATTTTAAAAACTTCCTGTAAGAAAAAAACTACTTCCGGTTTGTGTTACCTTATTTTCGTCCGCATCCGGTTTGAGCACCAGATGAAAATACGGCAGCGGCACTGAGGAGAAAACCTCGATTTAAATCATTATTTGGTCCAAAATGTGTAAGTTACATTTTTGTTTCATATTCAGTTTTTATCTGATGATATTCAGCGTGTTAATATAGTCTGACCGCCCCGTGGCTCATCAGAACTATGGTTTTATTAGCTACTTAGCTAACTAGCTGTCAACTAGCTAACAACATCCCACTGCACCAGCTGTAATGACTTCAGCTGAAATGGTTCACTAGAAAACATTTATGTAGTTAAATTAACCGACAGCAGTATTCATGGCAGTTTAATTAGCGACCTGTCAAAGTCACGTTTTGTCCCAGCTGTGGAAATATGTTCCACTTTTCTCCTTAACTGCCTTGTGCTTCTCTTGGTCGCTAGCTAAGCTAAGCTAATGAGATGCTTCTTCTTCTTCACTGAAAGCTCTATAGTTTAAAATAACGTCGGCTGCTTTATTGACATGAACCAGACATCCGTCATATTTACTTTTAAACACTGAACAAATAGAAAAGATGGAGGAGAAAGGCTCGAAAAAATGACGCACACCACGTTATAGCTGCATATTAGTTATCAGAAAATACTGTTGACTTGGTCAGATATGAAAGACATAATTTACACCATCCTGAATCTTGACTGCAGATCCTTGGCTTGGAGTAATGTTCCAAGACCATGTTTTGTTTTTATTTTTCCATTTGTAATCTGGTCACCTTTCACTTCAATTATTTTGGAGACTGTTAAACTCCAGCAGTGTTTTGTGGACTAAAAAACTAAATCCAACCTGCAATCAGAATGAGGGTGAGTAGACAATGACTGAATTTTCTTTTTTTGGTTGAACTATCCCTTTAAGCAATACACAGAAACTCACTGCCTAAGACTCATTAAGTTCAGGCAAAACTGAACAAGTAAAATCACTGCAATAAAATGTAAAATTATGAGATTGTCTCCGTCATTGCAAGCATTTTCTCTTGCAGTCGTACTCATCAGAATTCTACCAGAATATTTAGGGTTTTTGTTCCTTCTAGAAAGCCACAACTGTCTTATGTTCTTTACTTTGAATAGAAAACAGTCTGTTGGTTGAAAAATACTTGATAACAGACAGGTTCCAGATACAGTAAGTGTAAAACTGGGCCGGGGTAAGTTCACTGCTTTATGGTTCCATCCTGGATCAGCAGTCATGATGGAACGTCACATATAGTGATTCATGTAAGGGTTACTGTACAGTGAAGTGGGTCATTATGGCAGAATGCAGGAGGTCTTGAATCACCCTGAAGGAGATGTTTTCACATTTACATCAACACCTGCTTATTGTACATTTTCCTGTTTATTGTAACACTACTTGCTTCAAAAAAGATAATTAATTTGATGCAAAATATCGATTAAAAATGATTTTATTGATTTAAAATAAGGTTGCAAATTGTAAGCACTTGATTGTTGACAGTAACTATCAGTTAACCATTTTAAAAAACATAAAAATTGTGTATAAGCATTTTTTCCCCTTCAATCAAAGTTTTATTTCCACAGCAACATATTTTGTATTCTCTGACAGCATTACATAGCCTATGAAACATATAAAACACATATACTTGATTATAAGGTAAAATGACATGAGAATTAAGTAAAATTACTGTTACCAAACCGCTGTATTGACTTGACAGTGTTGACGGCTGTATAAACTGTATGTCTTTGCAGCGGTGGCCATGAGCTCGACGTGTCCGGGCCTGTACTGTGGCAGGATGATGATCAACGAATCAGTGGAGGGAGACTGTGGTGTGAGTACTGAACGTCACATTTATGTCTGACTGCTGATGAACACAGGGTTAACTGGATGACATCATCACCTGTCATCCATCTGTGCTATAATAGAGATATTTTACCGTCTCTTATGTAATTATTGTTCTTGTAATGGTAAAGATGACACTCATTCAGATCAGGGAGAGAAAACAGTGAATTAATGAATGAACTTTAGTTCAAAGTGCTTTACAATTCAGCTGCAAATAAAAACTCAACAACAACAAAAATCACCCACAAAACAAATTAAAAATCCAAGTGCATGCACAAGGAGCAGCATGTATGAAAGATCTGGTCTACAGCTGGTTATAAGCCAAATTAAAAAGATATGTCTTGAATTGTCATTTGAAATTGTCTTCTAAGTCAGCGAGTCTAATGTGTAAAAGGCAAAATGTTCTAAATTGCATTGCTGACGGTTTTAGTGGTGACCCTGAGGAGAGCTAAAAGAGCACCTGTGGAGAATCTAAGGGTTCGTGAAGGATCATAAAATGAGAGGGAGTCTGTGATATGAAAGGGGTTGAGGCTATGTGGTGACTTAAAAACTAAAAGAAACACTCGAAAGTCAGTTCTAAAAGTTTTTTTTTTGTTAAATCCCTGGCAGCAGCATTCTGAATGGTTTGTAATTTTGTACTGGCTGCTTTTGGTCAGCGAGTATACAGAGCATTACAATAATCAGGACAAGTAAAAACTAAGGCATAAGCAAGCTTTTCAGCATCCTGCTGGGTCAGTAGAGGTCTTACCATTACAATGTTGTGTAAAGCAATGAATTAAAGTGGGCAGTAAAATTTAGCTCAGAATCTAAAATAATACCAAGCTTTCTCACTTGCAACCTTTCATGCGAGGCTAGATGTCCCAGGTCAGCAAGAATAGAATCCCTCTTATTTTTTTGGGCCAACCAGGAAGGCTAACTAAAAAGGGAAAGAGGGGAAAGTAGACTAAATGAAGTGTGGCTGTGTGAGACACTGTTTCTAATCCCAGCCACTCTGTCCTGGCAGGTATGTCCTCGTGGGGAGCGTACGAACCACCAGAAGGTGTGTCAACGCTGCGACGAGTCCCCCGAGCTCTACGACTGGCTCTATCTGGGCTTCATGGCCATGTTACCACTGGTGCTGCACTGGTTCTTCATCGAGTGGTACTCTGGGAAGAAGAGGTCAGCTTTATTTATGGCATAATTTTTTAAAATATTATTCTTTCACTCAAGTTTGAGAATTGGGACAAAAATGTATTTTAAGGGATTTTGATTTTTACAATAATGCTGGTGCTTTTTCATACAGTTTTAAATTGTTTGAAGTTGTTGTCTGGGTCAAGACTGTTTTCTGACACAGAGCAAGTTTAGAAATCGAAAGTATTAAAGCAAACCCAAGCATTTCTTAAATTACATATATTTCATATATATGAGTCCAGTTTCACAAAAAATAGAATTAGAGTGTTGGTATTAATGATTTTTTTTAGAGTCATGATTTGTCCCATTTCTCAAGAATGACTGCTTTATATTTTATAGATGTCATGTGTTGCTATGTCATCTGTGATGAATAACTTCAGTCGTGTGTTTCTGTTGTCTGATCTGTGTGTTGTTGTGTCTGTCGTTGTGCGTTCAGTTCCAGCGCTCTGCTGCAGCACATCACCGCCATGGTGGAGTGCAGTGTGTCAGCGGTGGTCACCCTGCTGGTCACGGAGCCGGTCGGAAAGCTCAGCATCCGTTCCTGTCGAGTCCAGATGCTGTCGGACTGGTACACCATGCTGTACAACCCCAGTCCAGATTACATCAACACATTACACTGCACCCAGGAGGCTGTCTACCCACTGTGAGTACTGTACTGACAACACGCCTGGACACTGGTTATTCTCCTGTTAAAAATTGACCCTCAAAAAAGGAACTGGCTGATGGACTCACTAACAGCTAATATATGTGCCTGATCACCCAACCCTTTTATGTCTGTCTTGTATTATGTGACATTTAACTTTTACAGACAATTACTATCCAAGTATTCTTCATACAGATATTAAGGAACTGTACTCTAATATACAAACTCTGTATTTTCACCATAGATAATGAAAGTAAAAGTGAAGGCAATAGTGAAGTGCCTTAAACATGCATTCTTTCTAAAGTCCAGCAGGGGGCGACAGTGGAGCTTATGAGAAAATGAGCCTCCTAACTTGTTTTATGACCTCAGTAATCAGTTTCAGTGAGTTCATGGTCATAATCACTAGTTCAAAGTCTTCATGTATACAGCATGATGTTCATTCAATAAATTATGGTCCCTTTTAGAACAAAATAGACGATAAAGCAGGGTATGATTTAGGGCGGGGCTACCTTGTAATCGACAAGTCGCTACCACGCCTAACCTCGGGTTCACAGTCACATCCAACCAGGACTTCATGTTATCTATTTTATTTTATTTACAAGGATAACACACATTAATTAACAGTAGAGCTGCAACAATGAATTGATTATCAAATTAATCAGCAACTCTTTTGGTAATCATTTTGAGCCATTTGTTGATAAAGAAAATGTCCATATTCTCTGATTTCAGCTTTTCAAATGTGAATATTTTCTGGTTTCTTTAGTTTCTTATGTCAGTAAACTGAATATATTTGTGTTTTTGACATAAAAAGACATTTGAGGACATCTCCTTGAGCTTTGGAAAACACTGATTAACATTTTTCAGCATTATTTGGCATTTTTATGGAGTAAACCTCTCACTGATTTATCAAGAAAATAATTGTCAGAATTATCAATAATTAAAATAAGCATTAGTTGGAGCCCTAGTCACTTCTATAAACACTAATTTTCAGCTGCAGTTGTTTGGCCTAGGGGTGTAGCAATTCATATCCTTCACAGCTCCACCCTCTTGCCAAATATGGTCACTTTTGACTCAAAGAAACCAAAATTGTAACAGTTATAAAACCAAACTCGATGCTTCAAAGTGATGGACCACAAACCAACGTGTGACATGTTTTCTAATATTTCTGACTCCATCATGTCTCCATCACGTTATTGCTCACTTTGTTCATCTGTGACTGAGTTTCCTGTTTCTCTCTGTCAGCTACACCATCGTGTTGATCTACTACGCCTTCTGCTTGGTGCTGATGATGCTGCTGCGCCCTCTGCTGGTGAAGAAGATAGCGTGCGGTCTGGGCAAATCCGATCGCTTCAAGAGCATCTACGCCGCTCTCTACTTCTTCCCCATCCTCACTGTGCTGCAGGCTGTGGGTGGAGGACTGCTCTGTGAGTTCACATCCAGCTGGTCCCAGTGTCTCACAGCTGTTTTCTTCAGTGTGTAACAGCGGAGGTTGACCTGCAGCTGTGTGTTTGTGTGTTTCAGACTATGCGTTTCCCTACATCATCCTGGTCCTGTCTCTGGTCACACTGGCTGTTTACATGTCTGCCTCTGAGATACAGGTAACTACACCCACTGCCCTGAGTTTCTTTTTAATACAGAGCACATTAAAAACATTAAAAACATTCGTAGCACCTGTAGTGTTTAGAAAGCCAAATCTGACATCGCTATGACAACAAAAACCACAAGACCACCTCTGACGTTTCAAATGTTCAGTTAGTTTTTCTTGTATAAAAATTTAAAAACCTACTCTAGCAAACATACTTTATCTTTTAAGAGCATTATGCTGAAGAATTCAAAATAAATGCTTTGACATAATCTGTCAAATCAGATATGCTTTCATCATTGGATTAATAAATAATAATATCAGTTTCCAATTATCAAGTGATATTTATGGGCCTTGATATTTATAGTACATCATGAAATGTAGTTCGACATGATGGGAGGGTGAAGTACTCAGGTCATGTGACTTCATGCCAGTATTCAAAAATATCATCATAATTTGTATCAAAAATCCAAAATTGCAGTGTACATAGAGAAAGACAGTGACTATGACGTGTATATGTGTATATTTTGGGGCAGTTTTGTTTAAGAAAGTATTTTTTAAGGACGATTTAATTTGTTTTTGTTGCAAAATAATGAATTACATTTTCACAGCTTTGATACTCAGACACTGAATGATGCATTGCTCAGACAGGAGTATAAAACGGGAACAATCTCTCACAGATATACTTCTGTTTTGAGGCCTAAACTCTACAGATTATCAATAATATAAATGTTTGAAATACTTTTTAGTCTTTTTTTTACTCTTAAATATCTATTATTGATTGATTCACCAGTGTAAACATACTTTTATGTGGTCACTGGTCAAAATGCTCTCAACTTTTTCCCCATTTGCTCAGCTTCCATTGCTGATGGGATGTTGCTCATGTAGAGGGATAATGAGATGTTTAGTTTCTAAATGTTAATAACTTATTTATTCAACAGTTAGGTTTGTTTCCAGCAGTCAAAATGTGCGTGAGTGTGTGGTGTTCAGTTTTTTTCATGTTTTAAAACTTTTTAAGCAAAATGTGAAAGAAAGCAGCTAATTATTTGTTTAAAAGTTGGCACAAAGACCGTTTAAAAAAAGGGAAAATGTTAAATTTATATCCTAAATGGCTTGCGTATCTCAGGAGATACAGAGTGTAAATTAGTTAATTTTCCAAAATATTTATACATGCTTGCCTATTTAAAGGTTCAAGTTTTTTTTGAAACCTACCATAAATGAGATTCAGCACACACTGATTTAAGAAGAAAAGCTGTGTCGCCTGTTACTTCTGTTAAAACAGTGGTGAAAAACACCTGGAGTAAATGCAGGGGTTGAGGTTTCACTGAAACACCGTTCTGACTGGTGTTTTAACCGAATCCTAACTTGATCAGAGCACACGAGGCCTGATCGCCTCAGAGGTTACCATATGACTTGCTGCTGACAAGCAGTGGAACAGAGTGCAGCTCAGTGCTTACTGCACACAAAACACACCGGCGCTACATTACATCACTTCCAGCAAACTTCACACAGAACAATGGTTTTAAACAAATATTCTGTGGTCCAGCTCAGCTAAAAATACAGAAACACACAATCTGTCAGCATGTTGTCATGAGTGTCGCGCACTACTGAGCCTGTTTGTAACTGATACTTCCTCTGCTCGGTTCACTGACACAGAGCAGAGGAAAGGAAGGAACTAGTGAGACTGTAATCACACTGAGCTGAAATCAAACACGTGCATATAAATTAGGTAAATAATAAACATTAAATATATATTACTTCAATTTAAATGTTGTCACAGCATAGTCCTAGTGAGCAACCATTATACACATTTTTAAAATACACATTTTTGTGTCATTATACACACAAATACACATTTTTAAACAATAATTCTTAATTAGCTTTGATTAGAAGGACTACAGAGTTGACATGTTATAGTTGAGACTCATCTGATAGAAATATTATTTAAAGAATTTGTCAAAAACGTTGACCAGTGCTTGAGCAGTATTCCTGACTTTTTTTCAACCAGGAAGTGTGACAGGGGTCTTTAGAGTATAGCTAACCCTTTTTATGCCTGGTTAAATCATGTTTTTACAAAATTCTGATGGAGTTGGCAGAAATCTGGGACACAACTTTAAAGGCCAACAATAAAAAAAAAATCTACTTTAAAACAAAGATTATTGTAATAGTGCATTATTGTACCTCTGCTATCAGTAGGTATTGTTAGTTTTAGATTTTGAAGGATTTTAACACATTTTTAAATAGTTTGAAGTTGTGAATTCTTGTCTGGAACAAGACTGTTTTCTGACTCAGAGGAAGTTCAAAAATAAAGCAAAGCAAAACATTTCCTAACTTTCTGTATAAATCTTTAAAGAAGACCTTTTCACCCAAAAATTGGAACAAGAATGTTGTTGCTGATAAGTTTTTAATTGTTATGGTAGGACATGATTTGTTCTAATCCTGAAGAATGCTTGTTGTATATATACTATTATCATTATTATTATTATATTAGAACTATTTCTCTTTCCTCAAGGCAATAAAGAAGGAAACATGGATTTAAATTAGCAATTTATTATTAACACTGAATAAAGTCTTGAACTATTGTTTTGGCACATTTTATACTCTGTAATGGGTAACCCTGGAATTAAGCACTCATGACAGCTGTTGATTTTTACGATCTTTCAGCTGTTAGACATCTTGAATATGTGCCTCCCCTGCTGGTATTTGTCTAAATAATATTGTTTTTGTGTTGACAGTTAGTGAAGCTGATGTCCCAGTGATATTCCTTCTAACCTGTTTTCTCTGTGTGCTCGCCCTCTGCAGTCCTTTAAGAACCTGGTTGCTAAGAAGAAGCGTCTGGTCGTCCTGTTCAGCCACTGGCTGCTCCACGCGTACGGCATCATCTCCATCTCCCGACTGGACAAGCTGGAGCAGGACCTGCCCCTGCTGGCCCTCGTGCCCGGCCCCGCCCTCTTCTACATCGCCACGGCCAAGTTCACCGAGCCCAGCCGCATTCTGTCTGAGGGCGGCAACGGACACTGACACACCCCGCTCCACATTCCCACATCCCACAGCCAGAACATGAGTTCTATTAAATGCTAGCAGTGAGCCACCAGGAGGCTTACAGCAGAGTGTCACTGAGGTGTTTGGATGGGATTCAGGTTCAGAGATAATGTGATCAGACCTGATCAACCAGTTAAAAACCATATAGTGATGAAATCATGAGGTGTTGAGCGTGGCTGGGCTTGTTTTTTAACTTGAAGAAACAACTTCAGGATCAACCAGTGTGGAAGACATTAACAGTTCCAGTGTTTTTGTGTAATTCTCTTCATGATTTGTAAAGCCATCAGAGTTCCCAGATCAGTTCACACTGCTGAGCGACATCTTATTTAAACACCGTAACTCGCAAATGTTCCCATGGGAACATGACTGCATGAAAACCGGCTCTTCACTCTTTGTTTGCACAGTCCAAGTTGAGAACTGCTCACTGAGTGCTCACATAACAGTTTATATGTCATGGTTGCAACTAATCTTGTTTTGTTATTGTTTAACTCATTCTCCTATAGTCTGTAAAATAATGATGAATGTCGATGACAAGTTTTGATCCAGTATAACGTCTATAAATGTCCAATATGTCTAAAAGCCCAATAAGATTCAATTTACAGTGATGGTGAACAAAAATCTGCAGAAATCTCCCAGTGGAGACGCTGCAACCAGATGGTATTTTAACTTGATCAATCAGCTTGAAGGGAAAGTTCACCCAGAAATGAAAATTCAGTCATTTCACCTACCCTCATGCTGATTGAAGGTCAGGTTTACTTTGTTAGCCTGCAAAACACTGCTGGAGTTTCATGGGAAAACTGTGTTGCAGAATATCCCAAACAATGGAGGTGAATGGTGACCAGTCACAGCACACACAGTTCAGACAGTGTGCATGTGAGCATAATCCAAGCTAAGGATCTACAGTGAAGATTCTGGCTAAAAACATGGAATTAATAACATTTTTTAGTCAGCTTGCAATATGGAGGCATTATATGTTTTTTTTTTTGTTTGTTGTTTTTTTCTTTTGTTTTTTTTTCTTTTTGCAGTTTTTTTTACATTTGAAAACTGGTCACTATTCATCAATTATCCCTTTAACAATAAATCAATTATATATGCATTTTCTAGTTCTACATTTACCTACAAATCCTGTTTTTGGAAAATCAAAAGCTACATTCGCTATTCAAGTTTTACCTTTATTTTGATTTGACACAAACCAAGGTGTATTGATAGTTTTTTATTTTTGCATTATTGTGCATCCTGTACATTTTCTTGTAAATACTGTTAATGAAGAGTGATGATGGCCTGGTTACTGGAAATTCAGAGGGCCGGGAGGCATCATAAAGTATAATCAAAGGACATCTCAGCTGCTCCTGTATTATCATTAAAGTCAGACGGCTGAGCATCAGGTCTTCTGAAAGAAGTGATTTTAAGAAAAAATCCACTTCTGAAGGTATTTCTGGAATCCCACAAGACTGAAAGAATATTCTGTACACTTAATGACAAAAACACAGTTAACAAGGTCCTTTGTTTCTTAATTTAAATCAAGATGTTTCTGGAAATGACATGACCCTGCTAATTTTAAAAGTTTTATTCATTTATTTTTTTGTATTTTAATACACTATGCCTTGTCTGCATTTTTCTGTGCTGTATAAAACAAGCAAAGAGACGAGAAGAAAGTCTTGCAGGATACCGGAAGACACTTTGAAGCTGTACTAGGTGTCACAAGTGTCAAACATGTTCTATAGGTGAGAAGAAACATGTAAATAGTGTCACTGCTGTGTATTTTACTGAACTTAATTCTGTTTGTCATAAAGATAATTGTCAGCCCTGTGATGAACAACTTGTTCAGGGTGCACCTGCATGTCGCCTAGTGTCAGCTGGGACAGGCTCCAGCCCCCCACAACCCTCCAGGGATAAGCAGTTAAAGGAATAGTTCACCCAAAAATGAAAATTTAGTCATTACCTACTCACCGTCATGGCAGTTGATGGTTGGGTTCATTTTGTTAGTCCACAAAACACTGCTGGAGTTTAACAGTGTTGTAGAATCTTCCAAACTGCTTGTCCTGTGCTTGCATGCCGTCTGATCTGGATGTGGTGTGACGGTGTACAAACGCCATTTCAGGGCTTTAGGAGACTTGGATTGTACCAGACGAGCAGTATGGAGACATTTTACATTTTTTATTCTGTTGTTTTTTTATGTTTGAAAAGTGGTCGCCATTCACTTCCATTGTTTGGGAGATTCTGCAACACTTTTCCTGTGAAAAACTAAACCTAACCTTCAGCCTTCAAGAGTGAGTAGATAATGACTGAATTTTGACTTTTGAGTGACCTTTTTCTTTAAGGACAATGACTGAATGATTGAATAAATAAAGATAAAATAATTCAATGAAAAACCTTAAAGCACCAGTCTAGGGTCAGGCATAAGGGGAAATGTTTATTCTTTAAATCATGGGTTAAATGTTGGTTTAAAATATTCAAAAATTATCCACTCATTTTTCCCATCATGTCTTGCCTTAATACTCTTCTGTATGTCTGTAATGGTGCTTATGTGATGCTGTTTTGTCCTTTGTGTCCTGAACCGACCTGTAATCCTTCAAAAGGCCTTCAGTGGTTGATGAGTTGAGGCTGCTGATGTACTGTATATATATATATATATATATATATTTATAGTTGTAAATATATGTATGTTTGTAAGTAGTGAACGTTAAAACTACAGATGAATGTTCCACTGTATTTAAAGTTGTGTACCTTCCTGTATGATTCCAGTGTAAGTCTTTGACACTACATGTGTTCTGAATCTATTAAATCTGTGCAGTGAACCGAGGCAGCATGAGCTCACACATTAAGTATTTATGAGTCTTCTTTATGAGTCTTAAAAACATACTGTATCCCTGCTGTCTGAGTCACACAGGCACAACTGACTCATGCTAACATAATCCAGCTTCATCCAGCACAATATGCAGAGTACACACACAAAGCAGGAGCCTGTTTACAGAAGCAGCTATACAACAATCAGGAATAACATTATGACCACCTGCCTAATATTTTGTTGGTCCCCCTTTTGCTGTCAAAACAGCTCTAACCCTTCGAGTCATGGACTCCACTAGACCCCTGAAGGTGTGCTGTGGTATCTGTCACCAAGATGTTAGCAGCAGATCCTTTAAGTCCTGTAAGTTGTGAGGTGGGGCCTCCATGGATCGGACTTGTTTGTCCAGCACATCCCACAGATGCTCGATTGGATTGAGATCTGGGGAATCTGGAGGCCAAGTCAACACCTCAAACTCGTTGTTGTGCTCCTCAAACCATTCCTCAACCAGTTTTGTTTTGTGGCACGGAGCATTATCCTGCTGAAAGAGGCCACAACCATCAAGGAATGAAAGGGTGTACATGGTCTGCAACAATGCTTAGGTAGGTGGTACGTGTCAAAGTAACATCCACATGGATGGCAGGACCCAAGGTTTCCCAGCAGAACATTGTCCAAAGCATCACACTGCCTCCACTGGCTTGCCTTCTTCCCATAGTGCATCCTGGTGCCATGTGTTCCCCAGGTAAGCTACACACACACACCCGGCCATCCATGTGATGTAAAAGAAAACCTGATTCATCAGACCAGGCCACCTTCTTCCATTGCTCCGTGGTCCAGTTCTGATGCTCAACAATTAGAGCAACAGTAGCTCATCTGTTAGATCGGACCACACAGGTCAGCCTTCACTTTCCACGTGCATCAATGGTCGGCCATGACCCTGTCGCCGGTTCACCGCTCCTTCCTTGGACCACTTTTGATAGGTACTGACCACTGCAGACCAGGAACACCCCACAAGAGCTGCACTTTTGGAGATGCTCTGATCCAGTCGTCTAGTCATCACAACTCACTCAAATCCTTGCACTTGCACATTTTTCCTGCTTCTAACACATCACCTTTGAGGACAAAATGTTCACTTGCTGCCTAATATATCCCACCCACTAACAGGTACCATGATGAAGAGATAATCAGTGTTATTCACTTCACCTGTCAGTGGTCAGAATGTTATGCCTGATCGGTGTATGTTCCAGAATCAAGGGATTCAAGTTTAAAAAATAAACTATGTGCCATATGTTGTGAACTCACAGGTTTGCTGTTGTCTGTTCATAGTGAAGTGGAGCTGGAGCCACCTTGACAATATTTTCTAAGTAAATTCTTAATTTGTCATGTAAAGCAGTGTTTCTCAATCCTGGTCCTCAAGGCCCACTGCCCTGCATGTTCTAGATGTTCTGGTCATTTAGCCAATGTTTTTACCCAAAGCGTTTTACATTGCCTGTACTACTGATATTACAGCTGCAACAATTAATCTATTATTAATCTTTTATTACCATTATTGCTAATTATTTTGATAATTGATATGAGTCATTTTTAAAGAAAAAAGTCAAAATTCTCTGATTTTAGCTTCTTAAATGTGAATATTTTCTGGTTTCTTTACTCCTCTCTGACAGTAAACAGTATATATATTTGGGTTGTGGACAAAAGAAGACATTTGAGGACGTCATCTTGGACTGGTAAACACTCAAAATAGTTTTTTAAGCTTTAGTATGTTACACAGTAATTCCTGATCAGTTTCAGGCAGACAGCACACCATCAACCTGATTTTTCTGAGGGGTTGTGACTCAAAAAATGTAGAGAACCACTATACAAAAGCAATAATCACCAGAAGGCAGCAGTTTACAGTGATTTTAGAACAGACTTTTAGAAAAGCTAAGGTACCTGAAGGCCAGAAAAACTGAAAAATTTGAAACAATATAGAACAGAAACAACACTGCTGTGACAAATGAACTCATCTTGGATCACATGTCACCTTTTTCTATATATTGCTGTAAAACTCAGAGACAGCCAAAGGACACTTTTAGGAAGGCTCACTTTAATCATAGACTTTGCAATACATTTTGATTCAATATTTCTTTTGTAGGTATGCATAAATCTGTCTGTGTAAACACCTTATAAACAATAATTTATGGTCAAAAGAACTGCAGTTTGTTAAAACAAGGACAAGTACAGCCTGGCTACATGAAGTCACAGGTGAACATACTGCTCATCACCATCACTGATGATGTTTTATACTCAGTAGTAAACTTTAAAATCTGTGTGATGCCTGCAGGTCTGTTACCACAGTGTGTGGTCAGTTAACGTTAACACCTGCACGTTCCAATCATCTGTCAGCAAAATGAACAATAAAAACACAAGAGTAAAATATGATCAACTGTAAAAGCTACCTGAGACTCCCAGAACAATTAAAGGTAAAATTAAACCACAATCCTTTACATGCTCCCACACTGTTATATATTCTTTTGAAAGATGAGGTACTACAATGTTTTTTTTACATTTTGTCCCGTTCAATTTTCTTCAACCTACAGGCCAGTCATGAGGGGGATACATGACATTTTCTTGTATTCACTGTCACTAGACATTTTTACATTCTGCATTTCAACAAATGTTGAAAATAAAGTTGAAATGTCGAAAATGAAGCCAAAATATTGAGAATAATGTCGAAATTTTGACAACAAATTCAAATGTTGAGAACAATGTCTAAAATTAAGTAAAGTTGAGAATACTGAGAACACAGTTGAAGTATTAAGAATAAAGTGAATGTTGAGAATTAAGTAGAAATGTTGAAAGTTAAGTTGAAATATTGTCCGAAAAGTTGAAATGTGGGAAATGAAGTTGAAATATTTGGAATAAGGTTGAAATATCGAGAACAAAGTCAAAGTATTAAGACTAAAGTGGATGTCAAGAATAATCAGAAATGTTGAAAATGAAGTTGAAATATTGAGAATAAAGTTGAAATATTAAGAGTAAAGTTGAAATATGTAGAAATATCAAAAATAAATTTGACTTTTTTCTTGACATTTTAACTTTATTCTTTAATTGTAAAATAATCCTCTCATTTTCCCCCTATGTCTGGCCTTAATGCTCTTCTGTATCAACCGGTTTTATCAGACATTTTCTCTGCAGAAATACCCTTTATCCATATGCAACTGTTGTGCATTAGACTGAAAGGTTTTGTATGCAACATAATGCTGAAAATGTTAACTGTTAGTATTTGTCATTTGTTTCCTCAACTCTGAGCATTTAGTTTTAGTTCTGCTTAAAGGACTTGGTTACAAATTGGTTGTTCATCCAATATCACACTACTTCCTGCACTGGAACAAAAAGTTGAGAGTGAATGTAAATAGCTAACGGAAAATTTTGTGTTGCATATGTGGGTGATTCATAAGAGACAGAGTCGGCTTCATCGCCTCAGTTTGCAGCGTGAACATTCAGCTTTGGATTGTGGACATTTTCCTTATTTAAGGACAATAACAACACCTGAGCCTGAGACGGCTTTCAGAAGATATACAGCATAAACCTCAGTTCAAGCATGATGACACACATCTGATGATTAAAAACTGACTTTTTCTGTAAATTGCTCTCAACTAAAACAGTTAGGACAGCCAGGTTAAGACAACTGTGTAACTTAAATGTTACACAAACTTAAAGAAAAAGAAAGAACTTCACAATATAACCAAAACCCCAAAAACCGCATCTCATCTGATATAATGATACTGATATTCTGTTAATAGACTGACTAGCCCCAGTAAACTTTGTGAATGAACTAGGGTTGTCACGATACCAGAATTTCAGTAGTCGGTACCAATACCTGTGAATTTTCACGATTCTCGATACTAATTCGATACCACGAATTAAAAAAAAAAAAAAAAACACAAACACAGAAACTCTGTTACCGCCCTATTCAGCTTTTTTTTTGCCTCAGTTGAATTCGAGTCATATTTTCTGTGCCTTTCAAAAGCTTCAGTGATTTTTGGCTGTGTTAGTGTGTGACTTTCCTCCTGCTTCTCCTGGTCTGGCTCACACTGATACTGTAAAGGAAAAAAAAAACTTTTAGTTTAAATAACATAAGAGACTGTCAGACAGTATCTCATCATCACACCTTACGTATAATGACGCAGACCGTATCGTTACATTACGTTAAACGTCATCTACACGAGGGAACGACTGAGCGAGAGAGTAGAAGCCTGCACAGCTGCGCTTCAGCTGACTCTCATGCCAAACTGACAGAACATAGCAGGCATATTCGGGTTAACGTATAATGTGACAGTGACAACAGTGATAGTAAACGGAAACTCACTCACTTTGAATTCTCTGAACAAGTCGGGGTGCCTGTCTTTAAGGTGTTTGGCCAGGTTTGATGTGCTTCCTCCTTTCGTTTGAAAACTTCTGAGGCACTGTTTGCATGTCGGCTTGTTTGAGTCTAGAATTGCTCCGTATTCATCCGCCTCGAATGCAAAATATTTCCACACGCGACTCTTAGTACCTGTCTTGTCGACAAGCCAACGCGTTGTACCACTCTCACTTGCTGAAGCTATTTTTTCTAAGACGGCAGGTTTTATTCTTCAGCGCCACTGACTGCTCCGTGCTGCTCACACGCGTATAATGCCCCCGTCAGTTCCGCCAAGAATAGACACGGCTCGCCGAGGGAGAAGTAGTATATTCGGTTCTGATGGTACCAGAAAAAAGCAAGTATGGAATTATTTTTTTCGTGTTGGTATCGAATTGGTATCGGAAGTATCGGTTCTTGTGACAACCCTAGAATGAACTCAGCTGCAGTGTAGCTGTGTGGCAAAAATGTGGTTCAGTGTGTCGTTCTGTGGCCGTGTGGGGAGCAACTGTCACACTGCAGCTCTGCCACATCAGCACACACAAACTGGAAGACTATACATAGGTTGTTTGCATCCGGTATCAAAGTTGAGTTTTGTCGCTCCGTAAGCACTGGCACAAGAACACCACTGTGTCTGTTGAACACAGTTTCCAATACTAAATGGGAGTTTTATCCCAGTGTATCCATTTCTTATCTCTCTACAACATCAGTTAGGTCCATTTCTGTCAGTTCCTCTGAAATGTATCCCATCTGTATTTGTTGGATATGCACTGTCAGAGTTGATAACAGCAACCAGTAATAATCTGAGTACAGTAAGTTAATCAGGCAAAGCACAGGCACCAAGACACAGAGATATTTAGAGGCAACGTTGCTTACTTCTTCAGAATTTGCATTCCTCTCCACAGCTAGCCTAAAAAGTCTTACTGGACTTCACTACCAGCTGTAATTCTGATATTGGAACAATAACAATATTAATATAATAATAATAATATTGTGCATTGCTTGTATCTATAATAAAGTAAACATTTTACAGTAAGGTTTCACAAGAACATAACATGTACTGTGTGTCAACGTTACATTCAGACACTGTTTCTTATGATTGATTACTGGAGTCATTTAACTGCTGGATTTCATATTAACACACTGTCTTTTTAAAGCTGCAGTGCGGGACTTTTACATATGAATGTCTGCTACACTCAAGCTGTCGCTGAATGGGTTCACACAATGCTGACTGAGCCTTTAACTGCCCAGTACATCTCTGTCAACTGATTTGATAATTGATAATCATTTTTCAAGTAAAAATGTCAAACATTTCCTGGTTCCAGTTTCTTAAATTTGAGGATTTGCTGCTTTTCTTTGTCATTTATGACAAGTCTCTGGGTTTTAGAATGTTGGTTGGACAAAAGACTAAATGGGGTGTAGGAGTGGGCCAGAGTCTATAGTGGAAAAAAACCTAAGATAAAAAAGAAAACTGACTTTGTAGATCAATATTAAATTAGTTGCCAACTATTGTGACAATTCACTCATCGTTTTAGTCATTTCCTGTACAGGCTAACAGCAGCCGGACCACACTTTGAACAAACATTTGCTGCTTTTCTCATTTATAAAGAGTCTTTGGGTTTTAGACTGTTGGTTGGACAAAAGCAATAAATCATTATTCAAGAAAATAAACAGCAGGTTAACCAGCTGTAAAAATAACCATTGTATGCAACTCTGTACATGACCCAATATTTAACCCCAAAGTGGGACCCTGCTGCTTCCCAGCAGCGTCCTGGATGCCAAATTTTGACCTGAGCCTGGCCATAAAACAGTAATAGCAATCATATCACATCCAAACAGGGGTAGTAGTATTCAGTTGTCAAAATAGTGATAATAATAGTAATAATGATATATATGTTTTTCTTAATGCACTGGATTTTGGCTCAGAAAAAATGGTAGCTATGAGTGCTGACAGTGTTTGTTTTCACTGCCAGAAGGGGGAGACAAAAGTTCGGCACTGCAGGTTTAAGTGAATCCCTTCCCACGGAGAGTGTGCAGTTGAATTTAGTGACTCCTGGCCTTCACTCTGCAGCCTCTGACTCAAACAGAAACAAACCATTTCCTCACAACATCTTCCTGTTCTCTGATCAATACAATTAAGTCCTGGCAACAGCAGCAGGATGTTACCGCTGCTGTTATTGAGGCAGGAGAAGCTCCAGTCCAGACCATCCTGAAGGACAGGTCCAACTTCGATTTGACTGTCAAACCATTTCTACAAGCCACCATCGCTACAGAGCAGCACAGCCCTCTCCTAAAAGCACAGACCCACTGCAGACTCCAATCCAAACATCTATCAGCATGAGTCCCGCATGTGTAAGCATTAACCAAAGAAAACAGCAGGCTCCGCCCTGAGTGTCAGCTCGCATTACTTCTGGATGTAGATGATGATGATGCACAGAGTTCCCACCAGCCCTAGGGCCTGGATGCCCAGGAACCAGAGCAGCAGCCAGAAGAACACAATCACCACTGGCTCCACTATCTTGTCCCCAAAGTACATCTGGCTGAAGCCCATCCCCCGCAGACACTTGTTGAGCATCCCGAACAGAGTCCCCATGCGCTCGCAGTCATCCAGCTGAGGTCTGGTGGTGGGGTCATCAATGTGGGGCCACCTGCTGGTGGGGTCATTGGGAGGTCGAGGTCGGGTCCGGCTGCCGTCAGCCTGTGGGGACAAAGGTCATGACGGGTTACGCACACAAACACAAACACACAGCGTCAGTGAAAAGTGTTTGGTCATAAAATCCCCAACAGCGCTGAAAAGCGATGCACCCCTGCTGTTAGACATACTCAGTTTTACTTTGTTTTGACCCCTTATGCCCTTTAGACCTGATCTGCTTTTTAGCTCCTAAAAAAATCCTAATTTTAAAGTTATTTCTTGTAGGAGTAGAATACAAGGCAGGGCCCAACCGATACTGGATTTTTCGGGTCGATGCCAATAAAATACTTGTGACAAAGACATGTAATGGAGGCAAAATATTTTACAGATCAACAATAAAGTGTCCAATAACAGTTAACTTTTACTGGTATTTCTAATAATCATAAATAACTATAAACCAAAAAATAAATAAATAGGCTATAGAAGACAATCTGTCATGTCCGTACACATTGGACAACATATACACAGATACCAACATAAACAGATATAGCTGCGATAGGTCAATAACATCCAGCAATATCAGCAGGCATTTTACTGTGATGAGACATGTGAGCTTGCTATCTTTTAATGTAAGGCTGCAACCAAAGATTATTTCCATTATTGGTCAATCTGCTGAATATTTTCTCGATTTATCAATTAAAGTTTGCCAAATAAATGTTAGAGAATAATGAAAAATTCCTCTTATAATTTCCTGCAGCTCGATGTGATGAAATGCTTGCTTTCATGTATGACGAACTAAAGCATCACATTTCAGACCATCACACTGAAGAAGCTGGAACCAGCAAATATTTGGCATTTTTGCTTGAAAAATGACTACAACAGTTAACTGATGATGAAAATTGTTGCCAGTTAATTAGGGCTGCAACTAACGATTATTTTCACAGACAATTATTTTCTCGAGCAAATTCATAGTTGTTGATATTGTTTTAAAATGTCAGAAAATGGTGAAAAATGTCGCTAAGTGTTTTCCAAAACCTGAAATGTCAAATGTTTTACTCATAACCTGAAGACATTGAGTTTACTGTCAGAGAAAAGTAAAGGAACCAGAAAATATTCACATGTAAGAAGCTGAAAAAAGAGAATTTGGTCTATTTTCTTCAAAACTTAATCAAACCGATTAATCAATTATCAAAATAGCTGATTTAATAGTCAATTAATAATCAATTCCTCATTGCAGCTCTACGGTTAATTATCTATCAATCAACTAGTCGATCATAACAAAATTTATTTGATGCCCATTATAATGTACGCCAGATCTGAAGGGTTTAGACCAGACCTGGGCATTGTACGGCCCGCGGGCCGAACCCAGCCCACATGATGGTTCTATCCGGCCTGCGATGTCGAAGACAAACCACACCATTTTACTTAGGAGGCTAAAGAGACGAATGAAATGATCTAAATCAGCTTTTATTTTGAAATGCTTGTATGGCGCGAGTGCGCTTCCTCTTGTCACAACTGATTGACGCGAGTGATGTTTGCAGTCGCTGCATCTTGTGCTGAGGTGACTGAAACACGCCCACGGCAGGTTGCGTGAATGGGGATTTTCATTTTGTTCGTGGAACACAGTTGATGGAGGAAAACACTGGAGTCACCAAATGAGCACTAAAAAGCGTGAGGTTGATGCTGAATGTCGAGTGTTTAATGCGTCATGGACTGTTAAAGTTTTTTTCACGGAGGTCAGCAATAAGGCTGTGTGCTTAGTTTGCAACGAACATGTTGCTGTGTAGAAAACAAGATTTTTGTTTTTTGGCATTAACATCCACACTGAATCATTCAAAAAACAAAACAAAAGTACTCCTGTTCTCATAAATTGAAAAAAGTAACCTACCGATGTGTTTATAGGTCAGGACAGGAGATATTGTACTGTTTTTGGTTTGTTTTGTTGCTCAACAGTTCTTGTCAAAGAAGCAAACAGGAGTTCATGATGAGTTGTGTCCAAGCGTCACGTGTTTGTTCTGTGTGTACAAAACAGTATTATTTTGTCATGTTATTTGTTTTTGGCACTGAGAATCCACAGTGGATTATTCAAAAACACACTAATGTTCTCATCTGAAAACAGCCATTTGTGCATTTTTTGTATATTTTATACCTGGCTGTTATGTAGCTAACAGTTCTTGTCAAAGATAAAACAGGTATACAGGATGGGTTGTGTCCACAGCATCCTTGCTTTAGATTACCTGTACAGTATTTTCAAAGACTATAATTTAATGTTCTTAATAAGATGCTGTTTGGAATTATTTTCAATATAATAAATGCTGAAGACTAAGAGTAAGTGTACAGTATGTTTTCTACATTTAATCTTAGCTATAAAATTGAGGTACAGTGTGACAAAAATTTGTGCGGCCCCTGGCAACAATCAGGGCTTCTCATGTGGCCCCTTTGGAAAAATAATTGCCCACCCTCAAACTAAATCTAGACAGTGCAGGCATATTTTAATGATTTGTATCAGCATAAATTTTGATCCTCTCTTTACTGTATTCTATTCTGTTTATCCATCAGCTAATGTTGCAGAGCTGCTCTTCTTTCTGACAGCTGTCCTCTACATTTCAGCATTTTGTTCAGATATGAAATTTAGTGAATGAATGTCAAAAATTATTTAGGGTTGCCAGAGTGACTAACTGAGCTCTGACACCATGGTTAGTAAAATAGAAGGATATGCTAAACGTGAGCAACTTGATCAGGGCCGAAGAAACTTGAATGGGACATCCCCAGTTAGACTAATTCGGGGAGTAACTTGATGACATATCAAAATTAATCTCTGCAGTTGTTGATCATTTGCAAGGGAGGAGCCTCCTCTCTGTAACGATTCTGTAAAACCGAGTGGACTGAGTGTTTCTGCACTCTAACAGGGATACATCTTCTCTCTGGCAAACAGTACTTTGATTCATATCATATTTCTAATTTGGACTTGTCTTATTGAACCACGCCCTCCAGTAAGTGTCATGTAGCTCCTGAAAAACAAGGTTTCCAACATCATTGACTGTCAAGCCTCGTTCAAATCGACTACTATCTCTTCATATAACCATCATGACCTCTCTTGTGTAGTAAGAGAAAGCTTTCAGAAAAATACAAAGCTACTCAGTTCCCAGCTGTTATTCCTACATGGATGCTGCTGTTAAGTGAACAATGCAAATCAGACAACAGTAACTTCCTGTTAGTAAATGATCTCATACAGCTCAGGGCTCAACAATACAGCTAGCCCACTTGCCCGGGACAAGTAAAACACCATGTTGGACAAGTAAACCTGACAATGTAAAAATGGCAGAAAATACTGGTGTCACCCTCTCAGATAAGGAGATTTCCCTATTTTCTTGGTTTATTATCATATTAAAATTAATGTCTTTGGGTTTTAGACTGGCATCACATTGGGCTTTGAAAAACTAGGATGGACATTTTTCACTATGTTACATTTTATAGATGCTGCAGCCTTGACAGTTAACTTTAGTCTTTATTGTTATTTGATAACTGCTAATACAGGAAACAATCTGTGCAGGAGAAAGTAAAAAATTTACTTCGGGCAACCAGATTTCTGACCCACTTGCCCCACAGAGCAAGTGGGGAAAAAAAAAAACATTAAAACTAAATGCTGCATTTCCCAGAATGCATTGTAAAAAGCCTGCTTATTCTCTATGTGTATGGACTACAAGTGACAACACCACACTTAAGATTTAGGTGTGCCAGTTAATAAGCATGGACCACATGCCAACTGTGGTTAATGATTGTTTATTACCTTATGTAATCCTCTATTCATCTTATTAACTTCCTTACTGAACCAGAGAGCATTCTGGGATGCAGCCCAACTAAAAATAATGCTGAATCCTAATACAGCTAGCCAAACAACTGAACAGTGACAAGCCTGCTGCAAGCAGGAACATAATAAATGATCAAATTACCCAATAATTACACCCAGCCAGGTTCCTTGTAAAATAACAGGTTAAAACACACCACCTTAAGTGTTGTTTGCAGTTTGAACATTGTGATTACACTGAGGTCATAATGACCTCCAAATAGTAGTTAAAGAAGCCCTACTGCTGTAGGGGGTTGAGGTCTGTTAGCTAGCTAATAGTGACCAATTTTACTCCCAAGTGAACAAACTCAATTTGAAAAGATTTTTGAATTTACCTTCCCACTTTGTTAAAGTGGTGAATTAACTCAAGATAATGCCTGGCACTCTAACGATATTCTTTCTTGTCAAAGAACCTGCCACCAAACTACATTGAAAAAATGTCCCATTTTAAATTACATACAACGCACACATACATACAGTGAGCGGGACAAGACTTCAGAGTATTACAGCAAGAAACTTGTATTAATAACCATGCAGCTCTTCTATCAGGTTTATATATATGCCGACTTGTATACTTGGTCCTTTTCAATCATACGGCATGTTCTACCAAGCATGTTTCGTTTCCTTTTGAAACGAAACATTAAGGTGTCACATTTTTGAATGGGGTTTGGTTCCGGCGCTGGTGTTATTCGGCTGTTAAACAGGGCAAGTGCGAGCTGAACACTGGTAAAACTGAGGTGGTCGTAAACAGACGCTGATAAGCTCTTTCGCTGTGAGAGCTGAGTTGAACTCTGACACAGAGAAGACACTCCCGAGTGTCAGGGTTAGCATGAAATCTAATAAACGGCTCCAGCTAGCTTAACGATACTTTTGCTTTACCCGGTGTTGCTGGTGGTGTAGAGCGGTCTGCCGTGCACCGTGGACAGGTTGAGGAGTATGCCATCTTCTCTGGCTCTCTGACGGCAGCTCTTCTAATTCACGTCGACGAAAAACATACTGGTCATTTAAAGGCGGCGTCGCAGCGGACATTTTACAGCTCGTCCACTGACAGCAACTTTCAGGTATCAAAACATGCGAGTGGAGTGATTGATAGACCAGCACTGCTCCAAACGTCCGCCCTGAGAGGCGCGCTGCGCGTTCCCGCGAACTCAGCAACCGTCATCACATTAGACAGGCCGCACACACGTCAACAGGCGCCACCTACAGGCTGGAATAGTCATTACAGCAGTGCTGCGTGTATATGGAGTCACAGGCCTGTCATGAAAAAAGAACAAATCTGTAGAGGAATAAGAAAATATATGTTTCCACATGTAAGGATATTAATAACATGTTTATTAACTTTGTATGGAAGAATAAGCACCATCATCTGAAAAAAACCTTGCTCTCTGGACCTAAAGATAAAGGTGGTTTTGATTTACTGGACTTCATGGACTTGAACTATACATTTAAGGTGAAATGGTTAAAAGAATGCTTAAAAGCATTTCATTCCACACAACATATTTGGAAATGTTGAAGGTCTTCAGTTCTTATTGTCATGTAATTATAGTATCTCAAGGTTACCAGTTAAGTTGTCCGAATTTTGTCAACTAGCATTGTTAGCAAGGAAAATATATTATTCACATAACCTTTCTTCACATAAATCTATCATCTGGAACAACAAATGTATCACTAAAAGGAACAAATCACTCTATTTACAGAATTGGTTAGATAAAAATATTATTTATTTAAAAGACTTATTTAACTCTAATGGCCAACTACGTAGTTATAAAGATTTTCTTACAGAAAAAGCATTCCCTATCAAATTTAAAGACTTTAGCTCAGTAATAAACTCCATTCCCAGCGGAATGATAGAGTTAATGAAAAGCTATAAAAAACAGAATGTGCAACATACAACTGTTAAAATAAATGGTATTGACATCTTGAGTAAAAAATGCATATACATACACATATATTATATATATATATATATATATATATATATATATATATATATATATATATATATATATATATATATATATATATATATATATAAGTAAAGTAAATTTACGAAAATGTGTAAATACAAAGATAAATAAATAAAATAATAAATAACTAGAATAAAAATGCTAAAATTCAAAGAAATAAGAGGATAATTAAGCAAATAAATAAATGTGTAAATATAAAGAAAAATTTATAAAAATAAAATAAGTATAATAAAAATACAAAGATGTAAAGAGAAATAAAGATAAAAAGCAACTCAATATATATAAAGAGAAATAAAAAATAAAATATAATTAATAAAAGAACGTTATAAGGATTTTCATTATTTCACATTTATTTGTTCATTATATATATGTATATATATATATTTGTTTTTGTACACAAGTGACTTTTTTTCCTCTATACTTTTCAATTAATTAATTAATTCATATATGATGTCAGTTATTTATTTTTAATCTATTATTTTTTCTTACATTCTTCTCTATTACTTTTGCCTTTTCCTGTTGTTTTTGCTGGAATGACCCTGTGTGTGTAGGAAATGACTGCTCAGCCTGTGCAGGAAGGCCCACCCAAAACAAAAACAATCGGGAAAAGCAAAAGTAAAAGGAAAACAATTAGGGAAAGTAAAGGGACAAAGTGAATCAATTATTCAAAAACAGAGTCATTATTATCCAATAAATAAATAAATACATAAATTCTTTTAAAAGCATATAAATATGTGCAGAATTAAATTAACAAATAAATTAATGTTGGAAAAATTACATAGAATTATTCCTTTTGCTGTTTTTCTTCTTTTATTTATTTCTCCTCATATTATCAGTGAATAAAAATGTAGACTTTTCTTATTTACCGATTTATGCTTTTATTTATTCCTCTTTATATTTCAACAATTTTTTTCTTCTTTTACAGATTTATTCTTTTTTATGACACCCTTTTCACACCTATTCCTACACTACCGGTGACAAATTATTATATTATGTACAATTATTAAGAATTAGACATAGACAAGATCTCACAAAGCTTATAAAGTTTCCTTGAACTCAACAACTCAAAAAACTCTGAGATTTTTGAAGGGAGCCTCATACTTCTTCCTTCCTATGAAAGTAGAATATTGCAGTTATTGTGCTCTGCAGATTGTGGCCCTCAGGGTTTGAATTAGACAGTGGTTTTTGGGGGAGCCCTGTTTTGCGGTGCACGACGCTACTAAGATGTGTGATATGCACATGTATACATGGAAGTGTCTCATGCCCTTATCAGGGGAGCCGAGCTCCTCTTAGTTCTCTCATAATTATATAAATTATATAAAGTGTTTTTTTTTTTTTGCTTTTAATGAACAGTGCTTCTACTTTCCTTCTTTAATAAAATGAAATAAAAGCAGACAGTCTTTGAAATATGTACAACTGCAAAACAAAAACAATGCAGAAGTTAGTAGTAGGACAATCTAGCACAGTATCAAAGTTTCTTTTATTGCAATATTGCAATATTTGATATATTGTTACATCCCTGATATGTACTGTATATTTTTTGTCTTACTTCACAGTTCTAAGCTGCAGGCAAAGTAAGGAGGACCCCCAGAGAAAATCCTGCTTAGGGCCCCCTGTTGTGTACAGAGCCTTTCTTAGATCCTCAAACGTAAATCTTATCGAGGCAAATCTGTCAAAAGCAGTCACTTCATGTGGTGTTGATTGTAAAACAGTTCTCACCATGAGTAGAGTCCTCTTCAGGGGAAACATTTGTGGTTTCCTGCATGTGTCGAGACTACAGTGCTTTTACTTTTTCTTTTTTCTTTCATTTCTCAGCCTGTGTTTGGTGGTTGAGTAACCAATCATCCACCTCTGCAGGCTACTTAATCAGGCTTGAATGTGCTGTTTGAATGTGCATGCTTATTGTGAAGAACTCATTTGCTGTTTGTCCTAAGGGGACAAACTCCACATCCTGCAATAGTGAGTTATTAAATCTCCATGGTTTTGCTCTGAGGATCCTCCCAATGTAGCAGAGAAAGCCTTTTCTTATCTGAATTTTAAAGACACAATCTCCTTTGTCTGGCAGCCAAGCTTTTGTCCAAATGTATTTTTATAACCAGGTAGGGGAGAGTTGGGGTTGGATGTCTTATCTTCTCCTTTAGGCAAGAAAAATGAAACAGAAGCACAATGAAAACCTTTACCCTTACTTCAGGATGTCTCCTACCAATTGAATTTATACAAATGTATCTATGACAAAGGGCCCTGAAAATTTGATTTTGAAAAAAGTGTTCCTGTGGCTCAACTTACCCCAGGTTAGGGGTAAACTGAATCATGTAGAGGTAAACTGACCATCTGACTTTTCAAGTTAAGGAGGGGATCATGTAATCGCTTCCGTGTGTGCATTATGACTGGACCTGCATCTTGTCCAGAGCTAATCTGATCAGTCTAATTTTTGTGCACATTCATGACTGTATATTGAAGGACCTCTCTGATTCAGAATTCTTGAAAAACATTTATTATGTCTTTTTTTGCCTTTATGTTTTTTGGCCGGAGGCATTATATTTCAGGTCATCCCATTCTTAGGAATCCTCTGTCCTCCTGTGTAAAAAATAGTCTCCAAGTGAAGACGGCGCGTTTCTCAATTATTCATTGGACTCATACATGTATAGTAAGAACTTCCATTCCATCCTTCAAAATTACAGGTCAGTATAGTGGTCAGATCCATATTAAATTCCTTCAGTCTTCACCACAGACATTATATGAGTGTGGACAGACATGGATGTAAACTGTAACTTGACTGGTTGATGGAGACAAACAACTGTGAGACAGTGATTCTAATTTTTGACTGCTCTGTTTTATACGACCATTGACAGCTGACTTCTCACTCTTCTTAACCGACCACTAGTGGCCGCAAGTGATCAACAACTGCTTCAGATTGAGTTCTTGTTTCAGCTCAGGACAACGTATGTGGAGGTCATGTTCATGTTGGCAAGACTCTGCTGGTTGCATCTGACGGTTGTGGCAAGATTGCAATAGGTGCTTCATGATCTGTTGCCTGGTGGAGATCTGCACTCTACTGAGTGACCTCTTCTAGTTGGATATGTTATGATTAAATATAGTTTAAATCATGTGCGTGGAGGCATGTTTTGCAGGTTGTCCATCATGTTGAACTTCAGCGTCAGAGTAAACTCTGTGAGCTCATGTAACTTTTCTTAGTGTACTGCTGGCATTTATCACCTCCAGGGGATAAAACAGGTTCAGTCTGGCCTTCAGGAGGAAAAACTTTTATACATACACCTCCTGAACAGGGCTCAAGCTATTGTTTGGTTACTTCCTGGTTACTGAGCGATGAGCCATATGGTGCTGCATTCATATCCCGTCAGAAATACTGAAACAATATCTTCATAGAAAGGTCAGTTCTGTGACACGTTCAGTTGTTTAATTACAGCAAAATACAATTCAGACCATCTTTCAAATTCTCTATCTGACTAAATATGCTTTTGGCTGGTGATGTGTAATGTTCCATATGAAATTTTCCACAGGTTGGGGTGGTGGGGTCAAATGGTCCACAAGGCCCAATAAAAAGGCTTGGCCTGGCACTGATGTTGTGATTTGTTGTTCTGACAGTGAGGCGTGGGATTACATGCCACTTGTAAGAGGTGTAATCCCAGCTAATCTGGGATTCAGTTTCACTCTGCTCTGTGGACACAGCCTCAGACTGGAGAGGAGTGGGAACATGGAGATATGAAGGTCCTGTGTGAGCGCAGGGTTTGTCTGATGAAGGATGTATCTGCTGCTCCTCTTTCACATCCTGCAGTCCACTGTGTTGGCGGTGCGCTCCTGTCCGGCTCTATGTGCCTGCACGTACGGGAACAGTGGGATAACAGAGCTCAGGTGGAGTGACACTGGCTTCATTCTCATCTGTGTGTGTGTGTGTGTGTGTGTGTGTGTGTGTGTGTGTGTGTGTGTGTGTGTATGCAACTGATCTGCATCTACATGAGCATTACAGTTCATTATAGTTTGAGCATTAGCATATTATTGAAGCTCTATTGGAAAACAGCATAGTAATGCAGATCTGCAAATGTTACATTTAGTAATGTCATTTGACAAATTTGATCAAAACTTAATAGTCAGAATAGTCACTAAATGGTGTCTCATTTTGCAAAAGAAAGGTGAAATCATGTGGTCTGCCCCATGCATATTATTTTACCTTGTTAAGATAACAGAGTATAGCATGCACAGTGACAGGATTGCAGTAATCTCATTGCAACCAAATTTGATGAAGGCTAACAAAAAAAAAAAAAAAATCACATCATTCCGACAATGACGCATGTGTTGAACAGTGGACAGTGTTACGTTTTGTGAAATCATATACTACAAAAGCAAAAAGATTCCATAATGACTGCACATTTACATGCTGAAGACTGTCTTCAGTTATGGAGGCTGGTTAGTTAATGACTTTCACCCATGAGACCAAACCAACAGCCAGCGTGACTTGTTCTCAAGATATTTCATAGGTAACATCATGTAACACTGCATAGTTTTATATGATGTTAGGTAACAACTTTCACCCATGAGCCAATGGTTTGTATCGAAACCAAGAGTCAACTTTGATTTGTTTTTAAGATGTTTTGTAGGGTACTCTACCTTATGAAACACTGCATAAGTTATACTACGTACCAACTTTTACCAGCAAGACTGGGGTTCATGTCTAAAGAGTAACACTGACTTGTTATTAAGATGTTTTGTAGGTTACGTTACGTTACGTAACACTGCATACATTATATTACATTCACATGACTTCCACTTGTAAGACTGGGGCTTGTATCCAAATCAGATGTTTCGCAGGTTTCATTACATGACATTGCATTAGTAGGGTAGGAGAGGTCACCTTAAAACTGTATTCCAATACAATTACTGGTAATGTAATTGTGTTCTGTTACTTTTAGATTACCTCGATACCAAATTGTGCCACTGTTCAGTTACAAGATTAATTTTGTGATGTTTTTTTAAATACTATTTCCTGCTCTACAGTTCACAATTCTCAAATACTGCTCTAATGTGTACCCCCTAAAATCTGTAGGCCAACCTTCAGAGCAGCAGCTGGACCTCTTACTACAGAGCTTTTATGACTGCTCTGTGGCACACTGGCACATTGCATATAAAAAAAAGCCAATCTGCCCTCATCTAATGTTCCATTATCAGACTAGACAGAGATTACTTTTTACTGGATTCCTTCTGGTCAAATTAAAGAACCTGTAAAACTTCAACAGTAGTACAGTAGAAAGAATCTTACAATATCACATTTAAATGTTGCTATTCTTATGGTGCTCTATACTGTGGCCTACTACTAGTACTACTACTACACTCATAGCATGTAATATTTCCTTTCAAGCATCCATATCAGTATATGTTAGGTCTTAATTAGCTTAACTGGAATGTTCGATTCTCCATAAAAACAACTAAAAACAGAGTAAAGGCGATCAAATAACTGCTTCTTACTGCCACCATGCTGCTGAATAAAGACTTTTTGCACACTTGTCCACAAGAGGGTGCTGAATTACTTTAAATGACACAAACCCAGGAGCAATAAGCCAATAAAATCGAAGAAGAGGAAGAAAGGAGCAGATGTAAGAGATACCATTTTTTTGAAAAACAAACAAAGGAATTTCCAGGTAGAAAATGCATTCAGCATGTTTGTAAGGCTTTTTCATACAGACCATGCATTTTGCAAGAGAACTACAAATGTGACAGAACTGTTTATCATGAAATGATAAATGATGTCAATGTAAAAATATCATACGCGATTTTAGTGGAATCAACTAATCTTTTCCTATTAACTTAACATCCAAGTTTTTTTAAATTTAAGTTAAAGTTGCAATATGTGTAAGAATTGGCTGTTGAATCCTAACACTGTCCTGGAAGCTTGAAGCACCAGGCAAGTGTAGTGTTTACAATGTTAGCACAGGAGCTTTGGACAGCAGGACAATACACAAGTCTTTGACAAAACTTCAAAACTGTTATTTCCTAACATTCTGCATACAATTTTTGTCAATGTTTGAATGATTTAAACTAAAATTCGTACATATTGCTCCTTCAATTGAACTTGAATTTCTAGTATTTATTTATACAAAACGTCTTCTGACTCGAAGTCTTGACTTGAAAACATGAGTTGAATGAATGTACCGTATACAGTTCAATCAACTCATTAAATTAAGTTTCTAAAGAAACATGATCAGCATATTAGCAGACTTTCCAGCATGCATGGTTTGAGAGTTAAATCTCTGTGAAGAATGAAGAACTGATTCTTCAAAAATGTAAAAGTAAAACAAATTTGTTTGTCAGCATGACAGTTGTCGGCTCAACTTAATATCTTAAGCATATTGAATATTTTCTCTCAAGTTCAACTGATTTAACATAAAGTCTGTTTGATGAGAAAAGTTTTTTTTATTTCAATCATAACAACATTACCCTAACTTGTCTTTTCAAAATCATCTTTAACTTCATTTTAGGCAGCCTGGACATTTTTTTTATAGTTAAAACAAAGTTTGTTTTTACAGTATGGTATTTTTATCAGTGTCATCTTTACAGAATATAAAGCTAGAACACAATCAGAGTGAATTACACTCAGAAAATACAGGTGTTTGTGTTCATCTGTCCAAACTTCAGCCCTCACAGCTTTGTGTTTCATATACAGCCGGTTGGTGCAGTGCAGTGACCCTGGAATCACAGCTGTCCCCATCAATGTCCCAGCGGATACAGTCAAACTGCGTCTGGAGAAGACCTTGATCTCCAGGGTGCCCCGTGCAGCCTTCTACAACCTGTCGGAGCTGCGGTTCTTGTGGCTGACCTACAACTCCATCACCTCCATCCACCCCAGCAGCTTTGTCAACCTTAAGGCCCTGCGAGAGCTGCGTCTGGATGGAAACCTCCTGACCTCCTTCCCCTGGGAGGGGCTCCGGGACATGCCCCGCCTCCAGACTCTGGGTCTCCATAACAACCGTCTGTCCAGCCTCCCTGCCCATGCTTCTGTCTTCCTCCCCAACATCACCTACCTCGACTTGTCCAGCAACAGGTGTGTCCACACGCTGCACAACCACAATGCTTACTGATGTGCACTCTTAGAACTAAAAGTGCTAACTAGAACCATAAAGGGTTCTTATAGAGGATCCTCTTGAAACCCTGAAAAGAGTTCTACCTAGAACTCAACATAAAGTATTATACTTAGAATAATCTGTGAGAGGTTATACCCAGAGGATGAGAGTTCTAGAGAGAACCTTTCTATGCTGTAATGGTTCCACCCAGAACCCTAAGAACAGTTCAGTCTTCTAAGAACCTACCGAGGGAGTTATACTGAAAATATTTTTATATACAAAGGGGTTTATTTAGAACCACCCAGGTGTTCTACTGAGAACCTTTTTATATTTCCAGGGTAGAACCGACTTGGGGTTCCACCGTGAACCTTTGTATATTCCAAGGGCTTTATCTAGAACCCACTCAGGGGGCCCTACCAAGAACGTTTTTATATTCTAAGGGTTTTGTCCCAGAACCACATGGAGGTTCTACCAAGAGCCTTTTTATATTCCAAGCCTTGATCACAAATACCCACCCAGGGGGTTCTGCTGTGTACCTTTTTATACTCCAATGCTTTTATCATGATCCCACCCAGGGGGTTCTACTGTGAACATTATTATATTTAAGAGTTTTATCTAGAACCACTTAGGTGCTTCTACTGAGAACCTTTTTATCTTCCAAGGGTTTTATCTATAACCAAACAAAGGGCTTCTACTGCAAACCTTTTTATATTATGGTACAAAGAACCCTTGATGAAAGAGTTTGTCAAGGATTTCAACAATTTTTGAAAAACTCCATCTTCGAAAAAGGATTCTTGAAGATAAGGATTCTTAATGGAACCCTTAATCTTTCAAAAAAAAAACAAAAACACCCTTGACAAACCCTTTCTTCAAAAAAGGGTTTCTTCAGAAGCAAATGGTTGTAGGTAGAACCTCAGCCCATCAGGAAGAACCCTTTTGGTACCCTTATTTCTAAGAGTGTAGAGAGCTGCAGAGTTGCACTGATTAAAACCCCTAAAAAACCTCATCGCTGTTCATCAGAATTATTAAGAAATAAATCATGCCTTAAAATGTCTTAGATAAAACTACAACTTTATGGATGAATATGCACATTAGTAATCTCAGCTGTATGTCTGAACCACAAGCCATAGATCATGCATATGAACAGGGGTAGACCTTTTTTTTGGCAAGTGGCCCAAGTGGGGCACTGACTAATGCAGGGGTGAAATGTACATAAACTCACACACTAATGCACATTAACATACCATCTTCTCATATCTACTTTGATTACTAACATTACAGTATCTTAAAGTTTCTTATTCCTTCAAAGCTAAACAGTCGTACTTTTTGATTGTACCTCCATTATACATCTGTCCTCAGGCCATGAGATTCCTAAATTCATCCTCCACACTTGAAAAATACTTTTATTGTTATGATTTATTTTTTAAATCATTTATTCATTTGCTAAGTAGGCTAAATTAACCTTGTGAAAAATTAAAAGTAGGGTATACAAAAGAAAGCAATGCCCATTTAAAAATACTCTTCTCAGACAGTTGGTTCAAAGTAAGCTCCCGCCTCTCACTGGACAGATAACCAGTCATACCAGAGGATAATTGGGTGGCATTTAGTTTGGCCAATAAGATTTCAGGGGTGGCCAGTGGCCCTCCATGCCCCCTGTCTAGAAACACCCCTGCATATAACACCAGAGAGCTGCTTTCTTGAAGAAAACATTTATTTTTCCCTGAAGGCAAACATCTCCCGTATGCTAATTGCACTTATATTATCTCTTCCTGCCCATGATATACTAGTGGCTTATGAAGATGAGCTTTATCATGACATGCTTTCTTCATGAACATCCCCAAAGTCATGTTAAGTTTTTTTTTTTTTTTTTGTCAGAAATGACGCGTCCTGCGAACAGCAATGGTCCAGTCATAGATTATCAACCCACTAGGGTGCCACAGGCCTGTCAGGCCTTGTATTTCTCTACATATTGGCTCTAAGAAGAGCGGTACTGAATCCGGATGGTGGCTTCCTTCTTTGCACGTGTAGGGGAATAGATTAAATTATCTTTATCTGCTCTAATGTAAGCTGCAAACGTGAGCATGTCTTGCTAACTAATGCAGCTTACTAGCTTCAGTAGCATTGCTTCTAGCCAAACTTATGTTAGATCCCACTGCATTTGCCAAACTAATGGCTTATTTGTGGAGGTTATATTGGGATTAGTTATGTCTCCTCGCCTCTCCTCTCCTCAGGCTAACTATATTACCTGCTGAGCTGCTGGACCTTTGGTTTCCTCTCCCAGAACAACAGGGGGGACCAGTCCAAAGAAGAATTTTGGGTACAGTATGTTTTGGAGCAACACAGAATCACATTATATTCTATTGCTGTCTAAAGTAGCTACACTTGCTTTTTATCAGCCAAGACATAGTGAAGATGCAGTCATTTCAAACAGGAGACAAGCATAGGGTATGATGCACATTCAGTCCTCACTGGACCCTTTCATTTAAGGTAGCTGTCAGTCTTTTTGTCACTGTTAACGGGGACTCCAGTATTCAGTGTAGTTCATACACTTGACTGATAAACCACAGACTTATACTCTCTCCTGAGAGTCCGTTAGATGACGTTGATCTGTCAAATGTTTGGTAGAAAGTAGAACAGTACTGCTGAATAACATTACTGAAATAATGTACTGTGTACAGTTGAAAACAGCCACCTCACTGTCTTCAGAGAACATATTTCCACTCAACATCACAAGAGAATGATGTAGTCAAAAGTCAAAGTCAAATTATCCTGGATACCTAGGTCTCCATGACAACCCCTGGTTGTGTGACTGCCAGATCTCCATGGTGATGTCCTTGTCCATGTCACTGGGGAGTCCTGTGGTCCTCATGGACCAGCTACTGATATGCAGCAGGTCTCTGGGTCAGTCAGGGATGCTGCTGACCCAGGTTCAGCTGTCCCGCTGTATGAGGCCTTCAGTCCAGCCTGCAGCCACCAGAGTCATCTCTCCACTGGGCAGCAATGTAATCCTCCGCTGTGATGCCACCGGCTACCCTACACCAACCCTGACCTGGATCAAAACCTCCACCTACACCAGTAAGCAATCCAGAGTCATTTTTCGGTGATGAGTTTACTAACATCTAAGCTTCAATCAAGTCATGTTGCTGTTGGGTTCTCTTTACAGCTTGTTGCCAACAAGACATTCTTGAGAACTCTGACCAGCTGCCCAGGAGTTTGGAGAGTTGTGAGTGACAAACACAAGTCTGATACTCTGATACTCTTGTCACGGCACTGGTGCAATGTTTTGTTGTAGGCCTGGGGGATTTAATTACCACTGAGCCTTTTGGCTGTAGCTACAAATTTCACAACATACCTGATTGCCTTGGTTATTAATCAGCATGCAAGAATGTAAGTCAACCCTGATGAGTTTGGCTAGCTTTCTGCCATTGCTCCACTTGTTCCCCACATTAGCCTTGGGTGGTATGTACTTTGTCATACCTTCATACCTACCTGACATGGGGTATGTGGTATATAATAGTATTTGTGTGAAAAACTTGCTGAAGTGTCTGAAAAGCAAACAAATTGATGTCCCACATTGACAGACAAGAGACATCACTGATTCAAATATGAAAATGTCTAGAAAGTAATTTCAAAGAAAAGAACTACTGCTAAGGAATGCTGAAAAAAAATGTACCGTGTATAACTGAAAACCTGCCATTACAGCTATCTCTGTCTTCACAGAAGACTTTGTGTCTTGAAGGGAACCCAAGAAACCGAGATTTGTGTTTTTTTCTTCATTATGCAAACTAATTATGTTTTACAATGTGACACCTCTGTTGTTAAATTTGGGGTAGGTAAGGACAAAAACAGATTAGGGTGAGGGAAAGATAATTGTTTGGGTGAAAATGATCATGCTAGCATGATCTATCAGATGCTCAACATTTGAAGCTGCACAAAGTTGATGCTCAGTTGTTAAAATGGCAAGTGCATTATGACTTGTTTAGGACATGAAATTCAAAGTTGAGACTTGTCTTGAGACTTGTAAGTCATGAATTGGGCCTTAACTTGCAAAACAATGACTGTGCCCCCTTCTGGCATGAAAGAAAGCAAAAATGTTTCTTGGAGTTGAGTTCAGGTCTCAAATTGGGAGTTGGTTTTAGATCGGTCTAGTCTCGAAGAATGATTGTGTAAAACTCTAAGCTATATTTATAGTGAAAAGTATAAGCTAAGATTGTTTTTATGTTTCAGTTATGCAGGAGTCTCCTCGAGTGGGGGTCCGCTGGTCAATAATCAGCCTCAATGGGGTGTCATATAAGGATGCTGGTGAATATCGCTGCCAGGCACGGAACATGGCAGGAATATCTGAAGCCCCGATCAAACTGAAGGTGGTGGGAGTCACAAGAGTATCCCGTCTTCCAAACAGGAAGTCCCAAAAGTCTGCACCCAAGTCATTATCAAAATACAGGAAGCCAAACCAGAATACAACTACAACCAGCATGTCCTCAGTGAAGGAGAACCAGATACTCCAAAACACCACACCACCGTCTAACAAGACCCAGATTTCCCCTAATCTTGTGTCCAGAGTGTTAGACAAAAGGCGCAGAATTTCCTTAGCAGATACAAAGAAAAAGACCCAGACATCTATCAAGTCTACACCTGAGCCCCTCAGAAACTCTACACCTACTCTGTTGTCAGAAACACTTGAATGAGATACACTGAGGGTCAGTCACTTGGTTTACTTTAAGAAGAGGTTGAGATCACAAATAGAATTTCATTGTTTGTGAACCTCTAGTTATAGTCACCCAGGCTTTTTTGGCATCATTCTGCACTGCAGAATAATGCACAATTTGATGAGCTAACCTGCAAATTTGACTTGTTTGTAAAAAAAAAAAATAAATGCGTGACATAGAAACTTTGATGTACCATCTGTGATGTTGATGAACTATAGTTTTCTGAAGGGATGTCTACAGCAGAGGTCTCAAATTACCTGCCTATGGATCAGATCCAGCCCATAGGAAACCCCCAACTTATTATTAAATGTGATTCACATTCTCATTCTCAAGTCTCCTGGTAGTAACCATAATTACATTCCCTCCACGGAGAAGTGAGTACACGTTGCCCAGCCTTCCTGTTTTAATACCTGGCTTAAAAAAGGAGGAGTGAGGATGACTTCATCATGAATTCATATCTAAATGTAACACGACCACTGACCACTAGAGGGCACCAGTGGATACAGTATGTTACCTCACTGTGACACATGGGCTTTGTAACAAGTATACTGTACATATTATCTGTTGACAGATAACTAACAAGCGTGTTTGTCACACAGCCTCAACCTGTCATCAGCCTAACTACTGTCATCTGTTGCTTTTGACAAAGAACAAAAGTAATGATTAGCATATTTCACAACTTAATGATGCTGGGGCAAACTGCTTGCCTGGGTCTGTCCAAAGTTTAGAAAAAACAGAAAAACACATCCAAAGCTCACAAATTAACACATTTTATCCCATTTGTTTAACAGAAAACATGCGTCAACTCCAGTTTGTGGTTAAGTTGTTTTATAAGTTATGTGCATACTGGAACTTTTGCACAGTGGTTCTGACTTCTGGTGCATTACTCCTAAAACCACAAATTGTCATTTTTATGTTTCTGTTTGTGTTTGGGTCAAACAAAAGACATGCAGCATGTTAAAGCCATACTTGCCAACCTTGAGACCTCACAAAAAGGGAGGCTTTCTAAACCATTCCACGGAAAATTTGACTTTCATAGACTTTGACTCATTTCCTTTAAAATTAACCAGAATGCAAGAAACACTCTTTTTTGGAGAAAAGATGCTGACATTTATTAAGTGGAATGGGACTACAGTATTTAGCCTTACCTTATCCTATTTCAAATTTAATTACAGTGACACAGAAAATTAATATTTTAGAAAGGAAGCAAAAGGAAAGGTAAGCTAAGTGTTACTCTTTGCTATTCACCCAGATTTAGTGAATATTAGCTATCTTCAGTACTGCCCACTCATTTGTGTGAAATGTGACAACATATAGAGAAAAAGCTGAGCTTGTGAGCCATGAGTGCACAGCACATTACTTTAAGAGTTGTACATCAAATATGCAGTAGGCCTATAACATTTTACCAAGACTTGTGTGGTTGGAGTTCAGTGAGCTCCTCTCTCTCTGGCTTGCTTAATCACTCTTTCCCACACTGGGAAAGTGTCTGATTACATACTAATTGTGTGTTATGCTATATACTTAGAAGAAAAATACACATATACCATTGGTCTGGTCCCGGTCTTGACTCCGCCTCACCTTCTGTGGTATTGACTTGGTCTCAGTCCCTCAAAGTCTTGCCCTTGTTTTGTTCTTGAAACATTCCAGTCTTGGTCATGGCTTAGTGTTGACTTTGACAACTACACTTTTGCTCTGTTGTCAGTATTTTATAAGTGTGACTAAATGTGATATTTAAAAAAAAAACATGCCATGTCCAATATGGTAAAAGGTTCTAAAATGTTCTTTGAGGCTTATTGCTCTTCTAAATTAATTTGAAATATCTTAAGTTCTACCTGCAGAAAGATGATGTATAATTATTATGATATACTGATATAATGTAAGTGTGTCCCAGGACAAAGATCTTGTGCTGGCAAGATCATCAGTGTTGGGTGACATTAGATCTGATTCAACAGGGTTTTATGTCTTGTCTCTCATGCAGATCTTTAGTGTAGATCAAGGATTATGAGCCATAAAAAATATGATTATCTTATCTCTGTGAAACTTTCAAGGACAATAAAGATACAACGTGAGGAAGAAGCTCAGGGTCAGGCTAGTTGCATAAAGTGGTCAGCTGAAACTGTAAGTTGAGCTTCTGTAGAAACAAAACAAAATGATCACGAATCAACAAAACAGTGACTATAAGACAGAAAACACATTACTAATTTTTTGTAAACATTTTTTAAATAGTATGGGTTGGGAGGGAGCTGCTACCCTAAGTTCAAGTGGAGGAGTTCAAGTATCTTGGGGACTTGTTCACAAGTTAGGATAAAAGGTAGATAGACAGGCGGACTCATGCAGCAAAAGCGGGGAGCTTACCAGACCACTGTGGTAAAAATTGAGCTGAGTCTGAAGAGGAAGCTCCCAATTTACCTGACGATCTATGTTCCAACCCTTACTCATGGTCATGAACTTTGGATGACCACAAGGATGAGACTGTGGATACAAGTGACCAAAATGGGTAAGCAAAGCAGGGCGGTTGGGCATTGGAAAGATTAAATTGAGGTGTTTTGAGCCTCTGATAAGAATGCCTCGTATAGGCACCTTCCTCTAGAGGTTGTCCAGATACAACCCATTAATTAAGAGACCCCACTGTTAGGTTCAGAGTTTGGCCAGGACCCCAGACGCAGAGAGCGAGATAAAAGCAGTTTTCAAAGAGTTTATTGTTTCACAAAAGAGCAAAAAACAACGGAAGGCGAGGGCAGGTGCTGGACGCGGTCGGCTGGCTGGCGCAGCGGGGTCGACAGGAGGGGAACCGTGCTGGCGTAGGTTCAGGAGCACGAGTGCTGCACCCACGGTCGGAAGAGGAACTGAAGGCTGCACAAAAACACTGTTGATTAGAATCACGAAGGAAAAAACACCAAAGATCCACTAGAAAGCTTGCTGCGCTACATTACCGACAACGACTGAATAGTCCGGCACAGGAGTGGAGACTAGGCCAAGCTCATATACCCGGGGAAGTGCACTGATGAGAGCCAGGTGCGTCTCATTATGCTGAGCCAGCCAATGACCGCCGCCGCTGCCACACACACTGCCCTGGAAGGAAAGGGGAGGGGGGAAAAAGGGAAACAAGGAAACCCGAAACACCAAAAACACCAAAACAAATCCAAAAAACTCAACAACCATGACATTACCCCCCCCTCAACGGACGCCACCCGGCGGCCTGCCAGGCTTGCCAGGAAAGTCCCTGTAAAAGTCATTAATAAGGTCCGGATCCAGAATAAAAGAACGGGACACCCATGACCGTTCTTCTGGACCATACCCCTCCCAGTCCACCAAAAACTGGTATCCCCGGCCCCGTCTGCGGACGTCCAGCAACCGCCGGACAGTGTAGGCCGGGTGGTCATCAATGAGCCGGGGGGGCGGAGGGGGTTCGGCCGGAGGGCACAGAGCACTGGTGGACACAGGCTTCAACAGGGAAACGTGAAAGGCCGGGTGAACATTAAGGGCTGCGGGCAATTTGAGTCTCATCACACAGGGATTGATTACCTTTTCTATTTCAAAAGGGCCGATGTACCTGGGGGCTAGCTTCCTGCTCTCCGTCTGCAGAGGGAGGTCGCGTGAGGAAAGCCACACCTTTTGACCCGGCTGATAGTGGGGGGCAGGAGCGCGACGTCTGTCCGCCAATCGTTGATTGCGAGCCGCAGTCCGCGTGAGAGCCGCCCTTGCCTCCCGCCAGACCCGCCGTGCCCGCCGGAGGTGCTCCTGGACGGACGGAACTGCCACTTCGGTCTCCTGGATGGGGAAGAGGGGAGGTTGGAAACCCACAGAGGCCATAAAGGGGGACATACCTGTGGCTGAGCTGACCAGAGAGTTGTGGGCGTATTCCACCCAGGGAAGATGGGTGGACCAGGAGGCGGGATGTCTAGCGGTGACGCACCGGAGAGCTGACTCGAGGTCCTGGTTGGCCCGCTCCGTCTGGCCGTTGGTTTGGGGGTGGTATCCAGACGAGAGGCTGGCTGAAGCTCCCAGAGCCTGGCAGAAGGCCCTCCAGACCTGGGAGGAGAACTGGGGACCCCGGTCCGAAACTATGTCCTGAGGTATACCATGAAGTCTGAACACATGTTGGACGAGGAGGTTGGCCGTCTCTAGGGCTGAGGGGAGTTTGGGCAGAGGAACAAAATGCACAGCTTTGGAAAAACGATCAATAATGGTAAGGATTACTGTGTTACCCTCTGACGGTGGGAGTCCAGTGACGAAGTCCACTGCAACATGAGACCAAGGGCGATGGGGGATGGGCAGTGGACGTAGGAGGCCAGCAGGAGTCTGGTGGGAGGATTTGTTGCGGGCACAGACGGAGCAGGCGGAAACATACTCCTTGGTGTCAGACGTTATGGAGGGCCACCAGAAACTGCGTCGGAGCAAGGAGAGGGTGCGATGAAACCCAGGATGACAGGCGACTTTGGAAGCATGTCCCCACTGGAGCACAGGAGTTCTGGCGGCGGGTGGAACAAACATCCGGTTGGGAGGGCAGCTCTCGGGAATGGGTTGATCTTGTTGAGCCTCCTGCACGACTTGCTCAATCTCCCACCTGGCCGCCCCCACCACGCAGGAGGAAGGGAGGATGGTCTCCACAGGTGTGTCTTCCACCGGTGGAGTAAACTGTCTGGATAAGGCGTCGGGCTTAACATTCCTGGAACCAGGGCGGTAGGTGAGGGAGAACCGGAACCGACCCAAGAACAGGGCCCACCGAGCCTGCCGGGAGTTTAGTCGACGTGCAGACCGTAGATAGGAGAGGTTCTTGTGGTCAGTCCATACCGTAAAAGGGTGCGTGGAACCTTCCAACCAATGCCTCCACTCCTGGAGAGCCAAGACCACAGCAAGGAGCTCCCTGTTGCCCACGTCGTAATTTTTCTCTGCTGGGGTGAGCCGACGAGAGAAGAAGGCACAGGGGTGCATTTTGTGGTCAACAGGGGAGCGTTGAGAGAGGACAGCCCCTCCCCCAGAGTCAGAGGCGTCGACTTCGACCACGAACGGTAATGCAGGATCTGGATGGGAAAGCACAGGTGCAGAGGTAAACAGGCACTTTAATCGGTCGAAGGCAGCATCGGCTGCCTGCGACCACACAAAGGGGAGCTTGGAGGAGGTCAATTGAGTGAGTGGGGCCGCTACTTGGCTGTAATTGCGAATGAACCTCCTGTAAAAATTTGCAAACCCCAAAAACCTCTGGAGGTGTTTTCTGGTGGCGGGGACAGGCCACTCGGCCACCGCTTGAACTTTGGCCGGATCCGCCTTCAGCTGTCCCCTTTCCACCACGAACCCCAAAAAACTGACAGATGTGACATGGAATTCGCATTTCTCTGCTTTCACAAAGAGTCTATTCTCTAATAGTCTTCTTAAAACCAGCTTTACATGCTGGACATGTTCATCAAGGTCTCTGGAAAAAATCAAGATGTCGTCTAAATAAACAAACACGAACCTATTAAGCATGTCCCTTAAAACGTCATTGATCAAAGCCTGGAAAACAGCTGGTGCATTGGTCAGACCAAAGGGCATAACCAGGTACTCAAAATGTCCCAGGGGGGTGTTGAACGCCGTTTTCCACTCATCTCCTTCCTTAATCCTGATGAGGTGGTAGGCGTTACGGAGATCTAGCTTGGAGAAAATGGTTGCTTGGTGCAAGGGGCCAAAAGCGGAATCAATCAGAGGGAGTGGGTACTTATTTTTCACTGTAATGTCATTTATCCCCCTGAAGTCTATACAAGGGCGCAGGGTTTTGTCTTTCTTTTCAACAAAGAAAAAACCCGCTCCCACTGGGGAAGAGGAAGGGCGGATTAACCCCGCAGCTAACGAGTCTGTGATGTACTGCTCCATGGACTCTCTTTCAGGCTTGGACAAATTGTACAGTTTTTGAGATGGAAATGGGGCTCCAGGGAGCAGTTCAATGGCACAGTCATAGGGACGGTGTGGGGGAAGAGAAAGCGCTTTGTCCTTGCTAAAAACCTCCTGAAGATCATGGTACATGGGGGGAATGGAGGACAAGTCAATAGGTTCGGTAGGCACAGGTGGCGAGGAGGCACTGGAGGGAATGGCAGAGTGAAGACAATGGGAATGACAGAACGTACTCCAATTGGTAATGGCCGAGGCGGACCAGTCAATATGGGGGTTGTGCAACTTTAACCAGGGGATCCCCAGAACCAGAGGTGAAGTGGGAGAGGGAATGACTAACAGCGAAATTACTTCCTGATGATTACCAGAGAGCAGCAGGGTCACAGGGGCAGTACGGTGGGTGACACTAGCCAGTAATTGTCCACTCAGGGTGAGAACGTTCCTAGGCTCAGGGAGAGGCTCAATAGGAAGGTTCGCTTGACTACACAGTTCAGAGTCAATAAAATTGTCATCAGCTCCACTATCGACCAGTGCCTGCAGTGGTATCGTGTTATGTGGGAGTCTGAGCATACCTTGTAGTTGAACTCGGGTGGAGGGAGAGGAGGAAGAGATAGTACGGCTCACCAGCGCCCCCTCCGTGGCTGATGAGCCTCCCCTTTTGGCAGTTGAGGACAGGTGGCGAGGAAGTGGCCAGGCTGACCACAGTAGATGCATAGCCGGTGCAGTAATCGGCGCTCCCGTTCTGCGGGAGACAGTCTGGCTCGACCCAACTGCATGGACTCCTCTTCGTTAGGGACGGAGGAAAAACCCGCACGAGGAGCGGGGGCAGGCACGGGGGTGAGGTCCCGGGGAATCCCGCGTTGCGGAGTGGACACCGGAGGGTAGTTGGAAACCACAGGAGGAGGGGCGCCCTGTCTCCCTATTCTCTCCCTGCATCTCTCACGTAGCCGGTTATCGAGTCTAATGGCTAATGAGATTAATTCGTCAAGAGACTGGGTCTCGTCTCGTGCTGCCAATTCGTCCTTAATATTATCAGCTAATCCCAAGAGAAAAACACTTTGTAATGCGCGCTCATCCCAGCCGCTTTCGGCTGCCAAAATGCGGAAGTCGATAGCGTACTGGGAGACTGGCGCTGAACCCTGGCGGAGGGAAAGGAGCCGGCTGCTGGCTTCTTTCCCTTGGACCGGGTGATCAAAAACCTTGCGCATCTCATTTACAAAAGAGGAATAAGACTGAGTTACCGCCGAATTAGTGGAGATAGCCAAAGCCCAGGAGGCAGCCCGATCTGTTAACAAACTCATAATGAAGGCAATTTTCGATCTATCTGTGGCGTAAGTCTGGGATTGCTGTTCAAACACTAAAGTACACTGAAGCAAGAACTGACTACATGCCCCTAAATCTCCCGAATACCTGACCGGGGTGGGGATGTATGGTTCCCGGGAGAGGACGGGTGGAGGAGCCGGAGTCGCCAAGGAGGGAGCCGAGGAAGGAGGAAGATTCCCAGGAGGAGCCAAACTGGGGATCTGACTGACGGCCTGATCCATGCGGCTGCCGAGCTGGGATACGCTGGTCACCAGGGTCTGGAGTACGCCTTGGATCTCGTGGATGGCTTCCCCCATCTGGCCAACACGTGCTCCTTGAGAGGATAGCGCCTGCCGTAATTTATCTGTCTCCGCGGGGTCCATGATTTGGCCGGACTATTCTGTTAGGTTCAGAGTTTGGCCAGGACCCCAGACGCAGAGAGCGAGATAAAAGCAGTTTTCAAAGAGTTTATTGTTTCACAAAAGAGCAAAAAACAACGGAAGGCGAGGGCAGGTGCTGGACGCGGTCGGCTGGCTGGCGCAGCGGGGTCGACAGGAGGGGAACCGTGCTGGCGTAGGTTCAGGAGCACGAGTGCTGCACCCACGGTCGGAAGAGGAACTGAAGGCTGCACAAAAACACTGTTGATTAGAATCACGAAGGAAAAAACACCAAAGATCCACTAGAAAGCTTGCTGCGCTACATTACCGACAACGACTGAATAGTCCGGCACAGGAGTGGAGACTAGGCCAAGCTCATATACCCGGGGAAGTGCACTGATGAGAGCCAGGTGCGTCTCATTATGCTGAGCCAGCCAATGACCGCCGCCGCTGCCACACACACTGCCCTGGAAGGAAAGGGGAGGGGGGAAAAAGGGAAACAAGGAAACCCGAAACACCAAAAACACCAAAACAAATCCAAAAAACTCAACAACCATGACACCCACAATAGCCACTGCTGGGCAGAAAGACGTCTGAATGACCTTGCTTTGCCTGTTGCCACCACCACCAGGTCCTGAGCAAGTGGTGGAAAATGGATGGATGGAAGGAAGCATTACATGTAAGACAGTCAAACAGAATCAGTGGTCACCTGGGAATGCCCTTTGGCACATTTCAGTTTTGCTGATAGCTCTAAAGTGAACAAACACAGCAGCACTGAAACTTCAGGGAATGAACAAAGTAGTATAGAAAGCAGTGCAGCAGGTGAACTAACAAGTATGGAGGGTTCGTTCGTTCTATCTTTTTTTAGAATGTAACTTTGATGAATACAGTCAAGTTTTCTACTTGATAAGCGACATTAATAAGTTACCCTTTGCTATTATGGTTCCTGGAGAAAAGTATCATAAATTGATCATAAAGGTGAATGACCTGTTCAAGACCTCCTAATAACATCATGTATGATATTGAGTCAGATGTTCCAGGAACTGTACTGTTCTGACTTCACTGTATATTGACATGATGTGATATGATGTAATGGAATAGAATCCAAACCATGATCCTTTCCTGAACTTTACCAAGTAGTTTTGTAGTAGTAGTAGTAGTAGTTTTGAGTTACAAAATGTTTGTTTGTTGTTAATGTGATGTGACGTAACGTGAAGTGACGTAATGTGAACCCAAACTTTTTCCTGAACGTTATTAAGTTGTTTTCTTGCAGTAGTTTGGAGTTATGAGATGTTATGTACGTTATGTGATCTAAGTGGAGTAATCATGTGATACTCGTGATGTAACGTCATGTAATATGATGTGACGTGACATGTGGTGACTTAACATGACGTGACAGAATGGAACCCAAACCATCTTTTTCTGAACCTTACCAACTAGTTTTCTTGTAGTGCTTTTAAGTTACAAAATACGTCATCTGATGTAAGTGAAGTAAGGCATGTTATGCACGTGACATGACGTGATGTGACGCATCTTATCGTAATGCAACAGAACCCAAACCATGATCTTTTGGTGAGTATGTTTTTTCTTTGTCTGAAGCTAACCAAATTTAGTTTGACAATGTTAACCATGACTTAAAAAGGCTTTCTGACAGCATTTCATACGGACACTAAAGGGTACCTTCTTCATTTTGTGCACATTGGTATTTGACGACCTAGGATGACAGTGGGTTGATCTTACACATGAAGATCCAGACATGTTGAATATGAAGATCATTTTCTTGCTTTTCTTTTACAAAGAGAATTATGTAAATGAGAGTTTGAAAGTTGTTTGTCTTTCATGCAGCTCTTTAGGAGAGATCAAGGATTTAAAGCCATAAAAATTATGAGAGTCACAAGTGCCTTATCTCTGTGAAAGACAATAAAGATACAATAGACTATGAGGAAGACGCTCAGGGTCAAGCTGGTTGCATAAACTGGTCTGCCGAAACTCCTTTGATCCTTTGGTTTCAGTAGGAAAAAAACCACGGTATCACCACCTGTGCCAGCCCTGACATGTTAATTACCATCTGCCTTTTACTGTATTTTCATATATATTATAAAGAATAGATGGGTGACAAAGTAAAGGAAAAAAAACAATGAATCCAGATACACAGATCCATATAGGCCATGAGGGCTCACTGAAAGCTGATAAAAATGATGTGAAGCATGGCCTTCACAGTCGACAGATCTCAACCCAGTTGAACACTTGGATTTTAGTATGGAGCGAGGAGAAAACTGAATAGGAGTAACCTTTCTCAAATGGATGCATGAAACAAACACAAATACCAAATTTCCATCATATTTTACAATTTTTCCATTGTTTTAGGTTTGACAATCTGATTAGACAACTGAATATGCAGCCTACAATGCTTTTTGTATTCTAAGAACATTTTTATTGATGAAGAGCCAGAGGCTCCTCTCTTCCATCTGGGGGACCTGCTCTATGCTGGCCCTGAAAGTCCTTTTATGCCCTGTTGCTACCAAGCCCATAAGTTAATCTTCCAGTCTCCCCAGAATCTCCCAGTCGCTGAACTCCTGTTGATTAGGCTTTGGTATGAGCCTACAGTCTTCCTGTTCTGAGCCAGACAGTGTCCCACCTGCATGTCCTGTGCTGGCTAATCCGCCACCTGTCTGTCCTGATCCTGCATTCCCTGAACCTCAGGAGCTTTCCATGGAACTACTGAGCAGCCACCCTGGCATTCAGTGGCCACTATCTGAAAGGACTGACCTAACACTTTCTACAATGTCCTGTAGAGGCCACAGGAAAATATGTGTTCATCATGGCACCACTGGGAGACTCAGAGACTCAGCTGCCCAGTGCTGCAGAGCTGACACCTGTTCTTGGTCCCCAACTTGAGGTCCAGCCAACAACTGTTACTGAGTCCTGTCTGGCGGTCTGGTGACACCTCCTCCTGCTTCCCCATCGGGGGCCTGCCTGACACCTGTTCATGGTTCCCTATTAATGGCCTGGCTTACACGTGTTCCATGTTCCCAGTCGGCGCCCCGACCAACACCTGTTGCTGCGCCGCAGTGGTCCTCAGTTCCTATGCTGCAATGGTCTCCTGTTTCTCTGGTTCCACCATCCTCCGGTCCTGCACTCCAGCCTCATCACTGGCCTCCCGAACATTCCAGCCTATGTCACCAGCCTATGTGCCTGCCTTCCTGACTGCTTGTCTGCAACCCCTCAAATGAACAGGACTTTTAGTACAGGAGCATGGAATAATTCCTCCCATTTTGCATTTCTATTGAATGTATTAATGCATCATTCTCTGGGGAGTGTCAGTGTCTGTCTTTTAGAATTTCACATTTTTCTATCAAAGTGGAAATATTGGCCTTGACCTTGTGATGGAGATGAAAGGTCACAGAGTGACAAAATCATTTGGGATCATCCTCTGGAGATCATAAATATATTGTTAGAAAAAGACCTTCACATGGTCCAAAAGTTGTCAGGTCCTCCAAAAAAGTTCAAAAGTCTTTCTCAGAAATAATAAAGAAAACACACACAATCTGCCAGAATTAAGCGAAAAAAGAGATTTGCCGAAGTTATGAACACATACAGCAATCAAAGGGCTAGTCCGGCCAGAGGGCACCCCGAATAGTACCTTGAAGTTAAGAATGAAATATTTCAGTGGGTGACCCTCAAGGGCCGTTCACACTGCACTTAGCTCCAGTCTAAGTGAGCTGTTAGGCCTGGGCTAAGAAAGCTTTCACACTGGCATAATCCAGAACATTTCAAAGTGGGCTGACCCCAACTTTAGCCAAGGGCTTGCTGGCCCTGCTCCAGAGCAGGGTCAGTCCTGAGTTTGTGGGGTTATCCTCTTAAAATCGACTAAACCCAGTGCTTTAAAGTGCCAGTGTGAAATTAGGCTAAAACAGCAGAGAAGTGGTCATGGAACGTTCTAAAACGTTCACATCAATAGTAGAAGTGCTGTGTGAATCATGTTGCTCTGTGCTTAGCTTAACCCTGGCTTAACAATATGTGTGTGAAGAGTCCAGGGTTAAGGATAGCTCAGGGATAAGAATATGTAGTGTGAAAAGCCCTATAGACTGATGTTTAAGGGGGTCATGAAGTCATAAACTCATCAACTCATCTAAGTGCAGAACAATGTGTGTACATGAGTAAATATAAAAAACTTTTTCTTTGTACCAAAAGGTATTTCAACGTAGTTAATCCTGCTACTGCAGCTCTGCCCAATACACTCATTCATTGTGGGTTTTTTTTTTTTGGGTCATCAAGTCACATGTAATCACTTTTATGCAATAGCAGGGGCAGTCAAGTTCAAGACCCCCCCCCCCCCCACACACACACACACACACAGCACGTAGTACACTATGTATCTGCAGTCAGGAGGGAGAGGAGAGACAGGACAGATTCCACTGTGTCCAACTGACTCTGTAGTTTAAATCACTCTGACAGAGATTCAAACCAAGCACACCCCCACACACACACGGTGGTTCACTTATTTTTAAAGTTAGTTGCAGACATTGGCTTTATGTTCTTTTTACATCCATATACAGAAAGAACAACATGAAGCATTTTTGACAGACAACACACATAAAAGTTGAACTTTAACTGTTGATTTACAGGCAGATTGTAGATGTTTAACGAGAAGAGGCGTGTTAACAGCTCTCAGGACAAAATAAATCTCTTGCTCAGTGTGTGAAACTCTCTCTGTCTGACAGATTTCCTCTTCTCACTTCTCCTCCTCTTTCTTCTTCTCTCCACCCCTCGGCACAGCAGAGGCAAGCTTGAATCAGCTCACACAGCTGATCTTAATACTGTAGCTGTGACTTCAGGTCAGCCTCAGACCAGTGTGCTTGGAGTGAGCCGTGTTTTAGTGCAGTGAAGTGAGGTTTTCAGGGTTGGAAGTCATGGTTGAGAGTCTGGACTTTGAGAAACAGGAGAAGCGTTACTGCATCCGCACTAAGCATGTCGTCATCATCTGTGTGACGGTGGTGGTGTGTTCTTTGGCGGTGGGCCTTGGGGTGGGCCTCTCCAGGTCAGACACCAGCACCAGCAACACTCCTAGCCCCACCACCACGAAAGCCCCCACAACACAGCCCCCTCCTCCGCCTGGCAGGGGGGCCTGCAAGCCCTCCACTGACTCCAGTGGGGACTGGAAGAATTTCCGCCTGCCCGACTATGTGAAGCCGGTCCACTATGACCTGCACCTGGAGCCGAACCTGGACGACGACACCTACACTGGCACCGTGGACGTGCACGTGGAGGTCACCAAACCTACCCGCCATCTGTGGCTCCACATCAGGGAGACGTTCGTCAGCGAGGTGCCCAGGCTGAAGATGCTGAGCAGCAACGGGGGTCAGAAGGAGTTGGCTGTGAAGAGCTGCTTCGAATACAAAGATCAGCAGTATGTGGTGACGGAGGCCGCCGAGGAGCTGCCCGTCACCGGCCAAGGAGAGGTCTATGTGCTCAGCCTGGACTTCCAGGGCTGGCTCAACGGCTCTGTGGTGGGATTCTACAGGGTCATCTACACCGAGGAGGGGGTCACCAAGTAAGTTCTTTGATTTGATTCAATCCTGTCATAAAGAACATATGCATAACATACTCCTTTATCAACAAAACAAAAATACTAAAACTGTATATTGTTTCTTTTTTTTAATTTAAAATATGTCCATAACCCTCAGAGGTGACAAAAGTACACACATTCTGTACTCAGTAAAGTTACAGATACTTGTGTAAAAAAGTCTCTGGTAAAAGTAGAATTACTGATTCTTTGCTCAAGTAAAAGTACAGAGTCACTGTATTAAAGTAAGAAGCATCCATCTGAAGGACATTAATGCCAATTGTTTCATCTCATTACGTAGTTTTTGTCTTAACATTTTTTTTAATGTCTTTTTTTATCTTATGTCTTTCACAGTTTTGTTATGTCTTTTACATCTTTCATCTTGTTACTTCCTTTTTTTCTTGTTATGTCTTTTAAGTCTTTAAGGTATTTTATGTAATATTTGTTGTTACCTCTTTCACATCTTTTTGTCTAACTTGTTGCATCTTTTACTTAATTTTTTGTTTTGTTACATTGTTTTTGTCATATGTCTTTTTCTGTTCTTTTTTTGACTGTCTTTTGTCTTTTACACCATTTTCATCTTGTTATGTCTCGTTTTTTATTTGTTAAATCTGTCGTGTCTAATATGCACCGATGGAAACACAGAAGACTCGTATGTTCTGTGTTATTGTTTTATCCATTTAGGTTGAAATCAGTCTTGATGTTGGGAAGGTGGCACGTAATGATTCAAAATAAAAATAATCAGTAATTCCCCTCAAATACATTAAAACTAAAGTAATGAGCCTGCTTTGAAAATGTAAGGAGAATAAAGTACAGATATTTGTAGGAAAATGTAGGAAGTAAAACTAAAAAGTTGTCAAAAAAAAAAAATACTCAAGTAAAGTACAGATACCTGAAAAATCAACATGAGTATAGTAACAAAGTCTTTGTACTTAGTTACTTCCCACCTCTGAAAACCTTAGTATGAAACTAACAGTACACAAGGTGCATACTATTTACAGAGAAATGATACAGCATGTAAGCCCTGAACACTACACAAGCATAAATATCCCACAATGCAATGCAGTGTGTGTTACCACGGGTTACCATGGTTACGTAGTAGGAGGCTCTCTCACAAAAGCATGTTGAACGATAGTACAGGTATGAAGTGCAAGTGGTTGAAAGTTCTGAAAAAAGCTAGTAATTGACTCTTTTTTTATGTTACTTTTTTCCAAATAATGATTAAAACAGAGGGATGTAACTACTTTAATCCCTCAAATTTTCCTTTCAGTAACTTTCAAGCTACAAAAGCATTAACACGATCACATATTTTGTATCATGTATTTCATGTTCTTAATTTAACTGTTAACTGTTATCTGTATTACCAGGAGACCTCATATGATTTAGAACGTGTGCAAGTAAAGTCTGTATTTTACTCAAAATTACTGACATTATTGCCTCGGACACGACATCATGGTTCATTAACAAAGCGTCTTTTCTTCAGCAGCCACATTAATAACACAGTTTAGAGTTGTTTTGCTCACTCTCTGCACGTGTTCCAAACATAAATACACATTTGCGGCTCATTTAGATCAGGTAACAGATGATTTATGGCTGTACTTGAATATGATGACTTTTTGTTTGCTCCTGACCTTCTCTGTCACCATCGCTCATTATAAACCAACTCACAGCTGCGTGCTGCTCTTCAACATCTTATGAGCCACGATCAAATTTTATACTATATCACCTTAGGAGCTCTTTTGAGGGCTAAGATCTTTTTTTTTTTTTTTTTTCATTTGTCTTAACTTTATGAGTAAATTCTTAGAAATTCTTGGAGCAACTCTTTACACCAGCAGGATTTGTGGATACAACACCAGGCATGTCCGGGGTTGACTTATCAGAGGAGTAATCCAATAAGCCAAAAGTTTTATAAAACAGGGCCAAAATCCTAAAACTCATAAGCAACCAGTGGTGATAGATGAGGATTGATGTTGGTATATTACAGCATGTTTATAGTCTGGCAGCAGCATTGTACACCAGCTGCAGACAGAGGAATAAATGGAGGTACAGTGATAAAGTCTGCCATAAATCATTGTGAGAATGACCTGTGTAAGAAGTCCAAAAACATCATTCACAAGATGGAGTCAGACGTTCCGTGAAATGATATCGCTGTATCAGATTTCAGTTATCACTTTCATCTGTATTTGACCTCCAAGGGGAACGATTTTTGCAGACTGGATACAGGATGATAAAATTATTAAAATCATGTCTCAATCATAACATGTCAACTCTGTAGCCCTTCTAAATCAAAGCAAAAAAAGAATTATGGTTTAAAAATGTGTGATTTGATTACCATTAAGAGAACTCTGAGCTATTTTAGCTTTACCTTTTCAACACAAAGTCAGACTTGCTACTGGTCGCTGCAGGAGTTTGCATCACCCACATCTACAGTATTCTCCTGCTGCCAGGGCAACAGTCCATCAAATTTATCGAAAACATCAGTGTGGAAGCGCTCCAAAAACATTTAGAGTTTCTCTGACTGTGTTTACGAAGGTGTTTTCAGTATCCAAGGATTGAGTCCCACTCTCTCCAAATTTTCCCCCTCTTTATATCTGAAGTAACAATAAAACCAAACTTCAGCAAAGTTCAGTTATAACATTAAAAAAGGGCCTAAAAATCAGGCAAAAGTTGCTCTGATCAGTGGAATCCAGGAGGCCACTTTATCATTCTGGCAAGGTGCTGAAACCAGACCAGGTATCTCAGTGATCTGTGAAGTTACAGCCATGGCTATTTGTGCATTAATCATCTATCATTAACTCCAAGTCAGCATATTAATAAATCATTCTAATGACTATTTTAAGACTGTGTAAAGGAAAAAACTGAGTTTTTCTGAACACATTATACATGTTAGGAAATAGCTGTTGAAAACATGAAGACTGAGAACTATATAATACTGAATTGTGGAGTTGGACCTGAAACATGACTCAGGGACATGTCGTAGCCTTGGTCCCCCAACACTATATAAGCCCCATGAACCGACACACGAACGATGCCGCCTCCCCCTCCCCTCTCCCTCCCTAACGATCAGTTTTTAATGTACCGTCAGCAACTCTCTCAGTCCAAATCAGTCCAGCAGTTCACTTCAGCTCACTTCAGTTCCAATAACCCGACACAGAAAAAAAAAATAAAAATACCATCCTGTCACCGTGTTTCAGGTTGTTTTCAGGTTGCAGTGGTGTTTGACACTGAAAGTGGACACACTCATTGGTGCTTTACACAATCTTTAAGTTGGTTGGAACACTTTAATTCCACACATTTTCATCAAACAAAAAGTGACGTGCAATCTTTCAATCTGAAACTTTTAAAGTGCGAGCTTCAAGGTTCATTCTTGCACTTGGAAATAGTAATTTGACAAGTCAGTGCTGACTCAAGGTTTGGTTGTATTTGAGTGCACTAAAGAACTACGCAGTCCATTCCTAATGTACATCCATTCATCATCACCTACCTCCCTATACTTGACATTGATTGGTTCATAGACGAGTGTGTGTCCAATGCTGGTGTGTTGTCAGTTGAATTTAATTCTTCTCTCTCTCCCATCCTCTTTGAAAATAAGTGAAAAGTGTTTGAAATTTTCTAAGTATTTTACAACTAACAAAACGTCAATCAAACATCTGCCACCAACTTTTGTTTTGTTGCGTTGTTTATCCTTTTTCCAGTTCCAGTTCAAAAGTCAAGACCATTCAGAAAAAAACAGTTTTTGCACTAGAAACAAACTGAACTATTGTTCAATTTTATCTGGGCCAAGACCACATTTTTCAGTCAGACCAAGGTTAGGCTGTTTGGCCTGGACCATGGTCCAGGGGAGGTTTCGCACCTGTGATTTTGGTTTGGATCAAACTGAAAAGTCAGAAAGTCTGGCCCAAGAGAGGTAGGTGTGAAAGGACACTTAGAGGCTCTTACTGGAGTTTAACAGGGTCTTCATCAGTGAATGGACTTGGCTCAGTTGTCATGGAGATGCTATGGTTGAAATCAAATAGCTACTGAGCTGTTACATGATCCATTTCTATGAGCAAGCTCAGTGGGAAGCTCCAGGAAGAGCTTTAAGTGGACCTTGAGTTGGGGTTGTTTACTCAAATAAGAGTAAGAGCTGAATTTAATAATGGTTTAGTTTTTTTTTTTAATTAATGATAAGTTAGATTTTGATTTAATGTGATACTCTGACCAGAATCTTCAGCTATAGGTACCTGATTCATGGTGAGCAGCTGCTGGGCTCAGCTTGGATACATGCCACTTACAATTGATTACAATCATGACACTTGTTTAGACTGCAGAGAAAATGACCAAAACTTTCATGGAAGCTTTTCCAACCACTCCAGAGACATAATCCACTTTATCCGTGTATGTTCCAAATATTTGCTCCATCAGCTAAATACAAAACCTCATTCATACCAAGCCAGCACAGATGTGGATTACACTACAGAAGGAGGGGTAGAGTAGGAACGAATTCAAGCCACATTTCAAGTCTCTGGAGTTACGCAAAACACAGATTTGGACAGAGTATCACTTTAAAGTTTAGGTGTTGTAATAGTAAATGCTGCCCTAGTTGAGTCTGGTGTGTGCACAGTGTGACAAAATGATGCTTTTATTTTCAGCAGTAGGGATCAGGCTTGATCTAATTAATGCAAAATACCAGATGTGGTTTCAATCAGAGGTGACAAATATGCATCTGGAACTATTTCACTTTGTTGTAGAGTATAAATGTAAGCAATTGTTGGGGTGAAAGACTATCGGGGGGAAAAAGCAGCTGGTCTCAAACGATCTCTGCAATAATCTGTCCTTCCTTTGATTGCCAGAAAGATTGCTGCAACTGATCATGAGCCAACTGATGCTCGCAAGTCCTTCCCCTGCTTCGATGAACCCAACAAGAAGGCCACCTACAACATCTCCATCACTCATGACGAAAAATATGGAGCTTTGTCCAACATGCCGCAAATGGTAGGACATGAATAACAACACTATACATATCTAAATACACACCAGGACATTTTTATTGCTGTTTTCCTTGGGTGAGCATTAAAGTCACAAAGCAGACATTATTTTGCTTAAGCCAAAAGAGGTTCAATTTGTATGGATTGGTCAAGGTCCAGTTTAACTGATGCAGCCTATCGTCACTGTTCACTAAACAGTTAGATTTGTCCAATCCTTCTCTCTTGTAAAAACAAAATATACTGTACTATACAAGATGTCACACTGGTTATACAAGTACAATCGAATGAAAAACTTTGACCGGAATGTTACAATATAAAAAATAACAGTAAGTAAGTAACAGAATAACAAGTAATAAAATACGTAACGATAATGATAATGTGATAATGTGCTTTTTTAAAATAAAATATACAATACTGAAAAAAGAAAAATATTAACATATATACACACAACACTAATATATAAGATAAATATCTATACAAAACAGCGAAGGTTGCATAATGTAAGCATTTATGTAGCACTTATGTGTGGTCTGAGTGTGTGAGTGAGTGTTGCACAGATTACAAACAACAAAGCATAAGTCAAACCTCTTTGTTTATCCAAGTATGATTTTTTTTGCCATAGTATTAAACAGGGCTTATTTAACAACATAACGTTTTAATTACATCTTAATTATCATATATACTACATTACATTTATAACACTGTAGTACAAGCGCTAACAGCTCTACAGCTGATGAAAAGTAAAGTTGGGTATTAACTTGATAATTTCAAGGGTACCGATCTAATTACATCAAAACCACTGAGTACTGTTTCACGTTTAATCAATCTGCCAAATTTTGGGACCACAGAACGCATCTGGGTTAGAGAACTGCAGTATAAACCTCTGTCCAAATGTGATGGAGACAACACTTGCTGCATTATTTGACATGCAAAATACAACGTGCTCAAACACAAAATATTTCTTAAGGCCAAAACGTTCTAAAAGCGTCTGATGCTTGTGTTTTGAAGTACACCCATTGCTCTAAATGGCAGAACATGCACTGAAAGCATCGATGGAAGCTTTTAGGGCGTTTGATCCTCAGTTAGCCTCAGTTAATGTTAACACACCTGTAGCCAGTGCCAAAGATGAACCCTCCATGGACGACCAAACTGTAAGTGAGACACTGACGTCTTCAGGTGATCAATTAGCTTGTTAGATAAATTGTTGTTGTTGGAGATGATTGGGTTCTTTTACTGTCTTGTTTGATGTTAGTTTAGCATTTCTACTAGCACAGCATTAGCAACATTCAGCCACTGGCTGCATCTCAAATTTTTTTTACCAACATGCTATTAGGTATGCTAAACCAGTATTGTGAGATTTATATGTATGAAACCTTAGTATGAAACCAGTAGTACATGAATTGCACACTATGTACACAAGGATTTCATGTGTGCTTCTTCTGAGACACAAACAACAATGTTAATGTCCTTGTGACAGACTGGAGGTAGGGAGGGAATTCATTTTGTGTGGTGTGTAAAATGTTATGTAATAATGATAAAATTGAGAAGTCTGGATTATTTTACAACTGAAGTTATATTTTTGTTATCACAGATACAGTTAAGTATTGAAACGGTACCTGGTACCTGGAATTTGGTACCAATATCACTTAAAATGTCAATGGTACCCAGCCTTAATTACAAGTCTATAACAGCAATGCTTTTTTAGCTTAACTTTTTTGCCTTTTTTTTATTAATTATTTAGTGAGTGGGGCTTCATCATCAAAGTTTTTCATGGGTGATCCAATAAACTTAGCATTAATCCTCAAAAGTCCTCAACAGCTCCATTAATAACTTCTAATAATTACTGCTATGAGTTCCTTGTATTTACTAATGAAACATTTCACAACCCAGTTGGACTGATTGTTGTAGGTGGAAGGAGCATCATTTCTCAAACTTTCCCATGATCAAGTTGGGGGAAAAAAACAAAGCAAGAGGAAGCCAGGCTTGGAGCGAACACTCTGAATACTAACAGCAGAGGATCAATCTTGTGCCTCTGTTTTGGGGCCAAGGGATCCACCCAGCTCCATAGTCTGAGTGACATCCACATTAACCCATTAGCCTTTTCCTCTGACTCTCCAGGGCAACCCCGAACCACTGCCTGGCAATAAACTGAAGACCTCCTTTGAGAAGTCTGTTCCAATGAGTACCTATTTGGTATGTTTTGCTGTGCACCAGTTTAAATTTCTGGAAAGAACTTCTGCCCGAGGAATTCCTGTGAGTTTACCATTTACTATCAGTGCCAAGACTTTACAACAAATATTGATGAAAAGATTTGAAATTGACTTATATTATAAGATTCATATTGTCGGACACATGCCAGTACATGAACACGTGTGTGTTTTGTCTTCCTCTGCATTTACAGCTGAGGATTTATGCCCAGCCAAGCCAGTTAACAACCGCAGAATATGCAGCCAACACAACCAAAGTCATCTTTGACCACTTTGAGGAATATTTCAACATGAATTACTCCATCTCAAAACTGGGTATGTTTAGACAAACATTTTAATCATGGTGGGAAGAAAGATTAGGTGATTGCTTAAGATTAGTTTTATATTATTCTTGTGGGATGACAAATACCCACTCTAACTTTGATGGCAATATTTACAAGTGGTTGTTAAGATACGATCTTGCTATCTCACAAGAATAAAGAGGCAATAATGCAATAAAACACATGATAAATGCTTGCTTCAGTTGACTCTGTGTGTGTGTGTGTGTGTGTTTGATCCAGATAAGATAGCCATCCCTGACTTTGGGACTGGTGCCATGGAGAACTGGGGCCTCATCACCTACAGGGAGACCAACCTGCTGTATGATGAGAACCAGTCGTCATCCTACAACAAGCAGCGAGTGGCCAGTGTCATCGCCCACGAACTGGTTCACCAGGTACCGCTATATACTTACTCATTACCTAGTCACATGCAAGACTTTTTTTCATTTGGTTGTGTTGCATTTATTTAGAACTTGAATGCAGTGGTGGAATATAAACTGCTTAATATACTCAAACAATTTTGAAAATACTTATATCAATTCCATCCTATTTCATAGTGAACTAGAGGCACTTTGTTATTTATAGAGCTGCCACACTGCATGTTCTAACAGTTGACTCTGGGATAACTTAGATGCTTTCGTGCACACATTAACCCAAGGTTAACCTACACTCAGTGCTTTATGAAACACACTGCACTTCAACTAGCCCTGGGCTTAATGTCTGTTGGAACATGTGATTCCTAGATTGACGTGACTAGACTACTCTTGAACCCCATTTGACACTGGCACCTTTTAGCCCCAAGTTTAGCCTATTTTCCAAGAATAATCCAGCAAACTCAGGGCTAACCCTGCTCCCACAGCAGGGCCAGCAAGCCCTGCGCTAAAGCTGGGGTTAGCCCACCTTGAAATGTTCCAGGATGAAGCCTTTAAATTTCAGGATAAAATATTGCCACCCTCTCTATAGAGGCAAAAAGTCCAGCCAAAAATTGAGGGACCAGAGAACCAAAATCAAAAGATGAAGTTTAAAATCAGCGAATTCAGTCAACCAGAACATTTCTGCTAGTGGAAACTTAAAACAAACACTATAAAACTAAAAAAATGATTAAACTTTTAAATATTAGAAATATGTGACTTAATTGAATGCTTAATTGATGTCATCCATATCAACATCATTTAGCAATAAAAGTCAGGTTTATTCTCACAATGTTAGAAACTTATTTTAAGTTACTTCTAACATAATTGAGAGGCGATGAAGCTCTATTAAACCAATTCATATATACCCAGATAAAATGCTAATAGCTGCAGTTAGCAGTTAATCTGATTAACTGCTAACTGCAGAGTAGTAGAAACGCAAAAGAATTCCCAACATAAAGCTGACTGTCATCAGCATACAGAGATATATGATGCTGGTAATCAGTAGCTCAGATTGTTTAGTGTTCCCAGTAACAATATGGAAACAATAAAGCTAAGAACACCATTGGTAAGTAACCCCAGTAATATCCAGTTTAATTATTTTTTCACCATGCATAGACACAATGGTTGCAGATGTAGCATTGTTGTGAGAATTTATGTGCATTATATGCATTAATAACTGAATCTTGTCAAATTCCAAGAGTGTTATAACAATGCCATGGCTTACATCTTTATTTCTTACATGGATGGAAAGATTTGCCATTGGAAATGATATGTCAGCAGAAAGAGTTCAGAGTTCACAATTGTAAATGTTTAAAATCCCTTTTGTCCTATTGTTCAAGCTTTTTATGATACACAATGTGCACATTTGTTTCCAGGATATCAGCTGATGATAGAGATAAGAGGCCTTGAGACAGTCAATAAAGTTTTATGGACTGTTCAAAGTTGCAGGAATTAGGGATCAGTAGTTGTTCAATTTGAATATGATAATGTACAAATAATGTTCCAAGAACTTTTATGAGGCCCTCCTCTCACATGAACTGAACAATAAACCTTAAATCTGTATAAAGTGAAATAGAACACATGCAAGGGTGGGTTACCATGTTTCCAAGGTCCTATCTGGTATTGTGCTTATTCGATCTATCTTGATTCAGGCTACTTCAATCATTTTACTGCTCTGCAATTACTGATGCAATTACTTTCCAGTCAGTAATAAGCAAGGTACTTTCTATCCTCAAGTCAATGGGATCCCTTGTCATTCACAAGTTTGAAGCACTCTTACCCTTCTGCTGGTAAAGCTCCAATCAAAACAAGAGAAAGATGAGATAGTGCTACATTTGTTTAATACTGCTGGCTTCCAAAAAGTGTTGGGGGTGATGTATGGGGTACCAGCTGTGGTGTGCAGTGGGGCACTAACGTCGTGATGCACTTCATCACGTTTTGTCTACTGAATTGGAACCCTAGAGGGCACTTTATGAGGCTGTCTTGGATATCGAGCCGCTTTAGAGGACGTTTGTCACGTTTTATTTTGTGTTTTTTCCAGTGGTTTGGGAACATTGTGACCATGGATTGGTGGGATGACCTCTGGCTTAATGAGGGCTTTGCCAGTTTCTTCGAGTACGTCGGCGTGGAGAAAGCTGAGCCAACCTGGGGCATGGTGAGTTCTCCTTCAGTCCCATTGACCAGTCATTTTGAGGACTTCAGTACCCTGAAACTTGCCTTGTGTCCTCCTTTGGTATACAGCGAGACATCATGATCATCAGTGATGTACTTCCTGTCATGGTGGACGACGCCCTCCTCTCCTCTCACCCGATCATTGTGAATGTGTCGACCCCAGCAGAGATCACCTCTGTGTTTGATACCATCTCATACAGCAAGGTACAGCTACATTACCAACAAGATACAGACAAGATAACTGCAGAAAAATACTGTTTGTAATAAAAACTTATCAAACTTTGTCCAGGGAGCGTCCATTCTCCGGATGCTGGAGGACTGGATGGGTAAAGAATTGTTCAGAGACGGCTGTCGAGTAAGTCACAGACTGTTGCAGCTTCATGACAGATATGTAACATGGATGTAGCACTTTTGATTCATGGTAAATAAAGTTTTGAGTGCTCCAGCAACTAATTTTATCTTCCTGTTTCAACAGAAATATTTGCAGGACTACCCTTTCCAGAATGCCAAAACAGCCAACTTCTGGGCAGCACTTGCCGATGTATGTTTCACCTTCATCACGTTTATCCTCGCTTTTTGTACAAGAGCACATTAATACTCAACTATTAAGTGAAAAGTTAAACATTTTTGGAAAGAATGCTTATTTGCTTTCTTTACGAAAGTGAGGTGAAAAGATGGATACCTGTTTTTCATGTCAGGCCAGAGACTGATGTAGCTGCTGTAAGCTGAAGCACTGAGTTTGTCTTACTCTGAATATTCTTCTCTCTGTGCTCAGGTGAGTAAGTTGCCGGTTGCAGAGGTGATGGATACATGGACCAAACAGATGGGTTACCCTGTGCTGGACCTGTCTGTCTCAGCAACGGATGCTAAGCTGACCCAAAAGCGTTTCCTCCTGGACCCCAATGCCAACGCTAGCCTGCCTTCTACACCTCTTGGGTAAGTGGCACAAAAGAGATACAAACCTCCACTTTCACAGATTAAATCCATCAATGATGTTGATTAGAACTAGAATAGATTTTGATGGATTGCTCGTACACAAAAGTATATCATCTGCATATAATGAAATCTAACAGAAAAACAGCCTGTATGGTGAGGGGATCCCTGGGTCTTTCTGTTCTTTATCTTAACAGAGACCAACTACTCTGATATGGGGAGTTATTAAACCTGAAAGAAAAAGTTTCACTACATCAAGTGTTTATAATGCTTTTGCGTGCACACAAGATACAATTTGTCCTCATGTTTCAGTTGATTTATGCACACAAGATAAGCGTATAGAGAGCCAGCACAACAGACCTCAATACCTTTCGATTTTGAAGCATTTATCAACTAAAGAGAGAGGCAGGCTGTTTCCTGAGGAGTTGCTGGAGCCCAAAGCGGAGCTAAAAGGACTGATGACAAGTGTTGCTTTAAGAAATGAAATGACAACACATTTTTTAAAGATGCAAAGATTTTGTATGTGTGTGTATTAAATGCAATGAAAGTATTTTTGTTACAGGTACAAGTGGACAATTCCAGTCAAATGGCACTCTGTGAAAAGTGACAAGAACATGTTGGCGATGTTTAACAAGAGCAGCCCAGGTAATACAGTCATCTTCAGTACTGTGTAATTATTAACATAATCCACATTCTGCTTTTAAGCGAGCCAGTGACAACAGACACTGACTGCTCCAGCCAACATGTCCACTTTAACCTGCTTCACTTCCACACTAATATTCCCTTGATGACTGTGTTGATTTTCAGAGCATGTCCTCAGTAACTACACACCCTCAGCGGACGGGCTGCTGAAGATTAACAATAATCACATTGGATTCTACAGAGTCAACCATGACAACGACATGTGGAACACCATCAGTGAACAGCTTCAGACAAACCACTCGGTAAATATACACTCCACACACACTCCACATGTACACACCAATGTCTGTCTAGGACTCCACCACTTTTCAGAATGAGTAGAGAATGTAACCTGTAGCCTGTGGAGTTTCAATAATAGTTTTCTGTACTGGTCATTACACATATGCCCAACATTTTACTCTATTAATATAACATTAATATATAATATGTATTATATTTATATATTACCACAGTCAGATGGTGATGGAGTTGTGACATGCATGTAATCTATCACCCCATTTACACCTGATATTAAAATGAGATCTGTATTCCGATGTGTTATCTGGATAATAAACAAACTGATCTTGCCTTTGTGTTTACACCTGATGTTCATAGTGCTTTTTCATTAAACACCTACAATTACTATTTTACTCTTATAATATTACAATTCTACAAGTTTTATTCTAGGTATATATACAGTTTTATTGTAACCATTGTTAACAGGCTTTTTTCTCAAGATATCACAGCTTTACTCTTGAGATCTTTGTCGCACTATTGATACCTTACCTAAAACATTTTCTGATCTGTATTTAGATTTGAAACCCAATTCAACCCATCTTACATTTAAAACTGACAGATATAAGCATATTATTTCAATATTTAGAGCCACCTTTCACATATGAAATCCTAAGAGCTGTCGTAACTGGATTAGGATGCTACTGTCCTATTGTGGCATCAATACAAACAATACAAAAGGTCCAAAAGTTGCCAAATATTCTGTCAGCTTTGGCTGTGTCACAGTTACAAAATAAATGTTTACAGCAGTCAAACACACTCACGCTTGTACTTTTTATTCTCAAGTTATGATAAGTAAGATAATCTTACATCCAGAAAACGGACCAAATTCATCAGTAAACGAAAGCAGATTTTGATGGATCACTCATAAACAAAAGTATATCATCAGCATATAATGAAATCTTACAGGAAACTACAGAAAAAAAAGTCTGTATAGTGAAGGGATCTCTGATCTCTGGGTCATTATTCAGTTATTTAATCTGGAAGAAAACATCTCGAGTTTATAAAATGCTTTTGGGTGGTGAATACAATTACATTACAGAATTACAGAATACAATTTGTTCCCATGTTTCAGTTTATTTGTGTACACAAAAGAGAGCCAGCACAACAGATTACAAAAGAAGAAAGACATATTTAATGATCAACATTTCTGTTTAGTCTGTGTCCCCACAGTTACATTTAAAACTATCAGATATATGCACATTAGTTAAAATTTTAGAGCAGTTTCTATAGTCTCTGTTACCTTCCTATTTATTTTTGGTGTCCATTTCTTAGTACAGAGCAGAAGACTAAGAACCTGGCAACCAGAGCCAAAAAATGACCCTTTATGATATATAAATACTCTGCTTCATCTAAATTCTGTAATTTCTTTGGGAAGTTTTTCAAAGAACTCATTTCAGTGTCAATTTGTTTTCTTTCTTAAACAGGAGTTTGATGCAGCTGATCGAACAAGCTACATCGATGATGTTTTTGCTTTTGCAAGGTGAGATTTCACCCCAAAACACACAGTGTGAACATTCATGTGGCAAATCAGACACACAAATTGTGTATACTGTTTCATTTCACTTTTCAGGGCGGACGTTATAGATTATGGAAACGCCTTCAACCTTACCAAGTACCTAACAAATGAGACTGACTACATTGTGTGGGACCGCGTGTCCTCCTCCATCGCCTATGTTCGGGACATGCTGTCAGCCAATGATGCCCTCTACCCATTGTTTCAGGTGAGGGGCCTGCTGATCCTTCCAGCTGTCATATATCAAATGTCAAAACAGGTCTTAAAGTATTCCTCAAGGATTATAAAAAATCAGTGATGCAAATTCTTTGCGTTGACACTTCAAAAGAGAGAGAATATTTCTTATCCAATTTCTCGATTAATTACTGGAAGAGTTGGTAGAATACTTGATTACTAAAATAATGGATAGCTGCATCCCTCCTTCATAATTCCCCCTAGTTTGTCAAGTATATCTGTGGTCTAAACTTTCATCTAACCGCCTCAGGAAAATGCAGCAACGCAAATGTATTTTTTGCACAACATGCAACATTTTAACATAAATCAAGTCAATGATATAATGATGCTGTAGGTATTCAAGAGTGAATTGCACTGTGCAAAGAACCAAAATAAAAATAATATTGATTGTTCTGGATGCTTTTTCTGTATCTAAAATAATTATTGTTCTACTCAACATATAATATGACAATATGATCTTCCAGTATCTGAGTAAATGATTCTTTTCATGTCTGATCTGCAGGTCAGTGTAGCATAAATGTTGTTATTTGTTATTAGGGATTGTATGAACAGGCTATGTACAAGCCAGAGCACAGCCTCAAATCTTCAGGCTGGCTCGAGACTAAATATGACTGGGTTTTTGCTATTTCATTCTCTGCACTTTTATTTACTATTTTTTTGTTAAATGATGGTGTTAAAATTGTTTTAATTTGTTTTAATTTAGTTTATACAAAAGGGAACATACCAGAAACTCAGTTTTCAAGCTACAAATATGATCATTTGGCCAAGTAACTGTTTATATAGATCAAAAAGCTGGTGCTATAAATACATATGGTGCATTATTGTGCAGTGGTACAGCAGAAATCCCATGTTTCTGTATGGTTCAGTGGTGTTGACTAAGAACAATGTATTTCTTTCTTTTCCCTAGAAACTGTTTCGTGAGCATGTGAATTCAATCGCAACAAAACTTGGATGGGAGGATGAAGGGACACAGATAGAGAGGTACAGAAGGATCAGTGTATAATTATACAGTTTCATATTCCACATCTTTCCCTGCTCTCCTTTACAATGTACAGTCTGTAAACCTGATGACAGTGACAACATTATTGCTGGTAAATTATAAGTAAAGTATATTACCACCCATGGAACCAATGGGTGGTTGGTGATCCTGTCATGTGACCGTTGGATGTGTTTGGCAGGTTACTGAGAGAGACTGTGCTCAGCATTGCGTGCCAGATGGGAAATGAGGAGGCTCTGAAGGAAGCCTCCCGTCTCTTTGACCAGTGGATTGATGGAACTCTCAGGTATCACCAGTCCAGTCCAGTATTTATGTCATTATTTTTCCTTATAGCCAGACAATAAAATATTCTGTGGTAACAAACCTGCACCTTAATTATTGTGTATATTCATCCGTCATGTGTATAATCAGCAGAGTAAAAGACTACATGACATCAAGATTAATTTTTAGATTGGATTCATGAAAGAAACGTAATGCCAACCTATTGTTTCACACAGAGGTGGCAAAAGTCCACACATTCTTTACTCAAGTAGAAGTGCAGATACTTTTGTAAAAATAAGACTCTTGTAAAAACAGAAGAACCGATTCATCTTCTTTACTGCAGTAAAAGGGAAAAAAGTACAGGCTCTGAAATGTACTCAAAGTGTAAAAGTAAAAAGTCGTCCTCTGATGGACATTTCTATTGACTGTTTCTGTGCAAAGTGAACTGTTCCTCACCTTTTCACCACGGTAGTCTCCCATCCTGTCTTTTACGTCGGTTTTGTCTTGTTTTACGTCTTTGATCATTTTGACTTGCTTGGTCTTTAACATATTTTTCACCTTTTTACATACATACGCTGTTTTTGTCTCGTTACATCTTTTATGTTGTTTTGGTTTTGTCACATTATTTTTGAACTGTTATGATGTTTTTTACAACTTTTACATTGTTTTTCTGTTGCTACACTTTTTTTTGGTCCCAATATGTCTCCTACATCCTTTTTGTTTTATGTCTTTTTTGTCATTTTTGTCTTGTGTCATTTTCATCTTGTTATGTTGTTGTTGTATTTTGCCTCTTTTATATAATTTATGTTTTCTTATGTCCTTCACATCGTCGTTACGTCTTTTATGTTATTTTCGTCTTGTTATGTCTTTCCATCAATTTGTCTTGTTACCTCTTTCACATCGTTTGTCTTGTCTTTTATGTTGTTTTAATCTTGTCACGTTGTTTTTGTCTTTTTATGTTGTTACGTATTTTATGGATGTTGGGAAAGCAGCGCACACTGATGCAAAATAAAAATAATCAATAATTCTTCTTAAATTAAACATTAAAACTATAGTAATGAACCTGTCAAAGCAAAACATTGTTAGAAAACTAAATACTCAACTAAAGCACAGATACCTGAAAACTCTACTTAAGTACAGTAACAAAGTATTAATTATTTCTCTGGTTTTCCAATGATATTTTAATCTTTATAAACCTGACATGAACATTTCTTGACCTTGTCACCTGCAGCAGTGTAGCGGTGAACCTGAGGCTGCTGGTCTATCGATACGGCATGAAGAACTCAGGCACTGAGGACAAATGGAACATCATGTTCCAGAGGTACAAAGACACTTCTTTGGCTCAGGAGAAGGACAAGCTGCTGTACGGACTGGCGTCTGTGGAGAACGTTGCACTCCTCTCCAAGTAATTCAAACATCTTTGTCATCTTTACACAACACTGACCTGACAGACAAACAAAACTTATATAATAACTTTCAACACCACTTTGTCTTATAATATGACTGGATTTTACACTTACAGGTCTCATTGAGTGCAGCTTTAAATTCATGATAAAGAGTAAATATGTGGAGAGAATAACCTTCGGTCTGTCCGACAGGCTCCTGGAGGCTACTAAAGATGAGAGCGTGTTTAGGAGTCAGGATCTGTTCACTGTGGTGCGATACGTGTCCTACAACCCACTGGGAGAGAGCATGGCCTGGGACTGGACCACACTCAACTGGGACTACCTGGTCAACAGGTCAGTGCAACAAGTCTATGAGCTGACAAACAGATGGGGCAACAACCACAGCCGACAGTAACAGTAAACACTATACTGACATGTGGTCATGTTACCATGTTTTAAGTTTCCAGACTACTTGTTCTGAAAATCCCATTTGAACAAGATTAACATTACAGGGGAAAATAGGGAATAAGTATATTTGCACCCAAGTTAGAATAGTCACATGCTATTTACACCCATGCTATTTACACCCAGCCTCCTAGTTTAGCTTTGAAGTCTCTGTAGAGAGGAGATTGTGGTCCTCTGAGAGACCTGAGTCCTGACCTGGGTAGCGAGGGTTTGAGTCTGGGGTGACCTCCTGTCTAGACCACAAACGTCACGTTAGCATCACGTTCATTCATGCCACGCTGAGGCATCTGCTTTTATAGGATCCGTCTTGTCTGTGCATTTCAAAGTTTCAGCGGCAAAAGCGCAGCCACATGTGTAGTCTGCGGTTTTTCCTTTGATGTGCGTGAAAATAGGGTTGTTAAAAATTTCCAACCTGGCACCAGCAGCCCATCAACCAGCATTTGGCGATACATTCATCCCCCATTCCCACCTCCTCTCGTTTCTTAACAGACCATTTCATTAGCAAATTTATATGACAAATATTGCCCCAAAAATTAGCACAACTAGGACAGATTCACCCCATCGTCGATAGGCGAATATTCATCCAGTCGCCCTCCCGTATGTGAATATTCCTGATCTGTTTTCCATCATCGAGATGCAGAAGCACTGCATCATGTGCTGGCGATCACAGCAGAGGGACTAAAGGTTAGCAATGAAATTGTCTAGTGGCAGTAAATGTACATTTGCAGATGAATAAACACTGGAGAAGCAGTTAAAGAAGTACCTGTGTGTTTATTTTTGGCTGTTGGGTAAGGGAAGGGTTTCAGTGGGATTACAGACCAAGCCTTGGTTACAAGACATGGATAAAAAATATGTGTGTGTCATTGAAAAGACAGACTCTGAGATGTGAAGCGCACTACAAAACTACTTGCTTGTTGCTCTGTAAATAGTCAGATGGCTTTTCCACCCCAGATACAGTGACATCTGGGCTCCCTGGTTATTTAATTCAGTGTTCTGGACAGTATTTAACCAAAATGACAGGATATGGTTTATGACAATCATGGACGTTATGCAGGACAAAGGCCAGCTCACGTTGCAGTATGAAGACATATTGTCAGTACGTTGACAATTCCAATGGTCCTTCTGTATTTTGCTGATCATAATAGTTGGTTTTCTTTTTGAACAGGTACACCATCAATGACAGAAACCTTGGTCGTCTGCTGGGCCAAATCAGCACCAAATACAACACAGAGTCGCAGCTGTGGAAGGTTAGCACTGCACTTTGGTTGTGATTATCCAAAAAATACTGGTGTCTGTTTAGCTTATTAGTTTAAAATGTTTGGTTTTAAGGAAGTTTTCCTGCATATCTTTTGCTGGACTGAAGAGCAGGTAGATGTAAATTTGTCTTCACAGTAAAATGCACAGTTGTGATTAGTCTTTATTAAGGAAGTACTGCACAAAAAAACTTTCTTAAAGTAGAGTTAAATAATCATGTCTCTACATGCTGCTCTTGTAGATGGAGCATTTCTTCAATAAAACGCCGAATGCTGGTGCTGGGGAGATGTCCCGGAAGCAGGCGCTGGAGAGAGTGAGGAACAACATCGAATGGATCAGGAGGAACGAGAACGAGATCGGAGGGTGGCTGAAGAACCACGTGGTGCTGCCGTGAAGCACGCACTATACCTGAACAGAACCAGAACATCTACAGCCCCATTCAGCTCACACAGGATGTAGCTGGGTTGACTTTGTGTTCTTTTTGAAGGGCCGGAGCAGAGGGCCACACATCTGAATCACTGGAAGAAAAGAAAATCAACATAAATACACACATTCTTACCTAAAAGCACTTCACTGTAGTGAAATACACGCGTAACTAAAATCTCCTGAGTGAAAGTGCCATTTTTAAAATTGTCGTCCACTAAACTCTGCGTTCTGGAAAGTGGTTTTTGACCTTAAAAAGTGTCCAAAGTACCAAAATCAGTCATTTAGAAATTCTCTGCTGCTGTTAATGATGCATACAATAAGACAGTTGGGCCTGGGTTATGAATGAGTAGAGTTCCTGTCTATTTAATGTATTTATATTATAGATTCTCCACCTTGTACTTTAAACATTGTTTAATATTTTTGTATAATTTTGTATATTTTGTTTTCAATATGTTATAAATGCAAATATTGAATTGAATTAAAATGACTCAGGTGTTTGAATCCTCATGAGCACGGCTGGTGAATTTTTCTAGAAAATGTTGGCCTATGATTTAATCAGGCACAAGAATGGTTAGCTATACCCTAAAGACCCCTGGAACACTGTACCAGGCACAAGCTAACTTATACTTTTCCTAAATTCATTAAATAATATTTCTATCAGATGTGTCTCAACGATAACATGTCAACTCTGTAGTCCTTCTAAATCAAAGCTAAATAAGAATTCTGATTTAAAAATTTGTATTTTGATTAACATTAAGAGAACTCTGAGACACTTTAAAAAATATAAATGGCTGCTCACTATGACTCTGCTGCGAAATGAGAAAAATGTCACATTTTCAGTGCTCCACTCGGGCCCCCCGAAAAGTCTGGACACGCCCCCGTATGTCACATCAACTGACACAGTCATAGAGATGTTTTTTTCTGTTATATTCAATAAAAAATGTTCACAATGATTTTAAATGAGTTTACATTAACAAAAACACTAATGGTACACCTAATGTGTGTGTTTTGTGTGTTATAAATTACATTATATTTTGTTTTGTTATATTGTAAGTGGGCAACATTACATGTTTTTTAAAATAGAAACATAAAAATGTGTGATTGTAGCATTATTCACATAATCTTGTATTTATTGCAACAACAGTAACAAAGGAAAACATTTGAACATTTCCCTCATGTTACCTAATAATACAACAGCTTTTTGTGTCTCTGACAGTTGTCAAAATTCAAGTCTTCAGCCTCGAAAAAAAAATCTATTTAATCAAAAATTAAATCACTAGATAGCTGGTCTGTTACAAGTTTTAATAGCCAGGAGTTTGATTTTTTTTAAATGTATTTTTCAAAAGCAATGTGAAACTCAGAACTCCCTAAAAATATGGTGATGTCCCGATTCTAAAGGTCTTTAATATTGTTTCACAAAATTCCATAAAACCATACTGTGCAATAAAAAGAATAAAACGTTCTGTTTTCTAGAACAGGTGCAGTTACACGCATCAACAAGAGTCAAAAACTAAGTTTGAGGGTCTCCTGTGAGCCTGGAAGGGGAGTGTGAGGTGAGGTGTAATCTGAAAACTCACCACTAGATGCCACTAAATCCTCCACACTGGTCCTTTAAAGATTCCCTGAGACTAAATATGGTGACACAGAGACAGAATCAAGTTTTACCTGTCCAGTAAACTTTCTTGTGATTGTGAAGCAAGCTCAATCAGTGTCACTAAATTAGTATCTGATGGAAGAGCCGACATTTCTGTGTCAGCACAGGACACGTGAGAACAAGTGATGGCTTTTCCTGTCCATGTTTTGGCCTTTTTCCAAGTCCAGAATATGCTTCTGTCCAGCAGTTGAAGTTGAATGTAGTCCACACAAACAAAGATAACCATTCTCAGTTTATTATTGAAGTGACTGGAACACAGACAAAGACTACAATGGCACAGCAAGTGGAGTTTACACAGTAAACACCACGGTGCATTAGGTTATTCAACAGCTACAACAGAAAGAAAAACACCAGCAGTGATTCATGATATTTCAGTCTAACAATCTTCCATACATGGTTTTAATGCCGGAGTATATCAATACAATGTGGTACTGACGCAGCGTCATCTCACTGGGTCAGAGGTTGTTGGGAGGTTGTCATGGGAACCTGCGTGTTGATGGTGATCCGCTGCCTGGTTTGACATCGGATCATCCCGATGATGGCTCTTCTGAACCTGCAGGAAAACATCATTTATGTGTTAATTTATTGTTTTAATGCTGGACTGTTTTTTGCTGTGAGTAGCAGGGGTGGCAAAAGTTTGTACATTCTGCACTCAAGTAGAAGTACTGATAAAAAAAAAAGACTGGTAAAAGTCGAAGTACTGATTCAACTTTGTACTCAAGTGAAAAAGTACAGGCTCTGAAATGTACTTAAATCATAAAATTAAAAAGTAGTCCTCTGAAGGACATTTCTACTGACTGTCTCTGCAAAGTTAACTGAACTACCTTTGTTTTTTTTTCTTGCTACGTCATCTTATTTCTTGTGTTTCTTGTTATGTATTTTTTTTTCTTGTTAGGTCTTTTGTGTCTGGTCACGTCTTTTACGTTGTTGTGTTGTGTTTTTTGTTTTGTTATGTCTTATTTGTCTCGTCACATCTTTTCTGTTTTTTTTTGTATTATGTCTTTTATGTCTTTTTTTTTGTCTTGTTACAAATTTTATATAGTTTTTGTCTTAATTCATGTCATTATGTAATTTTTGTTGTGTTGCGTCTTATTTGTCTTGACACATCTTTTATGTCTTTTTTGTCTTGTTAGGTCTGTTATGTTTATTTTTTTGTCTTGTTACATCTCTGTATGTTGTTGGCTTGTTTCGTCTTGATATGTTATTTCCATCTTATTAGTTTTGTTACTTCTTTTTTGTCTTGTTAGGTCTTTTCCCTTGTTTTTGTCTTGTTGCGTCATTTTCATTTTGTTTCATCATATTTGTTTCATTGTCTTTTACATTGATTTTGTCTTGTTACTTCTTTTACATCTTTTTTTGTCTTCTTGTGTCTTTCATGTGGTTTTCGTCTAGTTACATTTGGTGTGCGTGATATGCTCTGATGAATACCAAGGAATCATCTTTTCTATGTGTTACTGTCTCATCCATTTAGGCTGAAATCAGTCTTAATGTTGTCTGAAAAAATGTATTAATTCCCCCCATTAAAATTAAAGTAACAAGCCTGGAAATGTAAGGAGTAGAAAGTACAGATATTTGTGTTCAAATGTTGGGAGTAAATGTAAAAAGTTGTCCAAAAAGTAGATACTCAAATAAAGTATAGGTACTTGAAAACTGTACTTAAGTACAGTAACAAAGTAATGAGTGGATAGGGCATTCAAATACAGTGATATCAAATACAGGTCTGTGTGCACTCACATTAACTACCATCCAGTCATGATGAAGGGAAAACACTCACTTTTTGTTTGCAACAACATAAATGCAGGGGTTGTAAAAGGTGGAGGACTTGGCAAAGAGTGGAGCGATGATAGCCATGGGAGCAGGGATAGTCTTGGGGTCTCCAAACGATGCCCAGAGACACACCATGGAGTATGGGGACCAGGCCACCAGGAACATGACAATCATCACTATGGACATCTGCCGGACACAAAGACAGAGAAACACAGCTTTCATATGATTCAAACAAAAATACTGCACAATACTGTATATAGCAAACACAACAACTCAACCATTCCTCTGTTTTGGTTTTCCTGGTTAAGTAGACCCACATTAAAGGGATGGTTCAGATTATTTGCAGTGTGGTTGCATGCAGGAGCTGTGTTAGCACTGAGCTTTGTTTACACTTTTAAGACAGTGTGACCATCATTGCTGGTCTGTGTTTTGGGTTGCTTAGGAGTGTCTGTTGCTGCTGAATGTAATGCTAAATTCACCTGCTAGATAATGCAAACTGCAGGAATTCATTGGCTCAGCACTGCTGTGTAACTTTGATTAGCACCCATTTCGACTACCACTTAGCATCACAGTCATGCACTGTGGCTGATTTAGTTCATCTAGAGATAACATGCATGCAGACCAGTTGCTGGTCCTGGTTCCACAGATATCACATCTTAAAGTAATACATGCAGGAAACCACTGACTGATTCCTTGACTCATAGCCAACAACTTTGCTTCACCACTAAAATGACAGCCTGCACCAGAGCCGCCACAGCACCTGGCACACTAACAGGACTGAGCATGAAAGTGACTCAGTGTGGCTCAGTTTTTACCTTGGTGACGTCCATCTGATCTGACCAGTCGACGTTGATGCTGTCCAGGCAGTTGCTGGCTTTGTATCTTTTCACAGTGACCGACACGTTGTAGTAGCAGTAAAACATGACGGACAGAGGCACCACAAAGTTCACAGCAATCACCGCCATGGTGTAAGAGATGAAGGAGCTGTGGAGCAAAAGCACAGTCATTAGTCAATTATTTAGCTCCTAAAACCAGAAGTTATAGTTAATTTCCAGTGTGTTATAACATCTGCAGTCTATGGATAACTCACGCATCGTTCTGTCTCCAGTTAATGGTGCATGTGGCTCCTGTGGGGTCAGGGGCGTAACCAGCCCAGCCCACTATAGGCATGGAGGACCAGAACACAGCATTCAGCCACGCTGCCAGAATCAGAAGGTTGTATGACCGAACCGTCATTTTCTGCCCTGCAGAGAGAAATGACATGTACATTCATGGTGAAGGTTAGGAGAGTCAGTAAACTGTTGATCCAGTGTGGAGATACAGGTTGATTATTAGTTAGTTTCCAACTGTTTGAATAAAGCAGGTGTAACATCCAGCTCTGTTCAACATATGAAGTTGCACAAAGGACAGTAAGATGAAGCTCCAAGGCATTACATTTGGAGAAGAGAGGACTCAGGACGTGCCTGTATGGACTTGGTCTGACCTCTGTCTGATGCTAAAGGAATGATGATGAGGTCCTTCACGATCAGAAAGGTTCATCTCATTGGGAACATGGAGGTGTTCAGTGACTTTTGTGACATTTGATGTGTACAAGAAAATTATTTTTTCTGTAGGATGGTGGCACTAGAGGAAAGGTCACCAATAGTCCTGGAGGCCATGAATAACTTGTTAAGTTGCCAGTTTATTTGATACACTGAACTTTAATTAATGCAGTCTAATACAACAGTACTACAATTAATCCTTCATAAAGGCTCTAAATCGGGTGAACAAAATAATAAATACATATAGCATGTATTAATATTTTTATCATCTCTTCTGTCTGCAGTGTGGTGGCTGGACAATAAAGAGGACAATATTCAGATAAAGTGAAAAAAAAAATAGGATTTTGAAAAGTGAGGGGGGCATGTCTTCCTCTGTCCCCCCATGGAAATTAGACCTTTTGCATGGATAGAGTAAATAGATACCTATGTCTGGTCTGCAGATGGTGAGGTAGCGATCGATGGCCACTACGGTGAGCAGGCCGATACTGGCCATGCCGAAGAAGATGTTGAGAGCTGCATAGATCTACAGACAAAAACACAGAAATGTAAACATTTTTTTAAGCTGAAGTTTGTGATAATGATCTTTTTACTTTAATTATAATAGGCCTTGTAGCCCTGAGGTTTATTGGTTAATACTAGGGTGATATGGACAAAATCACAATAGCAATACCAAACACAATATTTTTGACCAAATACCTCAATACTGATATTGTGACAATGTTGTAAGGATGCCTGTTGGTGCTATCACAAAAATATTAACATAATCAGATTTTTGATAATTAATAATGTAATGTGGATATAATGGCTTAAAAAGAAACCTGTATGGTCCTTGCTGTTTTGAGAAAAGCTGATCACTGATCAGTACTGTTTGAACCACTTGAGAGCTATAGTTTGACAGAACAGATGTGAGTAGATGTGAACTTTTCCTTAAAAAGACACCCATGGTGCTCTAAAACAAAAAGAGGAGAGTGTGTTAATATTTTTCACAAATCACTCAGAGTTGTAGCCAGTGTACACAGTAGGAAACCTTCACAGCAACCTTTGGCACTAGGTTTCCCACTGCTGGAGATTAGTATCACATGGCTCAGAGATAATATCACTGTGCAATAACAAGAAGTGAGAAAAAAAAATCATAATCTGCTGTACGGATAAAACACGCGGCCTGCTGCAGTGAACGTGCGTCAGCCTGCTCACAGGTTTAGTCTCATGGCCAGAACAGAATGACTCACGTTTGTTAGTGACATTTTTAAAGGCTTTAGAAAACATGTTGACATGTTGACCACAAGGTCAGTGCACCTTCTGACTGGGTCTTATGAATACTTGCCATATATTTGCACACATTTTGGTAAGCAAATGAGTTTACATGACACTGTGGTTCAGTGACAAGCCCATGGATGTATAAAAGAGAACTGGATATGGCATCAAAGGTGGACCCCGTTCAGAAACCAAAAAAAACACCTCACTTCCCAAAGGCACACTGTGCATGCTGTCATGCAGACCAGAGACTTCCTGCTAGCCAAGCTGGTTAGCTTCTTGTTTACACCTCCAATAACTTGAATAAAATTATTTAATTGTGCAGCTCTTCTAGACTTTCCAAATGTAATTGGACTGAATGGACTTAGGTCTGATAGTGAAACATTTCGTGTGGTCTGTGGGTCACATGAGTCATAATTACAAAGTTTGGCCACTGGTCGAGCCCTAACAAGTACAAGGTTCTCACCCTGTGATATGAAGCGTTAGGCCAACTGGTTTTTATTTTTTTTTAATTTGAAATGGATCAGAAGAATCAAGTCCAACATTGACCAATCAGTGTAAAGCATGGACTGGTAGCTGGACAGGTGGCAGTTCACCTCCTGGGCATTGCTGAGGTGCCCTTGAGCAAGGTACCAAACCCGTAACTGCTCGTAGTACCTGATTATATGTATGTATGTGTGCAGCCCCCTCACTCTGGCATCTCTTCATTAATGCATGTCTATAGGTCCTGTTTGAGCATTTGTGTGAATTTTGTGACTGTAAAATAACAAAATATGTAATTTACCCCAAGGACAAATAAAGTATGTCTTCTTAAAGAGAATGCCAATGACTCCCAGAACAACATATATAGTATATATACATACTGGTGGAGAGTACAAGTGGAAGTATGCATGTTAACCACATGTTTAATGTGCATACTCAAGGAATTAACACACTAAATCTACCTAATCTTGGTTTAGTAGGTTCAGGTTTGTAAAAGATTATGTTTTGGGTTAAAATAAGTATGTTGGATATGTCACTTGAAGTGATAGAAATCATGTATGCAATGTAACGTAACAACATAAGTAACTTGGAACTTTAAATAAGTTCGTGTTGACTTTTGGGCAGGCATTGCCTAATGCAAGTGATGATACAGGATGGGTCCTTGAAGACTGTTCTGACAATAGAAACTTGAGCATCCTTATGATTTTTCAAAGGTACCTACAGTAACTAATTAAGACATACAACAAAAACAAGATGTAAGTTGCTCAGTCTGTGAAATAATGTAGGCGCTGACATTCCACCCACCTGACAACCAGTGTAGCCAAACTTCCAGCTGCCGTGGATGTCTGAGGCGGCTGACATGGGATAGCCAATCCCTGCCACTCCGATGTCAGTGAAAGCCAGGTTGATTATAATGAAGTTGGTGGCGGTCCGGAGCTCCCTAAACTTCACAAACATGAGCAGCACCACAATGTTGCTGGCTAAACTAACGACACCTGAAAAAAGAAAAGAAGTGTCACAATGTGGGAGGTAAAAGTCAAACCTGCAGCACACGATCCAGTATTTATTTTAAGTAAAAGTCTCTTTAGTGTTCATTTGCTTCCAGAGTGACTGATGACAGATGAGGTCTCGGAACTATTGTCCTGTAGCTTTTAGACTCATCCTCACTCAGAGGAAGAAATCAAAGTGAAACCAAATTATCAAGAGTGAAATGCTAAATTAGGAAACCAGCCTTTAAAGATGTTGGTTATTTTTAAACACAGTTTTGAATGAGCCAATCTCACTTAACATCAGACACAGAACAAGGTGCCAAGACCTGGATAAGTTACATAATACTATCAGAACAGCTTTTCAAAGACTAACAATGGGCTATTTTTTTTTCACCATTAACAGCCTTGGAAAGTTTGTCCACCTTATTATTTCATTCAGTCACGTTTCCTTTTTTCCTCTGTGTCTGTTTTCACTGTAACACATTTTAAACAGCTCACAGAAATGCATCATCATCAATAACAAATCCCTCAAGAGTCAGCATCTGCATTACTATAGGGAGTTTTTCACTGTTATAAATGAGTTTCAATGCAATTAAATTATTAAAAAATGTTTTTCCAGTGCTGTGAGCACAAGGGAAACAAATCCATTGGCCTCTATTGTTCTGGGGTCAGAGACAGATGTGTCACGTGATATAAAAAAAATCAATGCGATCCCATAGGATGACATATAAATAGCATTTTTCGTGTCGTGTCTACGCATTTTAAGCTTTTCACATGTCATTCAACTCCATGAGTTGTGGACGTAGTAACAATAGTGAGGTGACCTTTATCTGAGTTAACACTGTGAAATAGTTACAGTTTGGTTAGGTTTAGGCAACAAAACTACCAGGTTTAGGAAAAGATTGTGGTTTGGGGTTTTGAAATAAATACGTTAGTTGCATAAGTTACTTGCTTAATCTAAATGCATAACTTGAAGCTCACTAACAAGTCAGTGTTGACTTTTGGTTTTACACAGGACATGAACAACAACCTCCTGGAAATGTCCTCCTTATGTGGACTTTGTCGCTCTTTATGCAAGGTTACCTAATATTTCTATTCTCTATGACATTTGTACGTTAATTTACACAACGTAAGGTATAAGTCTGTATGTACAAAATGTCGTGAAATGAAAAGCAAAAAGTAAAAAGCAAAAATGATCACAAAAAATGATCACAAATGAAATGACTTGGGACACTGACATGTGACAAGAATCGGTTTCACAAAGATATTTTAGACCAGTCTGTAGCGTTGGATTTGTCTTAATTTTGCTCAAAGATGAGTCTATTGCCAAGTTCGACCATTTTACAAAAACAAAGACTGACTAACTGTAAGACAAACAAACCTTACAACAAGGCTAACAGAGGCTTAAGACTCATGTTACCACCAATCAGTGCCACCATCTGATCAGCAGCTCCCAGCAACATAAAAGAGGAAAACATAGCTTATTATTTGTGGTTTGCTAACATTATTATCTTCAGCACCATTTCTGTTGTGTCGTTTTTCCTGTGGGTTTTGGATTTCCTCTTTTGAACTTTACTTTCTCTATGTCTTTAACTGTCGCTCCAATATTTTTCCATATCAGATTTTTGTTTGTATTGTTACACTTCGCTAAAATTTCCAAGTAAAATGACTTTGTATGTCCTTGTCCAAAAGACACACATTTTCTGCTTGGGCAAATGGAACTGAGTGTTTGGATGCTGTCATTCAGTCAGCCACTTATCTTATTTTGAAAAAGCTCTTCATTTAACCAGAATTCATTGTGCCATAGTCCTCTTTAATCAGGAACTAAACTGCTTTGTAGAACAGATGAATTTAGATGTTTATCTGAAGTCTGACTATTTATTATGTTAAAGTAATAACATAACATTCACTGGATAAAGAAAATGAATTGCACAGCACTTAATATTCTAGAATTCTGGTCTTAGAGAACAACTATTGGACATATGTTTTAAATAGCTATATAAGTTCATTTCTGTGTCCTTTCCTCACCTGGACACATAGAGGAGGGGGTACAATGCGACAAAACAAAAGGTTAAATGCAAATTTATTGTCACAGAATTAAATCCCCTAATTCTCTTTCCAGTACAGTGGGCGGTGCCACTCGGTTGCCACTCAGAGTGTCATGTCACTCCTGGAAGTCAAAATTTAATTCACCTCTTGGAGCATGCAGACAACTTCAAGAAAATAAATAGAAAATAATAATAAGTAATTCACTATCCACACTAAAATCTTTAAATATGCTATTTTTATTAGATATATTAATATGATTTATTTGGCACATTTCCCAGCAGACATTTTGGCTGTTGATATTCTCCTTCAGGACAACAGTGATACATATGCTGGCTAATGTAAACCCGATTGCTAATGGGTCTAATTAAAGATTTTGTAGGGTTGGGAAATATGGTGGTTTTGGTTAAATATCAAAAGTTGGTCTATGACTTGAAACACAAAATAGGACGGTAGTTACTTCATCCTGAATTCAACCTCAGCCAGCATATTTCCCAAACCTTAACCACTTGTTTTGATGGCCTAATCCAAAAACCACAGGCAGGGCACAGGACGTGATTGCATTTGTTACACCCACTTCACTGCCTCCCTTTCTGTTCCCAACACTTGGCCAGTGAAAACAGACCCAGCAGCAGTTATATTTCCTCCAAAACATGATAGTTAAAGCTACTACATATGCAGTATGTATGTAATTTGGGGCAAAACTGGTTGGTGTGGCTTCATGATTGAGAGAGACAGCCGACAGAATAAGCACTGGTAGTTCTTGATGAGGAAATTCGGCAGCGGATTTTGATAAAATCACATAAAATGACTGCCGTATTCATTGATATTATTCTTTATGATAAATGTTATGATTTTATTACACAATACATAGTACTTCAGATTCACACATTTCCTTCCAGCTCACTACTGATGCTTTGAAACATTATTGTGAGATGTGTGTTTACACAATGACTGAATACCATCAACTCCTAGGAGTTACATTACTTGACTATACAAGGTCGTACAGAAGAGTAACAAGTGGATAAATCACACTGAAACAACACAATACTCACAAATTGATTCATGTTGATGGGCTGCTGTTACTTACCTGCAGTAATAAGGTATCCAGCCACTATGTTGTGCTCCAGTTGAGTAAAGGCACTTTTCCCCCCATAAGGTGCAAAATCATCTGAAATATTGACTCTTGAGTCAATCCCCATTTTCTGAGGTGCTAGAAAAAGGCAAAAAAAAACAAAACAAAACAAAACAAAACAAAAAAAAACACTTAATTGAAGTAAACAGTATTGGAAGGAAAACAGATAAAATATAAAATCTGAACAAAAGAGATGTAGAGAGTACAAAATTCTTGGACTAACTAAAATCTGTAGGGCATTGTTGTGGAGAGGTGGGGGGGGGGGGGGGGGGTAAACGTGGAGGCGTGGGGTGATGGGGATTACAACATACCACTGCTCCCCAGGCCCCAATTAGGAGGAGGCAGTGTGTGTGTGTTACATGGGCAGCAGGGCTGCTGCACAGATGGGATTAACACTCACGTGGAGTTGCTTGCAGGTTCTGTTCTGGCCAATAAGCTTTGACATTACCAAACAGAAGTTGAGTTAATGCCTGAAGACTATACACTTCACAGGGGGCACATAGCCAACCATGGCCGAATCACCAATTGGCAAAAGGGGCACCTGCCCCTGGCCCAAAAGGCCATGGGTGAGTAGTAAATGTTTACCCATCACCACTGGGATTTGGAAATAGCAGAAATTTTGCTGTGTCCTTCCCTGGGCCGTCCCAAGACCTATATATAGAAAGAGTATATATATATTAGGTCCGCATACAAAATCAGGTAAAACCACTCTACCACTGGGCTCGTTTGAGATGAACTGTATCCGCCTTGAAAGACGACGAGATCAGGCAGCCGCAACAAGAGGTGGAGACAGAAAGCTGTAGTCAAGTCGGACAGTTTTTAACAGACTTTAGAGAATATACAGGCAGTGACACTAAGACCCTGTTAGATCAGCTGTAGGCTACCTGTAGTCTGCAGATCACGCTCATAGTTGACAAAATAACGTGCGCTCTTGATCAGTGATTGAAACCAAAATACCAAAATGTTTGATAAGTCATTTATATGTATATAAGCGTTATTATCAGCCACAAAATATATGCTTGTTAACAGATTAAAAGTTCAATTCACAACATAAGATTAATATATCTAGTGTTAAATATTACAATTATGCAGAAAATTAGGATTTTACACAACACATAGTGTTTGTTGTCAAAATTAAGAGCCAATCAGAACCTGTCAGTGCAGCGATCACGGGACAGCCAGGTGTTTGTAGTCAGTGCAGAGGAACTGCGGCACCTGGCTCTGAGAACTGCGGCTGACTTGATCTTGTGAAGTTATCTTTGCCCACATCAAGTTGGACACAAATCTAACTGGCATGCAGTGTGCGGTGATCACCAGTGATAGATTCTGCTCAGGCCTGACTGATATTGTTTTCCTATGGGGAGAGCGGTGACGCCCAGCTCTCCGCTCCCACCCTTGGTGTGGCGCACCCCTCAAAATAGTCACTGAAGGCTGTGCTCAAAGTTCAAATTATTTTAACTTTGACTTCGGCTGTTCACACTCAATGAGATAGCAGCTAAATGTGATGATGCAGACAGAAGCAACAGATGTAAGCAGGGCAGGGAGGGAGTGACAGCCTAATCTATAGCCACACTCCTGAAATGTTTCAAAATAATGTGACTAACAATAATTTTCTTATGACTAGCAATAATTTTCTTGTGGCCTCAACTTATAGATCTTGTGGGTAATGCCTCATTGAAGCATGGACATGTTTTGGTCTCATTCTCTTACTAATTCATGACCATTTTTTCAAGAAATGCCACCAAAGGGACTTCGTAAAATCCAATGCTAAAGTTGGCTTAACAGTTTGTATGCCAGACAGGTATGCCAGCCTACCTCACGGTGAGCCAAAAGCAAATTTCTTATCATGTTAAGGCAGCTTTACATTTGAGTAAATGTAGACACAGTAAATCCTAAAACCAATACTGAGCAACTGTTTGCTTAAAATATCAGTGCAACAATGATTGGCTTATGCTTGGTAGATTTTGTCTAACACCAAATGCATGTGGCATGACTTAGAATAACTTTGGTCTTCAAAGTATTGCCAAGCCTTTTTTTTTAATGTAAAATCTTAGTACCAAGTAACTATTGAGCAGTGCAGTAAACTCTAAAATGTAGTGTAGTAGAAGTATACAGTAATGTAAAATTAATATACTTGAGTAAAGTACAAGTACTTCATAATTTTATGCACAGTTCTTAAGTAAGTCTTATTTCCCACCACTATCCTTGTATATTACTCATATTTTTCAGATTTTAGTTTGTTCTATGTGTATTTTCTATATTCTCAGATATTCTATAGATATTTACCTGAGTCTGCTAAGGATGTTCTTATACTGTGTCGTCAACTATTTTCATTTTGTTAAATGTTGGGTTTATTTTTTATTTATTTTTATATCTATTTTTCTTTCTGTCTGTTGGTGTTTACATTGACTGTATATTTACTTTCCAGTTCTATCAATCTATTGAGGAATCACACCTGCATATACTTCATGATCCAGTAGGTGGCACTGTGCGTCTCGCTGTGATTTCCGGTGAGGAGAAGAAGAGAATGACCTTTGCACTGATCCACTTCCTCTTCACGCCATAACCATCTATTTGATTCGAGAGAAGACAGCAGCTAAAGATGCCGCTCCTGAGGACCATCGCCAGCCGTGCTGCTCCAGTCATGCGGGGACACACCGTCTGTCAGAGGGCGAACATCTACACCAGACCGGCCAAGGAGAAGATCGGCCCAGTGGTAAGTCTGCTCTAAACCGCCCCGGGCTCGTGCTGACTGTATGGTTAGCTAAGCTCTATTAGCATTAGCTGTCCTTGGCTGACGAGGTCAAAACCAGCGACCAGTGCTAAAAGCCTTTACTTAATTACAAAAGTAAATGTGTGCAAACAACCAAAGTAACTGTTTAAACTGCAACAGTTTTATGACATATTTGAGGTACAGGGCAGCTCAGTATATCTATGTTAACAGTTTACTTCTCTCACCGAGTTAAGCTCAAGCTAACCCACTGAGCTAATGTTAGCCATGATATTTCCTCGAGCTCTTTACTATTAATAATGTGTTTATAAACTGTAAGTCAGCGTAATGGCGCCATTTTCAGCGGCACTTGTATATAAACGAGGGGAAACCAAAAGCCTTAAAATAGTTATTTCACTAAAAAAAGCTTTGTAATGTTAACCAATACTAGCACTAGTACAGGAAGTGGTTTGACTGTCTTCTGTAGTCTTCTTCTCACACGAATACGAAATATTTTGCTTGTACCACTAAAAGCGCTGAAGAATATTTTACTTTTAATACTATGTTGCCCCAGTAAAACGTTCTGTAATCTACGCTCTTAAATAGACATCAAACGAACAACATTTGAGACTGGAAAACTGCTGCATTAATGTTAATGTTAGCTGCAGCAGCAACAGTAGTAATGTAGCTGATCTCTTGTGTTATTTAGCAGCCCCTAGCTAATTTGAACCAGTGTGAGGACAGAGAACAATGGGTGTAAAAGCACCAAAGACCACTGCCTGATATGTGTCTGACTAAGTAATCTAAGCTCAAGGGATCATTTACCATCTTCTGTTGCTTTCCAATGGAGTTGCTGAGTTAGCTCAGGTTGATAACATGAGACATGATAACAGATCACTAGAGGAGAGTTGGTGACCTTTGTCTTAAAGGTGGATGATTGACTTAAAAAAAATTAACATGATAAAATCTTCCATTTCAGTCTGTTAGTAGTTTTTCATGACCTATTATACATAAACACCTGGAGAAAAAAGATTGAATTTATCGACTTCATTTATCATGGCATACAGGTAATAATGTTGATGTCAACTGAACAATGAAAAAAACAGACAAATAAATACATTTACATAAATAAAATGAGAATAAATGAATGATCACACAATGGCTCAACTGATATAGGATTTTGAGAGGCAGATATTGATATTATGATTTAAATAAATCCTTATATTGTCATACTGGTCCATATTCTTAATACAGAATATAGAATAGATACACAAACAAACAGACCGTTTGTGAAATGATCCTTCATTTGTGGCAAAGATGTCTAAGTGAGGCAGGATATTGTATAGTTTAACAATAAACTTTATTTTCCAGAATGACACCAGGGAACTGAACTGGTAAATTTTTACCTGTATTTTTAATTATTATAGACAACTGAAAATTAAAAATGCACAAATAGAGCAAAATATGTGTATATAATAAACTTGAATTGAGAAAAAGGATCAAATATCCTTAAGATACTGACTATAGAGCTATCAAATAACATTTATGCTTGTACCAATATAGACTAGGGATGTTTCTTGTTGACTAATTTCCCTGTTGATTAAATGCAAAATTTAATTTAAACTAGTCTAACACTAAGAAAACACTCAGAAAGCAGTTAAAATTTTGCAGAATTTATAAATTTATAATGTATACATTGTCCCCCCCAAAAAAATTGTTAATTTAAGAGTCATTTGAAGGCGTTAATCACAGTCTACAATCGCTAAATCATACTTTAAATGCTACTGAAATGTGCACTGCTTTGCGCTGTGCAATACAAGCCTTACACATGAACCTACAAAACATGACAGCTCACTAAAAGCTTCACCTTTTCAGACTGAAGAGGAAGACAGAGTCTACGGGTAAAGGACCCAAAGCTGATGTTAGCTGCCAGCCTGACACACAGTGTGGTTAACATTAGCAGTGCTAGCAGCAGCAGCAACTGCTCCACTTGCAAGTTTATGTCCGTGTCTGTGCTGAATGTGGGCACGTTTCTCCAGTCGAGTGAATATATATCAGCTTATTCTGTCACAGTCTACATTCAACATTATTTCCATTTTCTAGATTAAAACACTGCCAAACTGCGCTGGTTTTATGAGCTGTAATCTGTCTGACTTTGCTGATATAAACATCCAGGATTGCCAGGGTGATCAGGGCATATGTGCTGGGTGAGAGGGGCTGGTCTCTGACTGTGCCGCAGCCCCAACTAGTGGTATAGTGGTGCATAAAATCTTACTGGCAACAGATAATAATATTTCTGTTATTTAATTCATTAATTCATTTAATTCATCATTATACCTAATGATTGGCTGTTTGCAGGTTACTTGTAGGATGCTCTGTTATCACGGGATATGATAGGTTGTTTGTGCATCAGGGTGTATTCTTGTGTTCCTTCGTGACAGCTTGCATTTAAGGTAAACTGCTGAACATTTTACTGAACAATTTTCTTGTTTTCTTGATGGTGTTGATGTTGTATATCACTGTTTTGTCACACAGACCCTACCCTGTCTCTGTTTAAAGATGGTCTTTGAACAAAGGTCAAGAATGACCTTCTGTGCTCATAGTGGAGAATACCTGAGGAGGATGTGACTATTAGTATATCATATTGTTAAGTAGGGATATTAACTGGTAATGGGGTTGCTCAAGTTAGAAAGCAGCAGTCAGAGTAAGTTATTAATAACTTCCAGAAACATTGTGTACAGTAGATCACCTTGGGCCTTCCTCTGCCCCCAAGTGCACACACACACACACACGCTGCTGCAGCAGTACACACAGCCAGCTGGCACAGCAGCGCATGCATCATGCTCTGTGAGTGTGACAAAACCGGTTAAATCCTGAAACTGTGGACTGCAGCCAAACACCAGGCCAAAAACAATACAGTGTACCTACACATGGACTATGATTCTGTTAAAATTCATTGTTGCGTTATGAAGCAGGAAAAGAAGGAAAGGACGAAAGGGATAAAAAGCGAGAGAAGGCTTATTTTGTTTTTCTGGTATTCAACAATGAAGAACACGTTTAGAACAATTGGTTTGCTTGTGAAATAGCTTAGATCTTCTCATTACTGTGCATGGAGGAGAAGCACCATTCACTGTGAACAAATTGGTAAAAAAAATAAAGGCATATTGTAATTATTTGACTGAAATTGGAATTGTGATATGATTAGCGGGAATGATCATTTTAGCATTACAATTTTCATTTTTACTGCAAAAAAACTTTAAAAATCATTATGATGTGACATTTGTTGGGGTTTGTACGAAACAAACATGTTTTCTTTCATCTGAAGAATATGATTTTAAGGCCAGGGCATCTTTGCAGCACTACTGTATTTCATTATAATGTTTTTTTTCCCCACACATTTCCATTTTCAAAAAAAATCCGATTTGGCTCTGCGATTTGATTATTGCATGTGGCCATATTGCGATTTTAACTAGATTGTGATTAAATGTGCAGCCCTACTCTCACAGCCTCTGTGTTCCAGCAACAGGATCGGCTCACTGGAGACACAGTTGTGCTGCTATTGTGCTGCCGCAACGCATAAAGTTGGTGAACAAACTTGAGCAGAGCTGACGGAAAAATAAAGACACAAAAACATTAAAATTTCAGCACCTCTAAAAGACTGCTGCTTCAAAATGCATTTTCATGAAAGTTTATCTGAGACGTTCCAACTCACAATTGAACATTTGCTAAATATGATCTGTGGCTGAGCTGACACTGCCAAGCTGACCCGTAATTTACACCAGGCACGGCTGCACCGCGGTTTTGCTCCATCATGCCAGCGACTTCAATTTACACCAGCAGCGTTTCAGCAGCAGACCATTTTGCCCATCTGATTATGTTTACTTGCTCTGATTTTGTTGATTAAGTCCTCTTTCCTTGCTCTTTGTGCTTCTTCCATGTATAAGCAGGCTACGTAGTTAAATTGTTTATTTTCTGTCTGTCTTTATGATCGTGAGTCTGCACGGGGTCTTATATTTTGAAAATCAACTGGATTCTCCCCTGTTTTCCATGCCTGACTTCCTACCTGGTCAACCTGCTCTGTGGCAATTGACGTGCCATCTGTCAAAAATAGACTTGCTGCGTATTCTCTGCGGAGCGGAGTGTTTTCTGGGACGCTGCTGAGACGCACCACGGCGCTTCTGGTGTAAATTACAGCATTGACTAGAATGGCAGCATATCCCTCCGAGTGCCATGGCGCAGCCAACTGCTGCATCTAATGATTATTTCTATTATTGGCTAATCAATTGATTAATAAGTTAGTCTGTAGAGCGTCAGAAAATAGTGAAAACTGTCCGTCTCAGTTTGCCAGAGTTCAAGTTGACATCTCCATTAGTCTTGTTTCCGAGCAAAAGTCCAGAACACATAAATAATACAAACACCCAATACAAAAAAATTATAGCTAACCAAAAGAAGTTTTTAAATTAGACTGTCCTCCCAAGAAATCCTCATATAAACACTGATTTCACATTGGGGCCTTTGACAGACACTGATTGGCTATCAGCTGACTGAATCCTCTCTGTCTCTTGTCCAGGAAACCGCTGTTGGACTCGGCTTCTTCTCCTTAGCCATCCTGGGACCATCCGGGTGGATCCTGGCCCACTTGGAGGACTACAAGAAGAAGGAGTAAAGTGGACATTTTAGCAGTCTTACACCTGGTGCATCCAGCCTCCCGTCTCCAGTGACAACCTGGGACCATCATCATTACAGTACATTACGTTCCACTACAGAGAAAAATATGGAACAAGTTTTACCTTCACTCTTCTACCTCTCTGATAGTCCACTCCACATCCCAAACACAGACCAACTGTTTTAAAACAAATTGGATTGTACATTTTTCCTCTTAAGGAGCATGTTACAAGATTAAATTTTAAAGACAAACATGTTGCTTGTTGTGTATATTTTGTCTCCGTTTGATAAAGCTTTTCATTCAGAACATTACAGATTATTTTTAAGATTAATATGTGAGTTTAAACTAGATTTGTCAGCTGGATTGGATGCTTCCGTGTTTCAGAAAGTTTCAGGGTTTCATCCTAACAGAAACCTGTTGGACAGGATCCACTGGTTATCAGAGGAGCTCAAATAAACTGCTGATACAAAGGAAGGGACAAAAAGGAAAATATGGGGCAAAATCTGCAGATAATGCAGCCAGTCAGCCACACCCTGTGGATAAATAAGAGGACACTCATCGGTAGTGGTGAAAGACGACCCTTTAAAAAGCAGAAATGATGCAAAGATAAGCCATTGCAAGTAGCCCCTTTCTAAGTGTTAAATTACTGGCTGAAGTGAGGATGTATCATGTTTCATGATGTTTTCTGCAGAAAAAGTACAGTATTTGTGTAGACCTATTTTTTTTGTAAAGTAACATGAAATAGGAATACCTTATTGCCAACTATTTTGATGATAAATTATTTGTTTCTAGGAAAAAAATGTCAGAATACTCTGATTTCAGCTTCTTAATGTGAATAGTTTCTGGTGTCTTTGCTCCTCTATGACAGTAAACTGAAGCTTTGGTGCTTTTGCTCTTTGGGTTGTGAGTAAAACAAGACATTTTAGGACGTAATCTTGGGCTTTGAAAAACACTGACACAGTAATTATCCAATGGAAGGATCTTACCTAATTGTTTAGTTAAATCCAGGTGGTGACTTGTTTTTTTTTTTTGGCCAGGCATTGAATGTTTTTGTCTTAGTTGTAATTGAGGCCCAGATCCATAAAACTATGAGCAAAGATAATGTGAATATTTTCTTCAGATTTCTAGACGTCTGCATGTACAAATGGTTCTGTTATTTAAATCTCAACCTGATCAGAGCGTATGTTCGAGCTTCATATCCACTCTTACAATTATCCAGAAATTGGTGTAGAAATGCCATTGATCATCTGTTAGCAAATCAGTACTTGTGCCTTCACTCAGAGCTGATGAATGATGAATTTCATCACTTATAAATCATTATAAAACAGCTTTAATCGATGTCCCTCAGAGTGACTTTTCACAGAATGTTTTGTAGACTGCAGAAATACAATCAGTGGCAAATGGTGTTTTACTCAAGTTCCATCTTGCAACCTGTCATAATTGAGCATTAATTGATACAACCTGTCCCAACAAAACACAATACTATAAAAGAAAAAAAAGAACATGTTTCAATTTCTTAAACATTAATAATAAAATGATGGGAAGAAATGCATTTTATTATATTTTGATCAGTAGTAGAACCAGCTGAAGACACTTCTCCACAGTATAATTTGCTTTTATGGGTGATGAAAAATATTCAATATTAAGTATACTTTCAAAAACGAAAAAAACAACAACACTCCAATGCCAACCACCCTTACAACATCCAACACAAATAGGTGACAGTGACAATGTCATCAAATGTGATTGCATGAAAAAAGTGACGAGAAAATAGATGATAATAAAAATCAGATACGAGAACTGAAGAACTTCAACTTGACAAACTCAGTGATGGTGTTCTGCTTCATCATTGACTCCATCCTCTCCTCCTCCTCCACCATCTGCTGCCACTGCCAGGGACGACTGCAGACACGGCATAATTCACTCTGCTAGGAAGGCTGATCCTAACCCCTAATTTAAGACCTCTACTCCTCCAGGACCCTGTGATGTGCAGGTAAGACTGTGACCGACCCCTTCTGATGGGGGCACAAACTTTCTGAGAGATTTTTTTATTTCATGTCATGTTTCTTGACTTTCTGCAGATCTTGCTTTTTATGTCAGCTTTCTCTTATATTTACTATTATGCATCAAAATACCAAGGCACTTATGAAAACTTTGCCTGCTGTGGCTGATAATAGTAATAATAATAATAACAACAATAATAATAGTAAGTTTGTTATATTTTAATAGTATTTGATAAAGGAAAAATGTACATACCATACCATAAATAAAGCCAACAAATCATGTTGTCCACATGTAAGAGAACATACTTAATCACATAATTTTTAGATGATTTTTCAGTGAAAATGAAATGCAAAATTAGCATTCACATATCATTCAGCCCTACAATAAATCTAATTCTGATTCTAAACATTGCATGAGTAATTTTTTTTTATCAGCGCTGAAATAATGGCCAAATTTCCTCTTTCTTTATACATTTTCTATTTCAAATACTTCTCTTCTCGAATTTCACATTTTTGTTTATTTTATTTTATTTTATTTTATTTATTTATTTATTTATTTAATTACTTTTATTTTTGGCCCCCACGGACTTCCATACCTTCCAGTGAAATCACCTGACCGGTAGTTGACAGATCATATGACTTAACAGTCGTTTGCAGCACCTGACTTCTCCTTTGATAAACAGTGTGTTTTAGCAGGTAAAACACGTATTTTTTTAAACTGTGTTGTTCATGTTGATGTCTAATAAACAGTTTCAGATGAGCTGAGAAACGTACGCTCACCAGTCAGCTGTAAATTAACATTCAACTGAACTTAGAATCCGCTCTCGTTGAAGTTGCTTCGCTTGCTAACATTAGCCACTATCTCGCCAAACTCTATTGAAAAATCTCACAATTTAGCGGAGACCTGCTTATGGATAATGTTGACTGTTACGACCGTGTATTTCTGCCGCAGTGGTAGCCCTCAGAGAGGCAAACGTATATTTAAGAAGGTATTTAAAATAAATGAAGACATTGTACTGTAACTACTTTGATAAACATCCATCAAAGCGCACGTAGAGTAATCAGTTTTTTGAATGGAGATTGGCGTGGTGGTTTCTCCTTCAGATAACCACGGAACCAGTAAGAATTTTGTGATTGTTCTAGTTTTTCAGGCTGTAACGTTATTGTTTACTTCTTATTATTTATCTAGTAAGCCAGTACAATGAGGCTGGTGATTCTGGACGACTATGAGCTGGCCAGTGAGTGGGCAGCAAAATACATCCGCAACAGAATCATCCAGTTCAAACCCTCCGCTGACAGATACTTCACTCTGGGCCTGCCCACAGGCGAGTAACACTTACACAAACTCTGTTGTTCTGGTAATGTTAGTGATCAAACTATATCTGTAACTCCATAGGAGTTACCAAAGGGACAGTTCACCTTACCTCTAGTGCTATTTATCCATGTAGATTAGGGGTCTGCAAACTTCATGATCAAAAGAAAAAGAAATCAATTAAATTACCTGAAGATTTGTCCGTTTTTTAAAATTTGGCATCCGTAGCTAGCTTATGGAGACTGAAGAGGACCATCCACTGTCAAAATTTAGAGGAAAAGGCACTAAAGCTGGAGGCGTAGGCTGTGACAAACATTTTAGTTTACAAAATATTATAACTTTTTTTCTAAATTTGGTGTACAGGCCACACATTTTTACAGTTGGAGAATCACTTTATACTGGACAAAAAACTTGAGACAACTCAAAATTTCAAGGTAACACACTGCAATAGATGTTTGAGATTTGAGCCCAACTCAAACTTTTTCAGTTTTGAAATAAATTTTAAAAAGTTTTGCTGACCTATCATAGGATATCATTAGTTGAGATCATTTTCTTTTCTTGTTTAGATAAACTTCAATCTTTGAGTTTTAGAAGAAAAAAAAATTGTTTCAAAAATTGGTCATAGTGACCTGTGAAACTGATTTGTCATCATCTTGGTGTCTGAAAATTAAATGGTTTTAATTACAAATGTAAAAATTTTAAACATCATTCACTTTTACTCAATTATTTTGAAATACACAATTTTGGGGTTTCTAAAACTCAGAGATTTAAATGTATGTGAAGTAGTTCAAAGGCTAGTGCAACCTCATACAGTAAATGACAAACACAATGACAGCAAAACTAAAAATGTTTTTACAGTGTAGACCTACAACATTGATAAATGAAAATTAGAGTGTGGAAAAAAAAAAGTAATTCATTTCCATATATGTTTTGCTAAATCACAGAGAGCCACATGTGGCTCCAGAGCTGCAGGTTGCAGACCCTTTATCTAGACAGTTTTGGTGAGGATTGCAGAGTTTTAGAGATATCAGCTTTCTCTCTGATATAATGAGACTAAATAGCACTTTTCTTGTTGTGCTCAAAGCATCAAATATATACATTTGAAAAATTCAAAACCAGTGTCTCTTCCCAGAAATCATGACCTGGTTACTCAAGATAACCCACAGACCGTGTTGTGAGCAGTTTCATGTAGGAACTACTTTCTTTCTAGTAAAAAGAATTAGTTCGGGTAGATTCTTGGATTATCTTGGGTAACTGGGTCATGAGTGCCATCTAGTTCTGTTATATTGGAGAAAAGACAGACATCTCTACGGCTGATATCTCCAAAACTCTGCAACTCACATTAAAACTGTCTAGATGCATCTTAAGGGATGTATGAGCATGAACTGATGAAGCCTGCTCGGATGAGAGGCGAAACGTCCTTTAAGACAATTTTACCAGTCCAGTTGCGATCGATTTAATCCTTTAAGATAACTATGACCTGGATGAATGAGAATATTCACAGGCACATGTCTAGATGCATATATAGCACTACAGATGATTTTTGGGTGAACTGGGATGTATACTAACTTGTCTCGTGTCTTTCAGGAAGCACTCCGTTTGGTTGCTACCAGAAGCTAATAGAATACTACAGAAGTGGAGATATTTCATTCAAATATGTGAAAACCTTCAACATGGATGAATATGTAGGTGAGTGATAGGGCGACTGATTAAACTCTCAACTTTTTTCTCTTTTTTAGACTTAAACCTGTGCCGTTATGCTTCAGAATGAAGCGTTATAGAGAAGGCTACCATATAATTCTGGTGGGCATGTTTTAGGATACACCTTTTTGTCAACATTTATTTTGCTCATAGCAACCACAAGCACACAGAGACTACAAACACAACTCAACAGAGAAGAATGAACAGATGAAATCAGATGATCTCAACAAGCCATTTAACACAAATAAAAAGATTCAGAATTGGGGTAAATTTTCATTATTTATCATGATATACAACATATGGACAGGCTAATGAGATGGAAATTAGTGTGTTGGTAATTCTGGTGCAGCCATGTTTTCATTTCTTGTTAATCAGTGTCATACACTGTCCTTTCATAAATCAAATGAACTAAACTAAACTAATGCTGTTAAAGCAGTCTCCATCACCAGGGGGTTTCTGAAAAAAAAAAAAGTTTAGATGGTTTCATGATAGGGATAATAATTAAGAAGCAGAGTGTCATCTAGTCCAGTGTTCCTCAAAATTTTTATACCGTGTACCACCTCAGAAAATATTTAGCTCTCCAGGTACCATCTTACTGTTTTGTGTGATTTGGTGCTAGAGGTGCTGTGGTCAATTCACTAGTGCCTCTTAAGTTGCTACTAGCACAAGAACAAGTTCACTGTCATCCACTTCAGTTTCAATGCAACAGCTTCAAATACTCTCCTCCTGATCTGCACTTTTCTCTTTAATAGTTCCCATTTGGAGCGATTGTTTTTGAAGAATTATTTTTAGTCTCTTTATTTTAGCTCTGCTTACCATTTTGCCGTCAAAGTTTAGCTCGTATCTTCTGGTAATCGTGGATGATGATGATGAGTATGATGATAGCAGATTGATACTGAGACAAGCCAAAACTTAGTTTAACTTAGTCATCTCATATTTTGTGTGTTTTCACTCAAAGAAGTATGGTGATATATAAATAAATACATTACATAAATAATATATTTTTGAAATAATTTATTTAATTTTAAGAAAATGTTTCTGATTTTCCTCTGCGTACCACTAGACCACCAGGGGTGCACATACCACAGTTTAAGAATCTAGGATCTAGTCCCACTATATTGCAGAGAAGGCAGACATCTCTACAGCTCATATCTCCAAAACTCTGCAACTCACACCGAAACTATCTGTTTGGATATGTAGCTCTACAGACCAGGGGGAAAATAAATATTTTTGATATTGGGGCGACTTGTTTGAGGAGGTGGCACTTGAGAGAAAGCCTCTGGCATTAAATTGAAGACAAGCTATCACTTCACACCCTCATACCTTGTTAGATATTGTCAGTCTTTGTTGTGCAGTAGATGCTTTAGAAATGTTGTGTAGTAATTACTCGGCAGACTCTCTCTGCTCCAACCTGCTGCATTCACTTGTACTTAAGTTTCAGTGTCTTCAGGCCAGAGCAGCCTGATGCTCTTCTGTGTGGAGAGAGTCACAGAATGTCAAGTACAAGCCCTGAGGAGCAGCACTTGACTGTGCAGTGATTTAAATCCCCTCTATGCTGGGTGATAACGGCAATCTTGCATTCAGTGTCACATGTGTGAATTAGAGTTTATCTAACCCTTAAGATAACCTGGAGGCAGGATTCATGGCACTGCAGCTCTTAGATAAAAAAGTGCCCCTCTCTTTCTGCAGGTCTGCCTCGTGCTCATCCAGAGAGCTATCACTCCTACATGTGGAACAACTTCTTCAAGCACATCGACATCGATCCAGCCAACGCTCACATCCTGGATGGAAACGCAGAGGACCTGGAGGCAGAGTGTCAGGCGTACGAGCAGAAGATCGCCGAGGCCGGAGGGATCGAGCTGTTTGTAGGAGGTCGGCAAGGGATTTTATTCTGACACGTGTCATCAGTCGGACAGAGCTTTCCCTCTGAGCTCAGTCTCTGTCCTCTCCTCTCTCGTTGTCTCTGTGTAGGTATCGGCCCCGATGGTCACATAGCCTTCAATGAGCCGGGTTCCAGCCTGGTTTCCAGGACCAGAGTGAAAACCCTGGCTAAGGACACCATCGTGGCCAACGCTCGTTTCTTTGGCAACGATCTCTCCAAGGTTCCCACCATGGCTCTGACTGTGGGCGTAGGAACTGTCATGGACGCCGAGGAGGTCAGACTGAAAGGAAGCTAATTATAATATTCTGCAATAGATATCCTCTCTATCAGAGGTGGAAGTAACTAAATACAAATACTTTGTTACTGTACTTAAGTACTTGAGTTTTCAGGTATTTGTAGTAGCAATTTTTAACTTTTGCTTCCTACATATGAACACAGAATCTGCACTTTCTACTCCTTATGTTTTCAAAACAGACTCAGTGCTTTACTTGTAATGTCTTTGAGGGGAATTATTGATTATTTTTATTTTGTGTTGTTGTACACCAACCTAGATATGACAATATTCATAGAAAAGACAATTTCTTGCTGTTGCCATCAGCGCATATCACACAACGGATTTATCAAGACAAAAAAGACAAAACAAGATGAAATACAGTGTGAAAGATGAAAACGAGAAATAATATAAAAGACGTAACAAGACAAAGAACAACAGAAAATGTTGCAAGCAAAAAAGATGAAACAAAAAACAACATAAAAGACTTAACAAAAGCTAAAAACAGTCTAAAAGACAAAACAAAAACAAAACCAAAACCGTAAAATACATAACAATACAAAAAAAGACATAACCAGATGAAAAACAACATAAAAGATGTAACAAGATGAAGAATAACGCAAAAGACATAACAAGATGGAAAAAACATAAGACATAACGAGACAAAGAGATGTAACAAGATGAAACACGTACAATGTGACGGCAGGGAAAACTATGTAAAAAATACAACAACGATGAAAAATAAAAACAATTTCAAATAGTTAACAAGACAGAAAAGACGCAACAATAAGAAAAACAATGTAAATGATGCAACAGGACAAAAACAAACTTAAAATACATAACAAAACAAAAACAACGGAAATGACATAACAAGATGAAAAACAATGTAAAAGATGTAACAAGACAAAGAGATGCAACAAGGTGAAATACTTCATAAAAGATGCAACTAGACTAAAAACAACATAAAAGATGTAACAAGACATAAAAGAAAAAACAAGATGAAAACAATGTAAAAGATGTAACAACATGAAAAACGACATATCTAGATTAAAAGAACAAGACGAAGAGGCTGAAACAGACAGAGGGAGACTCGACAGAAGAAAAAGGGTGAGCTTCGGTTAGTTTTGCACAGAAACAGTCAGTAGAAACGTCCTTCAGATGACGACTTTTTACTTTTATACTTTGAGTACATTTCAGAGCCTGAACTTTTTCACTTTTACTGCAGTAAACAAGTTAAATCAGTGCTTCTACTTTTAGCAGAGTGTTTAATTACACATATATCTGTACTTCTTCTTAAAGACAGAATGTGTGGACTTTTGCCACCACTGTCTTCCATTTGTACAGACCTTAAAACTGTCCGTTTAAATAAGATCATATATATATTAAAAGCACATGTTGCCTAAATGTTTCCACGTTCCTGGCTGTATAACCCTGCTGTCGTCCTCTGCTCAGGTGATGATTCTGATCACAGGAGCACACAAAGCCTTCGCTCTATATAAAGCCATAGAGGAGGGAGTGAACCACATGTGGACCGTGTCGGCCTTCCAGCAGCACCCGCGAACCATCTTCGTCTGCGATGAAGATGCCACCCTGGAGCTCCGAGTCAAAACCGTCAAATACTTCAAAGGTAACAACAACACTAACAGCGCTGTCCTTATTCTGAGAAGTATTCTGGTTAAATCTAATGTACGTTTTCTGTCTTATTTTACCCTTTTTGTTTTCATTGTAGGTTTAATGCATGTTCATAATAAACTGGTGGACCCAGTGCTCAGCATTAAGGACCAGTAAACCAGAGATCACCAAGGAAGAGAACTCAAGATGGTCAAAGATTCCTGCTACATGAACAGACAGCCCTAACACTGTGGCACTGCTGTTTACCTGAGGGACTGTAGACAGTGTTTGAGTGACCGTCCTGACCTGCTGAACTGTTCATTCATACACTCGATCTGCCTCTGGATTGTTACCTTCAGACTGTTTGGATCTGTAATGAGAGGTAAATGATCAGGTATGTTGCATTGTAGATGTAATCATGAAACGGCTCAACAGTGGAGACTCACTTTGCATTTAAAAGATAATACCAGATTTTTTTTTTTTCAATCACAGCTGGAGGTCCAGGACTCTCTTTTCTCTCTGTGAATCAAACAGTACTGTATACTGTATATTTGATAACTTTTCTTTATGTTAGCTTTGCTTTATCATCAATGATTATTCTCCTAATTGGCCATTATCCAGGAAGCATACTGCATGTTTATTGGTGATCAATGGGCAACTTTGGAACTTAGCACTAAATGAATGTAAAGAAAAATGACATTTGATCAAACAGTTGCTTTTGTTTGATGTATCCAAGGAATGTGAACTGCATTTGACCTGTTTAACATTAATTGGTAGGGCTGATTAGTAGAGATTTAATTTTAACTAGTAGAAATTACATTATTACTTGTTGACATGTTTATTTACAAGGACAGTTTGCCCCAAAGATGAAAATACATATTTTTCTCCTGGTGTGTAGTGCTGTTTATCCATCTAAATTTTTTGTGCGGGAGATATCGAAAATCGCTGGCGCTCAGCTTGTGGTGCTCAAAGAGCCAAAAACAGCCTTTGAAAAACTCAAAACTGGTGTGTTTTTCCAAAAAATCACGACCCGGTTACTCAAGATAATCCACAGACTTTGTTGTGAGTAATTTCAGTTTCATTCCAAAATCTGCTGGAACTGTTTTCTTTTCTACTAGAAAGAAAGTAGTTCCAGTAGATTGAACTGCAGGAAGAAAGTAGTTGGTTTTTTCATCAAACTGCTCACAATAAGGTTTGAGGATTATCTTCAGTAACTGGGTCATGATTTTTGGAACGAGACACTAGTTTGAAGTTTTCAGATTGATTTTCTTTTTTAGCTTCTTGAGCACCACAAGCGGACGCAGCACAGCGCAGAGCAACACGAGTGGGCAGGAAGTCAGACACAGAAAAACAAGACAGAAGCCGGACAATTTTCAAAATAAAAGACCCTGTGCAGACTCGATCATAAAGATAGTCAGAAAAGAGACTATTTAATGATGTAACCTACTTATCCATGGTAGAAGCACAGAGAGCAAGGAGAGACGACCAAATCACCAAAATCTGAAGAAGTCAGAATGATCAGGTGGGCAAAATGCTGCTGGTGGGGGCTGCAGACATGTGGAGGATGGATGAAAAATGTGGCGCTGACATTCTGTGTCCAGTGAAATTGAGTTGTTAGTCCCATTATATTGTAGAGAAGGCAGACATCTCTACAGCTAAAATCTCCAGAACTCTGCAACTCACACCAAAAAAATTAGATGTATAAACAGCACTGCAGGCCAGAGGAAAAATCTGTATTTTTGATGTTAGGGTGGACCTTTAAGATGTTGGTAAAACAGTTTTGACATGTTACATGTTACAATATATATTTTCACATGCAGGAATGACATTTCAATTGGTCATGTCACTTTACTGATATCTGTAATTATAGATGTCTGGTTTCTTTTTTACAAGTAAGAATAGCAATCATAGACCTCTACAATTAAATTTCCACAAGTTTCCTTTAAAAAGGGACTGTGACCAGTGGAAATGTCATTTAGTATAAAGTCAGCCTTGACAACATTATTTACCCCAGTGACAAACAAATTCTTATCAAATGCAGCAGCGTCTGGATTCATGATGCATCAGTTCAACACTTGATTTGTCTAATCAGGATGTGTTTGCAGCCTTTTCTTTATTCTCTCCAGTGTGATGCTGTGATTCCTCTCCATCTTTAGTCGGTCAGTGGTTACAACATTCCTTCCTTGGGTTTCTTTTATTCTGATGTCACTCCTCTTGTTTATCAGCCTGTTACAGTTACGACTTCTGGTCAGTGTTCTTGCACATATACTGTAGTTTTTAACTCTTTATTTTCTAATGACAATAAAACACTTTGATAAGAATCCCTTGTTTCATACGTATCAGTCTGGAAACCACTTTTGTCCATTTTAGTTGTGTTGCAGTTCCATAGTTTTCCACAGTGGGGCAGTCATTCCTAAGATTTCAAACTAAATGATGAAAAGCAATGTTCCTCAAAAATACCTTGTTTTTATTATTTGTCAGTCATCAGTGACAAAAAAACCCCCCACAAGGGTTGGAGGTGTATCTCAACAAGTAACCTCTATCTGTTTCCTAACTATGGAAGAGAGTTAGGGCCAGGAATAAAGGAAAATAAGGAGAGATAGAAGAGTTACTGACTTACTTATTCATTCTGTTGCGTTTCAGTAAGTTTAAATTTTGAGAAAAAAGATGAAATACCATTTTGACTTTATTCTGAAAATGGTATTTCCATTTAATTCTTCAAATTAAGAAAAGACAATCTTCCTCCTTGAGCTTATTGTTATTATTATTATTATTATTATTATTATTATTATTGTTATTATTATTATTATTATTATTATTATTATTATTATTATTATTATGTTTTTACTGAAAGTTCTACTTTATTCTCAGCATTTCAACTTTTTTCTCAGAAGGCATAATAAAAACCATCCCTGAGCGCTTCCTCCATAGCCTGGAGTGTAACCTGGCCTGTTCCGTTTGTTCCACAGATAAAATCTATTAAAGGATGATGCCACTGATGAATAGAGAGAGTGTTTAGTGGTTTCCACCTGACTGCCAACATCTTTGTTTTCCAGCAGCAGTACATGCTGACAGCCACAGCTACGGTTAAGATTCTGCCTGAAGTCATTCAGTAACATCTCTGAGAGCAGCCGGTCTCTGAAGTGATTGTTTCAGATAGATGTTTTGTACTGAATCGTAGTTTTTACTGTGAACAACACAACATTGACTGCTGAACTGAGTTTTTAAATAAAGAGGCATTAAAATGGCACTTGTCATTTCTCATAACAGCTCTACTGTTAGATATTGATCCCACGTAGCAAAAGGAAGCGTATAGACTAGTTATCTTAAATAACAGGTCTACATTGTATGTTGTCTGTATCTACTGTAGGTAATGCTTTTATGGAAGAGTATCAGACATGAGGGGGATTTCTTTTATTTTTTTTATTTTGCATTTTGAGAAAAAGATCTAAATGCAAAACCATGCAATTTTATTCTCAATATTTTGGCTTTTTTGTCAACATCTAGACTTTTTTCTCAAAAAAGCAAAATAAACTAATAAAAAAAAAACTTGCTGCTCTGATTTATTTTCCATTTATGCTTTCCTGTGTTAGGTACAAATACTAGAAGTTTGACTATATTCTCAACATTTCAACTTTATTCTCAAAATGCAAAAAGGAGAAAAGTTTTGAGTTTTGTTTTCTTATACCAAGTTTGACTTAAATCCTAACATTTTGACTTGATTCTCAATATTTCTACTTAATTCTTTCTGAAAAACGAAAAAAACAACAACTTCTGTCTCTATTTCTTTTTTCCTTATACCTGGCCCCAGTGTACAAAGAGGTAACATATAACTTTATTAATCCTAAAGGAAATTCTTGTGCCTGATTTCTCTAAAATTACAGTAACATGAATCACAACAATAGAGCATCAAATATAAGTGAAATCTAAAATATAGTATATAGGGAGTAAATCCATACAAACAGTGTCCAATAGAATGACAATAAAAGCAAGAGAAGTTAAACTAAGTACAAAAAAGAGCTAAAATAGAAAAAGATGGTCAGTGGGTGCAGTTTCAGTCTGACAGCAGCAGAGACTGAAGACTTCCAGGTGGAGCAGCCTGACAGTGAAAGAGCTGCACACAGAGACCCATGGAAGGACGGAGGTGTTGATCAGGACGAGGTTGGACGTCATCCTTTTAAGCAGTTGTGGAGCAAAATTTACAGCAAATTTTCTTCACAAGATATGATTACCAAAATTTTCTAGACACTGAAGTAACATGTTTTATTATTTATATTCAGTCAAACATTGTTGAGATTTGGGACAAATCATCATCTACCACATAAAACTAAAAAATGTCAATACCAACACACCAGTTCCACTCTTTTGGTGAAAATGTATTCTTTTATGATTTTTATATATGAAATATATGTAATTTATAAAAATGCTTTGGTTTGCATTAATTTATAAACTTGTTGTCTGATGAAAACTTTCTTTTTCCCAGATAAGAATTCATAACTTCAAACAATTTAAAAATGTGTTAAAAGTCTTCAGACTCTAAAACCAAAATACCTATTGATAATATAGGTGTAAAAATGTGCTGTTATAATCATCTTTGCTTAAAAATGTTATTTTTTCAAGTTGTGTCCCAGATTTCCGTCAACTCATCAGATTTTCACAAAAGCACAAATGAATCAGACATAAAAAGGGTCAGCTAGACCTTAAGGACGTCTGTCTCACTTCCTGGTTCAAAAAAGGCAGGAATATTCCTCAAGCACTGGTAAACTTTCTATTTTTAGACAAATTCATGAAATAATATTGCTATCGGATGTGTCTCAATCATAATATGTCGACTCTGTAGTCCTTCTAAATCAAAGCTAAATAAGAATTATGGTTTAAAAATGTGTATTTTGATTCACATTAAGAGAACTCTGAGACACTTTAAAAAATAAAATGGCTGCTCATTATGACTATGTTGTGAAATGAAAAAATGGAACATATTGTCAACTCAGTGAGACGTCAATGCTGTCAGAGTTTCTATCTGAAGGAGTTTACGTCTACGTTTAATAAAAATCTAATCACTAGGAGGTTTTGACCCGTTACAAGGTTTAAGAGGTTTAATAGTCAAGATCATTTAAGAATATATATATAGAGAGTGTAAAAATCAAAACACCCTCAAAGTACACGTGTCCCAGTTCTCAAGAACGAGTGCAGTAATATACTGTGTATAGCTGACTTTATCTGTGACCAATTAATGTACTATTGGTTGATTCACATCACTGAAATAAGAGTCTTTACATCTCTGGATCATTAGCACCGAGGGCATCACGCATGCCGCTGATGATTCACCTTTCATGGCGCAATCTGCTCAACATCAGTAGTATTATGAGGTTTTATTTACTGATACCTTTGAGCCTGCACACAGCATGAAACAGCTCCACTGCAGCTCCTCCAGAGGCATCACATGGGTACACAGGTTCTATTTAAAGGCTGTGTAATCCAGCAGCATACAGCAGGTACATGCAAGACACAGTGTGCACCACATGACGACCTCGCCTCGCCTCTCACACACACACACACACACACACACCGCCCTGCTGCTCTAAAGAAGAAGGTCATCCAAATTGTTGAACTGGTCCTTAAACCTTTAGAAGTCTTGGCTTATTTTGCCTTTATAGATCATATTAGAAAATGTTTACCCTGCCTAAAGATACCACTGTTTGGTATCTTTTTTTTCAGCACATCACCTTTATGATCTTGGAAAACTGTGTTTTTATTTATTTATTTTTTTTTTGTATGCTTTTTTAACTCTAAAATACACAATCATGCTCAATCAAGCATTTTAAGTGTTGAAAATGAAAACATATTAAAGTAAAATCAAGATAAAATTTAGTTCTATGGAACTATTTACAACAAAAAGCAGGTATTTTAATCTTTTTAGCTGTGCCACTCCACAAAACAATGTCAACAACCATACAGGGGGCGACATTTCCATGTGTGAGCTTCCTTGGTGCCACTTGGTGGCAGCATTGGCAGGGCCTGCAGCCTTGTGTGGCTTTCTCTCTTGCATCTGTCGCCACTGTCGTTGATGGGAACTCCTGTCCTGTCCGCTCCACACAGCTGGGACACCAGTTCGTGTGCTGCAACTGTTGTGTGTTGCTGATCTCTCAGTGTGGGATGTGGCCATTTGTTGTTGCAGTTTCCTACAAAGTGCAGGAAAAGGGTGTGATATCAGCAGAGACTTCTGCGATGGGTGGAGTAATACTGGATGACCCCGGTGTAGCTGCTAAGTCCAACTTTGTTTTCTTTGTTTTTGATGGATTTTTTTTTCTCACCGTTACCAGTCTTGTGTTCCTTAATTGATCAGTGTCCAAAAAACTATTTGTGCTCCTCCCTCCAGCAACACCTCTTCCCTTATTGAAAGTTCCTGCCTAAGTAGTGAGTGACCCAAAGCATGGACGTGACACCCACTGGATAATTTGATGTCATATTTGATGTGACATACATTTAATTCCAGAAATTACCCCCACTCATGTTCTTATCATAGGCAACGATGGGGGTGGAGGAGGCGGGGAATATTTTTCACTGCCCATGTCCACTTTCGCTGTCCTCTGGACCTCCTCACCAGCAATCGCTGGATCGATTGCGTGTCCATCCATTTCAAAAGACTAGGGGGTCCTCTATGATCCATCTCATGGTTTCTGCTCCACTGGGACACCCTGATGTCCCTCTAGATATCACAGGCTCCAAACTTCATTCTTGCCAAGTCTAGGAACAATTTGGGACAGCTGTAGAGACTGTCTGGCCTGGGACCAGACGATTCTCATGTTTTCATTTGCTCTGGCAGATACATCTGGGACTCCTTCCATTAAGACAGTATTCCACCAGCATTGGATCTGGTTGGGCCAGTCGCAACTGGTCATTTAATATGATGATTACCTGAGGTTTGTCACTTGTCCAGATTTGAAAAGTCACACATTTCACTGCTCTAGGACCATCCAACTGTGTCCAGTCAGCAGGTCAGTCCAGCACAGCACCTCAGGGTCACAAAACCAAGATCAAACCGTCAAACTCAAATCGAATCAGATCAAATATGAATCAAGATCCGGTCACTGCATCACCTATTTCTCACCTCAAATGTTTCAGAAGCACATTTTAGTGTACGGTTTAGCTGTCATACAAGAAAGGTCGTGACCAGGCAGCCACCATTTCATGCTCTGCTTCAAAATGAATGAAGCACCACTACGTCACACTTTTCATCACTCTGATTGGTTGTAGGTCTGTCTGATTGCATCCAGAGGCATTTTGACCTGTGCATATTGATAATGCTTGGAAATCATAAATCTACTCAGAGGTTCCAAACCATGCCAGGTGAGAAATTGCCCACACTGATTGAGTCTTGGGACACGATGGCTGAATGAGTTCCATGACAGCATCAAAGGACAGTCTATGCTATTACCATGCACATGATGAAGCTGATGGTGTAGCCATTACTTGACTCAGCCAACATGAAAAGCTTCATCAGTCATTTCGTTGGTTTGTCTTTCATGGATTGAGTCACACCAGTTTTCACATTAGTTGTTACCATTCTCTCAGCAACTTCAATTTCCTTTCTTGGGTAGGAAAAAGCTTGATTCTAAACATCTTATATTTTTCGTGTTTGCTCTCTCTCATTTTTGACATCCTCCTCTGGATCTCTGGGGTGGATGAGCCATAAACAGAACAGAGTTTCCTGTAATCTCAGAGATTTGGCAGCAACACTAACGCTGTGAATATCAAGAGACCAGGGAATTTGTAGAGCTCCTCATCTTCAGCGTCAGTCCATTTGTACTTCTTGAACATTTCCTGATTTTTTTGCTGCACGTGTGTTGAGGTTTGTGCAGAAGCATGTATGTAGAGGTATGAATCCCTGGAGAAATACAGCTGGAACAAACCCACCGGTGAGTGCGCTGAATGTGTGTCCACCAAGGCTCCAAGTGTTCTATTGGGCATGAACCGGCAGGTTTGTGGGGCAGTGTCAGGTTTGTTCTCTGTTTTCCAGGCCTCAGAGCTGTGCTCTGGAGATCATGACCTGCTCTGATTCTCTCTCCCACACCCACTCTGCACAGGCCGCCATGTGCTCATTGTTGGGGCTGTAGATGTTCCAGGCTGCTCATCATCTCTGCACATCACACAAGTAAAATGAGAAAAGCAACTACAGAACTATAGAAATAAAACGTAATATATATAAGACATAATAAAAGAAAATAGTCTGTAAATTCACCTGAAAGTTCCTGGAAAGAACCATGTAATATGGTACCAGTTCTAAGGAAAATGGAAACATTAGGCCTCATGTAAGACTATTTTTTGGTACATAGGGGTCACGTCAGATTAAACAAATGCCTGTAACTTCAGATAACTGTGTAAATTATCCACCTGTGCATATTTGACTTACGAGTTTGGAGACCTACGTCCTGCTTTCAGAGATCCATAAAGGAAAAATTAAGTGGATTTAAAAGACCTGCTAAAGCAAAGACAAGGGAAAAGCGAGTGCTGTTAATGCCATGTTACCTGACGGTTGGACTGTCACTGAAATAAAGAGGAAATGTCTCGATATGAAAATGACTTAAGAGAGGAAAAAAAAAAAACGACTCGCCACAGGAAGGGCTGACTGTGAAGAAGAGAGGGTCAGGGAAAAGTTTTCATCACAGAGACAGAGGACAGAATAAGTGAGGACGTTTGCCCGGACAGAGGCTTCATGAACCTGCATGTGAAGATAAATGACCAATACACCTGACAGCAGGTCATAATAGATCATTAATGATTTATTTGTAATTGTATTACAGATTTTTCATTTAAAATAGCACCGTAGATGCTCTACTTCTTACAACTGTTTTAATACAGTATGTGTTGGGGTAAATCTGCACACACACATCACAGGGAGGTTTCATTTACTGTTCTGTTTACCTCACACATCTGTTGCAAAATACCCAGCAGATGGTATCAATACAATATCACACCACAGTGTATTTTAATTGTATGTGACTATATTAGGTTATAGATGTAATGGAAACGAATTATCACGAGTTCCATGTCAAAGCTGTTTTAGATCAAATGAAATGGTATGATGACTTATTGTGGACTAAATATTATAATGATGTTATCAGTGTGTGGAGTTATAAACACTTCACTTGAGCTCTGAGTGTGTTTTCAGTGGACACACTGCTTCCTGCACTCAAACAGCACTTTGTTGTGCTGCCTGGATGAATCAGGTTCATGAGTTCAGTGTGGCTCACAGTAGCCGTCTGACACAGTAAACAGTGCTGCATTTGCATTTCAGCACCTCTAAAATTCATCCCGCTGATTAAATATGACATATATAAATACTGAGTAATTACTTTATTATGATGCAGTGAGGCCTGATTAAACAGGCAGCGGGATGAGAGCAGCCCTCCCTCCTCTCTGTTTTATTTTCTCCCCTGATGGAACAATCAGATCTGTCGCTTTGTCGTTCTCTCATTTGAATGTGTGACAAAGCAAATAGAATACAGGTCGTTCTGCTGGTGATCTGCGTGGAAATACAAGTTCTGCTGTAAAACAATGGCCTCATTAATTGTCTCATTATTGTCTTTCTTTTCATGATATACTGTAGAAGGAGCTGAACTGAGGAGGTGAAAGGCAGTGTCAAAACATGAAATATCCCCCCACAAAAACTTCATAACACAGGATTAAAATCTGTGACCCTCACAGACTGACAAACAAATGAAAACTTAATTACTGTCTCAAAAGTTCATGCCATTAATTTGATGTTGCACTCTTTTAGCTAGGAGAGAAAATCTAGTAAAATATAAGACATCTCAATAAATGTGTTTATTAGAACCTTTATGCCTGGTATATGGCCATGTCTTCTCAAAAAAATTGTATGTCATCATCTCCAGGACACTGGTGTAGCTTTTTGTCTCAGACTTGGCAAAGCTCTTCTTCAGAAAAACATTATACAACCATGGCTGGTTCAAGGCATAGGTCATAAAGGTGGTCGCCTGCCAAGGATGACAACGTCTTCCTCTTCATGTATACACTGGGTATGCACGTGTCAGTGTAAACAGGAAGTAGTTAGATACCAGGATAAAATGATGACATCACAAAAAAAAAAAAAAAAAAATGTTTTTGTGTTTTTGTGTCTAAAGATGGTGGCTGAACACACTGACACTAGGCTAGCCAAAGCTAGTGGCTACCATGTAGTGGCCACACTAACAGCAGGCTAACCAAAGCTAGCAGGTAGCATGTAGTAGTCACCCTAAGAGCTGGCTAACCAACGCTATGGCTAACATGTAGTAGCTACGCTAACAGCAGGCTAACCAAAGCTAGCAGCTAACATACAATGGCCACACAAACAGCTGGCTAACCAAAGCTAGCAGCTAACATACAGTGGCCACACTAACAATGGGTTAACCAAAGCTAGCAGCCAGCATGTAGTGGTCACATTAACAGAAGGTTAACCAAAGCTAGCAGCTAATATACAGTAGCCACACTAAGAGCAGGCAAACCAAAGCTAGCAGCTAACATGTAGTAGCCACAGTAACCACAAGCTAACAAAAGCTAGCAGCTAACATGTTGAAGCCACACTAACAGCAGGCTAACCAAATTAGTAGCTAACATATAGTAGCCACACTAAAAGTATATGTGTGATTAAAAAGGGAATGACACGTCATGACTGATAATACCCATTCAGGAAGGCATGTTGGTGTCTGCGTCATTGTTTCCAAAAGTCTGTGTCTTCCCGTCCACACGCAACTCTAGAGTTGAAAAACGAACTAAAATGGGTAAAAGGGTAGTGTAGATACTGGGTGGAAACGTAGTGAACTTCTGCCTTTTGAAATGATAACTTAGCAGTATGAATAAAGCCAAAGGTTCTGTTGGTGGAAGCAGGTTCTGCTTGTTTGATCATGGACAGAAGACGTGCTGTAGCGACTATCCAGCCCTCAATTTTGGCCATCAACATCTCAGTCAGTTGTTTTCGGGTTGGGCAGTAAAATAAATGTATAAGCCGATCTGAGTCAATAAAAATAAGTATGTGTACCACAGAACATTGTACTTCTAATAACATAATTTGTTCCCCATCAGGGGCTACACTTAGTGATAGTGTGAGGCTGCACATTGTCCTCCACAGCATGACACAGCTCTCCTGCAGCTCCCTGCTGTTCTCCAGAGACATCACATGGATGTACTGTATGTTCTATTTAAAGGCTGTGTAATCCAGCAGTATACAGTAGGTCTGACACAAAGTGGGCAACACATTCTCACCTGTATCCACCCACAGCTGAAGACTGTCTCACTGAATTGATTATGAATACCCTGATAATAATGATAATAACAGCATTTTTTTTTTTGGGATAAAGATCTTTTTGTGATTAGAAGAATGAAGTAATGCTGTTCTAATTCACTAGCAAAATGGTGGTTATAAAGAAGTTATAGGACAGGATTTTAATTGACTGATACAGTAAATGCTTCATTAGATAAAATCCTTTGTCTGAAACACAATTGTGTTTCAGTGGCTTTCATGGATAATAGGTTTTGACAAGCTTCAAATACTAGGCTGGGGGATCTAGAATAAAGATTAGATCGTGAAATAAAACTGAAGATTAGTAATAATGAATTAACGGACTTTGTAATGTATAAAATCTTGCGCCTTAATTGTCAGTGTTCTTAAAAATTAAATTATGAAATCTCCACACAAACTAAGAGTGCCTTCATCTCTCATTAAGTACCCCCCTCATAAAGTTAGTCACCTCTTGGCTCGGCTCTCAAAGTTTGAAGATGCTGTCGTTTGTCCTTTTCATTTATGCTATGTGCTTGGCTCATTACTATTGAAAAGAAAACTGCATTCTGAAAACGGTTAAAAGATGTTGCCTGGGTGCCCGTAAAAGCCATGTAGTCTCATCTTAAGTTAGCTAATGTTAGCAAAACACTAGCTAAGTAGTTCTCTAATCTACAACAATAGTTAGGACAATTAGGGCCTCTAACTGAGCTAACAGCAGCCAGAAGGCCACAGCCAAAGACAGAGAGTACAGTGAGCAGCAGTCAGAGGTTACTCTGACACATTGCCCCCTGTTTGTTTGGAGCTAACTTTGATAGGTGGCCATATTTTACATGTTGCTCTTTCAACCTTGGGGGTTTATATAGCAACCTTATCATGCAGAAAGCTACAACATGTCACATGGAAATTTTTTTTTTGGAATGGCTCAGAAAGATAGCATTTTGACCCCAAAACCTACGTATTTCGACCAAAAATTTTAATGTTCAAATTTGTATACATGAGGAACATTTCTGGGAAGCTACAGAATGACATAAAAAAACCCAAACCCCCAAAATGAATAGAGTTGCCCTTTAAGATGTAAGCAGGTTTCCATTACATCTCAAGCACAAAAAGGGCCTTGCTCAGCTCAACCTTTTGTCAGGTTGAACTGGTATTTTTGGGAAAGGAGTTAGCATTTAGCCCGTTCTCATTCCCAGGTCGTCAAATATAGACTCTTTGTCACACCCCTTGGTGTCTCATATGGATACAAGGCCTCCCCTTTAGCATCTGTATGACACACTGGGCTTACAGTGACTTTAACATAAACACATCTGCATTGATGGTGAAATAATGAAATTGATGGTGATGTCCAGCTCATAGGAGAAGCCGGATGTAGCTAGTTATCATGATTTGCGAGTGAAACAGAGATGCCTGGTGCAGCTAGTTAGTGGTAGGGGTGGAGGTTGGAGGGGTGTGTGCAGAGGGCGGAGACTATTTGTATATTCATGAATTCTTGAATTCTAAATGAAGGCAAGGTGTAGAGCTCTATGTAAACCATGTTAACAAAGTATTTGAACTTATTTTGTTAAACAAACATCAGATACTATATTAGTTCTTGCAGAGCATTTTATATTGTTTAAAACATGACTGGAAGTGCACTTTAATATAATTTTTAATGGGCGAGTTATATAAAAATTCACTCCTGGTACAGTTGTCATCAGGGTTTGAATTACACAGTGATTTTTCAGTGCGCACCGCTTCTAAAATACACCACGTGCACACGCTTACATGGACGTGTGCATCTGTGAAAAGCATTTTACTGTTACTACTACAGATATTTAATGCTGTCAATTATATTTCATAGAGGCTTAATAACAAGAATGTAGGGGTTCTGTGTCAAAATCAAAGAATGCATGCAATTAATCAGAGCAAAAACCAAGAAACAAAGTCACAAAATCAGCAGCATACACATACCTTCATGTACCTTATCAACATCATCTGATCTTTGTGACTGTAAACTAATGTGAAAAGTTCTTCAATCAAAATTAACTCACATTTGTTTTAACATGAGAGGACTTCATAAAGTATCAAAGGCACATAGAAACAGCTGTTGTGCTGCGTGAGTCTGTCTCTCACACTCTCTCTTCTGATTGACTGTCCCTGCAGTTCCCTGTTGTTTCCCTTCTGTCTGTGGATTTTTATGAAGAGAACGTGGAATTAGAGCCAAAAGTTCAAAATGCAGCAACGAAAAAGCAAACAGGAAACGATGTACGTGACACGTTCTGTCTGTCTGTCTATCAATCACCGTCGCTCCGTGTCAGAACCACGGACAACACAGCGGTCAGGGTGGCACACACAAGTACATGTTCATAAATTATAATATAATATGTGAAACACACAACTCTGACACATTTCCACTGTGATTATTTATTTAGCTCCCCATAATCTGAACCATGGTAGTTATGATGGGGAAATTAGCTATTTTAATACCACGCTGTTAACATGTTTATTTCTGCAACTGTTTCACAGTGTTAACCACATGTTAAAGCTTTCTGTTGGCCTCTTATACTGATGCTAAAGGGTACCTTGTGCACCTTGTCCATATTTTTTCTTTAATTAGTGGCCAAGAAACTGGCTAATGATCTGACTAGCAAGAAGAAGGTTGATTTTTTTTCAAGGGTTTGTAAAGTTTCTGTTAATTTTACCTCTGGATGTCAGAAAAAGTCAGATTTTCAGCTGCTGTTTTGTGAGTCTTTCATCCTTGCCTGAGGTTACACCTGCAACTTAGTGACAAGTATGAACAATAAGAGAAAGAGTAAGAATGGTGGAGTGTAACAGCTGCTGCAGCCTGTAGAGGCCTCTCGGGGGCCTTCCTGAGTTTCCTTGTATTGACATGAAACAGTCATAGATGAGGACTCGGAGACCGAGCCTCAGTTCATTTCCAGCAGACTGCTCACTCGACTGAACCTGGAAAAGTGAATATTTACTCAGCGTGTGGCCGGGGACTCTCAGAGCTCTGTCTTGCTGCAGAAATTGATCCGCGGCAGCAGCGGGGAGGCTGCAGGTGAAGAGCGGCGGTCAGATGAGTTTTATTGGCGTGTCAGATACTGTCAGCGTCCTCTCTGATCACTGGTGCAAGAGGAGACCGCTCCATCCCATTCCGCTTTTATTCACGCTGCAGAAAACATGTGTTCGTTTAACGTGTGCGCACAAATGGCTTCTAGCAAACACACAAGAGGATATAAATCAGATTCCATAGAGAGGAATACTGCAGCAACATACCAGAAAACCTCATGCAGGAGGAAAACCAGGCTCTTAAAGAACAAGGACAATAAATAATGAGTGTATCCAGGAAGATATGGCCTGTTGGATGATAAATGAAACAACTTGTTGGGGTAGTCCAAATGGATTAGAGGTTTTCCAGAGTCTTGCTTTGTCACTCAGGCACCTTTAACACAAGGTGCATCCATGACTGCAATCATTTGTCAGTTTTGTTGTTGCTCCTTCCACCACTGCACAACAGCTGCTACCATAGAGCAGTGTTTCCCAAACTGTTTTTATCCTGGAGACCTACTTTTTAAAAATGAACAAAAGCAGCCTAATTCACAATAGACCTTATTAATGAATCTGCGTAAGACTTAATTTGTGCATAAATTGATGTTCCTGACCACTTTTCTGCCATTACCACATCACCTTATATTATCTCGACAAGAGCCACAACAAACGATCAGTTATTAAATTAATCACCAACTATTTTGGTAATCAGTTTTAGTAGTTTGCAGCTTCTTAAATGTGAATATTTCCTGGTTTCTTTACTCATCTCTGACAGTAAACTGAATATCTTAAGTTGCGGGCGAATCAAGACGTTTGAGGACGTCAACTTGAACTTTGATCAATATCCTCCAGCATTTTCTGACATTTCATGGAACAACTAATTGATTAACTGAGAAAATAATCAACAGATTAATGGCTAATAAAAATACTCCACTGATTAATCGGTGATGAAAATAATCATTAGTTGCAGCCCTAAAAACACTGTATTTGGCTAAACAGTTTCACCATATTTTATACTGAAGTAATCAAAAAGTAACATAAAATAATCAAGATATTTGACTTTAATATTGTGATGTGTGGATTATGTTACTGACTACATTTTTTAACATGTATTAGTAACTGTATTAGTTAAGTTAGTTAGAGTAATCCTCCCAACCCTGTTGATTATCCTTGTTGAATTAACCGATGGTAGTAAAGGCATGAGTCCAGGCTGATGCTATGAGGGGCTGTACAGCCAGAATTCACACTGGCCCTCTCACATTCAAACGTTCTCCTTTCACATACGTTCATTTTAACTCACATTAATTTATTTTTGTTCATTTCTATCATTTATTTTTTCTTCTTACACCCACATATTTTTGTACTCATACATTTCATTCTTATATTCATATATTTTAACTTAATATTCATACATCATATACTCATTTTAGACATTTTCATTCACACATTTTACTCTCATATTAGTGTGACTCATGGGAAACACACTGCTGGTAGAAGCCCTGCCATTGGCTGAGGTATTGCAGTGTTCACTATCTGCAGTCCCTGCGAAACAAGAACAACCTCTGAGCCTGGGATGCTAATGGTACGAACGTAAACAAGCTAACATCTGTTAGCTTTTCTTTTGCAGTGATGTAGTCATTTTAATGTCAGACTTGCCATTCTGCTCTCTACAGCAGAATGTTTATGTCCGCATCCGTGTATGTATAGCATTGCAGAGAGAGGTCTGACTATGTGAGACAACTCTCATATTTATTTATTATCTCCTTTTTTTTTCTTTTTTTTTTTAAAGATTATTCTTTTGGCTTTTCCCTTTATTTTGATAGTGACAGCTGAAGATAAGACAGGGAAGGGGGGAGAGAGAGAGAGAGAAAGAGGATGACACACAGCAAATGGGCAGCAGGCAGGAGTCAAATCAGCGGCCTCTGCAGAAGACTAAGACCCTCAGTACACGGGGCGCACACTAAACTAACTGAACTATTGGGGTACCCAATATTTATATATTTTCACTCACACATTTATTCATTTTATTCTCATAATCTTATATTTTACTCACATTCATTTACTTTGCTATTATACACATGAACTGAATGGACACATTGAATTATAAATATGTGTAACTGAGAAGGACATGTATCTCTGAAAAAGATATGTATATATAAGAAAAGAATGTATGCATGTGTGAGAAAGTGTAGTAGAAACGGAGGGCATGTCATTTATCATGCTGTGATTGGCTGAGGAACTTGAGCAGGATCACGTTCAGGTCACAATCGGCATGGAAGGGAGAGATGAGTTGCAAGTTCTGCAGCAAGCTACTAGGGGTATGAGAAATACTTCATCCTCTTAAACCATCGCATCTTTGTCCTCGTCCCTTGAGTGGCCGAGAATAGGCTCATCAGCACCTATTGTTGCTTGCAGCACGGCGGAAACTCCCACGCTGCTTCAGCAGGCCAAGCAGCTCCACAGGGCCAAAATGGAGGACATTGGCAGTCTTTGAGATTTCAAACCCAGCAGCACTTTGGCAATTGGGGTTCTCAGTCAAGAAAAAGATGAGAATAATGTGCATGGCAAATGAACTGGCAGCTCGCAATTTATTGTGCTGTGGTGTGGGGTTTGTTTATCTGGGGTTAGTGTTTTGCTCCGTAGGGAGGGGCAGTTAGGTATAATTGAATAAGAGTGTTGTCTGGGACCTGGAGAAACTGACAACAGAGAGAGAGACAAGGACCTGTTCAGTCTGTCTGTGGAGCAGGACTTGGTGGACACCACAGGACACGCTGCCCAGCCAAGACGATCGGCTGTACACTCACTTTCTGGGGGGTGGGGGCCATTTGCGACTTTTAGTGTCAGTGAAAAGTAAGGTAGGGGAGCTGTCCAGTGTGAGGAGGGGAGGCTTGTTGTTTGTTTAGGTGGGGAGTTAGTCGGAAGTGAGCCAGCTGCTAACTCTTTTCCAGCCACGGACAGCGTTCAGCTGCTAGAAGGCTCTGTCCCTCAGCTGCTTCCCAGGGGCACTGGATGGTGCCTCCAGCTTAGACCCTGGGGGGGGGGGTGTCATTGGCTCCTCCAGTTGAGTCTCATTTTTCATTTTCTTGCTAAGTGTTAATCTTTATATTGTGTTGGGTTGGGTTTTAATAGTCCAATAGGAGGTGACAGAGCTGCAGGGTGGAAAGAGCTGTGGTGGAACTCCACCTGTTTGTACTGAGGGTGAATTGTAGTGGACAGCTTTTGTTGTGATATCATGCTTTACAAGTGAGTCTGCAGCTAGCCATGCTTCCCATAGATTCATTTTTTTCCCCCATAAGATCATCGGCTGCCAAGAATTGATTTTGTATTTTTGAATCTGCGTGCGCCTCTCTCTCAGTCATGTCAAGGAGGGAACCCTTGATTTTCAAAACAGGGATGTGTTCCTGTTGGTTCTGTTAAATATCCCCTCTCATGCGATCTTGCACAGGTCTGGGGTTCCCCTCTGGACACATCTCTCTTTCAGCTTCATAAACATGACAGCGGACCTGTCTGTGATCGTACTCTGTCACCAGTTTTAGTGCAATCTTAAAGGGCATGCATGTTAAAATGAACGACTGCTTCTTTTTGAAAAGAACTGCTCCATCCATCCATCCATCCATCCATCCAACCATCCATCCATTCATTCATCCATCCATCCATCCATCCATCCATCCATTGTTTGTAACCACTTTTCTATACGGGTCGCAGGGGGGCTGGAACCAGGGGTCTGTCATCTTTATGATCAACAGAGCCATTTTGGCCCCCCCCCCAAAAAAAAGAAAAAAAATGTCTGAAGCCAAAACAATTACATTCTCTACTTTCCCTGAAGACTTTAGTATCCATAGCTAGCCTATGGAGACTCAAGAAGACTGGCCACTGTCAAAATTTAGAGGAAAAGGTACCGAGCCACAGACGCACAAAATATTAAAACTTTTTAAAAATGTTTGATAAAACTCAAAAATTCTAAGCTGTATTTGATTTTGTGACACCTCGGCTGTTGGTATGGATGGAGATCGATGGCGTGAGAGTGGCAGCAGCTCTGACCAATGCAATCCTTTTTTACAAAGCAATATCATTTATATCTATTCTACACACCATGTATATTATCTAGTATAACATTTGTGCAGTTATCGTACAATTACACACATACATCCATTTTTTTCTATAAGTGAAAGGTGTATGAAATAAGACCAGTGACTCCCGAAGTGTGGGCCGGGACCTACTGAAGGGCCTTGAGAGTTAATGAAAAATAAATAAAATTTAATAATAAGTTTTACAAGTACACTGTATCTGATGACCCGTCACATTAACACTAAAATGTATCCTGTATCTCATCACTGGTCCAGTTAGTGTCATGTGCTGATCAGAACTGTGATTAAAGTTTTGATGGGCTGCAGAAAACTTTTAGATTTTAAATTGGACCGTGGCATTAAGTCTGGGTACGGCTGGTGTATACAGTTTGCATGTATTGTCTTTTAATTCATATTTTATATTTTTATTGTCCTTTTTATATTTTATGATATTTGTATTCTAATTACAACTACAAATCCCTTTTCACCCTGTGCTTTTGACCTTTGAGCTGCTGTAACATGAATTTCCACAGTTTCCTTGGCCCTACCACTTGGCCTTAACCCTCAGTTTTGCATGTGGTCGTGACGATTTGGCCAAGATTCTGTCTCTGAGTTGTGTGATCAAGTCCACTTACCAGTTAGTTCACCCGCTGTTACAAAGTCAAGCAAAAGTCCAGCAGAAGTACATTTTTATGATACATGTTTTGTGAGGATGAGCTGTTCATACAGGGAGCTGCTGTTAATTCATTCTGCAGGAGAACTTTGCAATCACAAAGAACCACAGGAGTTTATAAAAATTATAGCTACGAGCAGCAATAAGACGACTGGGCTTCACTCCAGAAATTAACTGATGGGCTAAAAAAAGGAACAATATTTCTGCTTCTGCTGAGAAAGATTTTAAACTTATTAACAAACTGTATCATAATGTATGTTGGTTAAAATTACATGACTTTGGCTCAACTAGTCTTGAAAATGATTACTTTAGACTCAACTTACTTGACATCACCTCACCTCAGTCCTGGCTTAAAAATGGTCAATAAAAATGAGTTTTAAGAAATGATTCACAAGATGTTGGTGATTCTGCGGCTGGGTGGGCTCCTTCTGACGGTTCTAAAGTTGAGGCTTTAATCTTTTTTTCATTTATTCATTTTATTTGTGTTTATACTGACATTAAGTGATGTTTTATTATTTGTTCTATCTTTATTTATATTGACTAGATGATGATAGACATTTTTATTTTTATTTATTCAGTATGACTGATGTGCAGTGCACAAAGGCACACTCTATATAATCCTCCATATTTATTTTTCTTATTATTTTTCTTCTGCTGGATCTTCGGCATGTAACTAGTCCCACACTGTTGGGTGGATGTACACAAAAAGCACATCAAAATGTCTGGAAAATTCATGTGCTATGACTTTTGTTAATGATTCACTAAACCGTTTCTGCAAAAATCTCAAAAAAATGCGAAAAATTTCCCATTCAAAGTGAATTAAAGGTGACTGCACTGAGAACATGCAGATGAAGGTTATGAACTGTAACAGTCCAGCGAAGAGCAGGAGGAAAAAACGCAGCTCTCCGACAGAAAGGAGGGAGAGCGGAGCCCACAACCAATTCACCTGATGTCACAAAACACTTAGAACAGACTGAGTCATAGAAAAATGGAGACATCCCGCAGATAAAAGCTAATGAAAGAGCAAGAAGGCGTCGTCATTCCTCTGGGCAAAAATTCTTCTACGGTCACGGCAAAGCAGCGCTCTCTGCGCACATATGCATATTTGTCAACTTTGCAAAATATCAAGCTAATGTGATACAGCTGATTGATTGGTGATAAGCTGGTGTGTCGTCAAGTGTCTGATAAAGTATTACGAGGTTGATCAGCGTCTGTTATCCCCGCAGACGTTACATTCGGTGATTCTTTTGTTTCGGCCTTGTGTGATGTTATTACAGCTAAAAGTTGTGACATATAACACGACAGCTGCAGCAGTCATCTGTGGCCACCTCAGCCAGATCCATATGGTTCTGCATGATAATAAAGGTCTGATGATAATAAACCTTAATCCTCTGAAAGCCTTTTACACCTTGGTAACTGTAATGGTGTTTCTATAAAAAGTAGTGGCAATACATTGACGTGTTACTTAGAAACGTGTTATTCCCACCACTGTTTGTGAGTGGTAAGCTTTGGTTGGTTGAAGCTTTACAGCTTTGTGGAGTGATGGTCAGTTTGATCTGCTGTTGGTTGTTTTAGGAGCAATTGTTATATATACGTTTGCAGTTACCACTTTCTGTGACTCAAATGAGTTTGGGAAACCAGAAATGGAAGTTGGAGGTGGAATGAGCAGGGAGGCAGAGGGCAGAGGGCGGTGAGCACAGGTGGGAGAGGCTGGATCAGGGTACACGAGCGAGGGGAAATGGTGTGGCTCGCTGGATTTGGCTGGTGGAAAGCTGGTTGAGGGCTGGTTGTTATGCAGGCTGATGAAATCTGGTCCCGGAGTGCAAAAGTGCACAATTAGGCAAGAAAACACAGAAAGAACTGGGGCAGATACACTGCAGCATGATGAGCCTGATGGAAGACAGGTGTGGATGATGAGTTTGAAATAGCAGGTGTGCAGGATCACCACACACACACACACACACACACACACACACACACACACACACACATACAGGAGACGGGAAAAACACAAGGAAACATAAAGGGAAAACTACATTCACAGCTGTGACATCATGTACAAGGCAGCACTGCCCAGTCCTGGTCCTCAGAACCCACTGCCCTGCATGCTTCAGATGTCTCCCTGCTCCAACACGCCTGTTTAAAATGATCAGCTCGTCGTCAAGACTCTGCAGAAGCCTGATAACAACCTGATCATTTGAATCAGGCAGGAAAACATCTAAAACATGCAGGCCAGTGGGCCCTGAGGACCAGGGTTGGGAAATGCTGCATACGAGGTGTTTCGTTGGCAGGGATTGGTGTTTTTGCCCTTCGATGCTTTCATTCTTCTTTGTTTGAAGAGATTTTGGTTGTAACTTCAATCTTTGGTCTGTGAGAGAACATCATTGACACAATACAGCCACTTTTTTTTGTGTAAATATAAATGTTCCTATTTTGTTTCGCAGTAGTTTCCTGCATTAGTCAAATGAAACTAGTATATTCAAGGTTACCAGGATGCCAATAAAGAATATGGAATGAAGATCATAAAATATGGCTTGAAAGTCTGACAATATGCAATGAGTCTGAAAAGATACAATGAATATCTGATAGTATAAAATAAAATTCTGAGAAAATTGCATTAAAATCTTAGAATACGACATTAAAGTTTGAGAGTATGGAAAATAACTGTGTTTGCAATAACACAGCTGTTTCTGGTTGAACGAGACGTCTTTCAGCGTTGTGATCCTTTCCATAATGTTGTCAGACATGTAGAATAACAATCTGAGCCTGTCGGGTGCGAAAAAACAAGCATAAACAACAAGCAACCGTCACCTGCTTTGTACGTTCCACCGGTGCGCGGTGGTGAAGTGGCAGCTGCAGCGTGTCTCTCTGCGCTCCATTTCCATCACCCCTCTGCTTCCATCACAGTCAGTTCTGTGGTTTGTGGTGATTTAGAGCCACAGTTTGTTGCTCTGTGTACAATGATGCAGATAATAACCAGAACTAAAACTAAAAGCCTTGCTCACCATTTAACCACCAAAACATGTTGCACAAGGTTTTTTTTAAAAAGTGCATCAACTAATGTAAAAATATATTTACGAATCCCTTCAATTCCTCACTGAAATGTTCTCCCTGTGGATTTTTGTTATCTTCTATCTGTTTTATCTTATAACTGTGATGCACGCTGACTGACAAAGAAAAAAAATGAATGCTTGACTGGAAGAAACTCAGTCGACCACAGGAGCTCCGACTGATGTTTCGAATCATCGACTCTCAGGGGTCAGCCCTATCAAAGTGTGTTTTTTCTGCTCATAGTTCATGTACAAAATCCTTGTGCAGTGCTGAGCCTCTGGTTTCTATCACTCCTCTCTGTTTCCATCACAGTTAGAAATGTTCTGTCTGTTTTATCTTGTTGTTGTAATGCACACTGACGTTCAGGGAGCAGCCCGAGACATTTCAACTGGCATTTTTTTTTTTTTTGCCTGGAAGTCCAGGAAGTTGATGAGTGGAACTGAGACTTCACAGATGCAACACACCTGAAGGGTGTAAGAAGTGAGATTAATGGGTTAGTGAGGTATGTTGAGCCTGAAGCCAGGACTTTCAGTCTCACAGAGATGGCTTTTTTTTAACCCCGCAACTTACACTGCACAAGTAACTTGCTTTGGACGAGGTTGTGTTCCGAATTTCGGATGTACAGAAATTCTTTCACTGATGATACTCTGTACGAGTGATATATGTTCTCCTCGTCTCGTAGACAAAGCTGTGCTGTTATAGTTGCACAAACTGTGTGCATCGCATCCACAGAAACCTACATGCATTCGGCGAGTCCATTTTCTACTGCTGCACCGTAAACCTGGATAAGTTGTCAGTCCTCAAAAATTCGGGGCAATCAGTTGCTACAATTTCCTTGAGTTCATAAACTCAAAAGTTATCAGAACTTAAATAGTTCAAGTTACATGCACTCTTTGATTACAGTTAAATTAAAATGATTCATCAAGCCAACTCAAATATTGTAAGTAAATGCTCAAAATTTTTACTCTCCCCTCAGTAAACTCAATATAGTAAAATATGAAATATATCTTTTTAAATCTCTTAAAATATTTGTTTCCCCCATCAATCAAAAATTTTATAAAGACAAAAGAGAAAAATCAACAGGCACTCAACATTTTTAAGTTAGTAGAACCTCTAAACAAATTAAAGTTTTCACTGCTTACTACAAATCTTTAATCTCAGCATTTGGTTTACAGTGTGGTATTACAGCTAATATACACATTAGGTTAGATTAGAATTTTGATTATTCTATTCGTATTTATCACAGAGAATATTCAGTTAATAAATTATTTTCGCTTTGATTTTGGTCGAAAGTGATTTCCACATAATCTTTTATTATTTAGTTGTTTCTACATTATATTCTCTTTAGCTTCTGATTGGACTTGAATGTACTAATTTGCTTTTGAAGAGTCCTGTCCCCAAATTCCTCAGCGCTTTGAATAATTGCATGTCAGTGTCATCTCAAGTTTTGAGGAAAGTCTTGAGGGCACCGTCTCTTCGATCAGTCGCTTCATTAACTGACTGTCACCAGTTGCACCAGAGGCTTCACCCTCCTTGTAATGGGAACCAGACCGAGCAGGTCGCGGGTCTAACAGAACATCAAAACGTGATCAGACACATGTGCGATGCAAACCAGACCAGAGAACGGAGTCTTCTCACCTCCCCCTGCCTCGTGACGGAGTCTGTCGCTCCGATCCTCCTCCCTCACTCCTCTCTCTGCATCTCACTCGGTGATTGTGGATGATTAGGATTCCCTTTGGATGGGGGTTTGGACATCCCCTTGGCAGAGTGTGGGCGCTGTCGCCATGGCAACTGCCAGGCTTAGTGATTGGGTAAGCCTCTGCCAGCCGGTGCAGTGGTTTCACACACCCTGGGGTCTGCGGAACCCCCTCTGTGCTGCAGCACAACATCTCATATCAGCTGGAGAATTACCAACACACATCCGTGAGTGAATATAAACAACAAAGCATCATGTTAGTGTGTGCACTGTATGAAAATAGTGGTTTTGGACATGTGCAAAGATATCTACTATATCTCTAGACCTGACAATGAAAAGTCTTTTGCCTTTCTTAATGATTTACCAAGGTGATTTCTCTTAACATCGTCCAAACATGTAGACTTATAGGTCTGCATGCTGAATTCAGTTTGCTTGGCCAGAGTATCCACCTGCTCATTTCCCTGCACTCCAACATGAGCAGGAACCCTGATGACCGGACCACGCTGGCTGCTTCAGCAGTGTGTGGTGGAATCTGCACTCTGTTGACCAGCAAACCAAATCCAGCCCAGTGCTCAGTTTTATGTGGCTCACGAGAGCTTGCAAAAAACATAATTTATGCAATACAAATCTAAACTGTAACAAGGAAAAATTGTGTTTCTCACGATCGTCCTTTCTTTGTCTTATGAGAAATAAATGAAATTCTTATTTTGAGCTTCCTGAAGTCTCATCTGTTTCTCTTAACCCCCTCTTCAGAGGAAAAAGGAGCAAAACAAAAGAAAAGCAGGAGATCTTTTGCTGAGCTCATGGGTGTCTCAGAGGTTTCTCCCTGATCACCGTCTGGAGACAAATTTAAGATCCTATTTAAGACAGCTGAGTTTTCTTTTAGACCTCAAGAGTGGAGTCAAATTTAAGATCAGCGCAGTGAGACAAAAGAACATTTACAATCTTCAAGACGAAGGCTGTTTCCTCTGAGCCGAATTTAAGAAGTGTGAGAAACTAGTCAAAGTCTCATATTGGTCTCAAATTGAACTTGTTTATGTCAGGCCAGACAAAGATGAGATCTTATTTTGAACTTTTTCTTTACTTTTGGGTGTTACGGAAGTACAGTGATCATACATTAAGTTACTGGCAGAGAATCTGACCCAATTTTGTTATCAGGGCACCAAAGGTGTCTCGTGTCAGTATATGCTAGATCAGTCATTCCCAAAGACTGGGTCGGGACCCACAGGTGCGTCACAGGAGATTTTTTTCCCCGAATAAATAAAAGACTACGGAGGAAATTCTGCAAATTCAAGATTCATATAAGATGAAATAAGATAAACCCTAGCAGTAGGCTAAAATGTCATGTGTTGTTTTGATATATAATGAGACGGCCTGTTAACTCGGCTTAAATGAATTTATTTCTAATTTCTAACGTTTTAACATGTGAATATGTTTTCAATAAAGCATCAAGATAATAAAAGGTGCAAAAATGGCAGTAAAAATGGATGAATGTTCATTTATGTATGTATGAATGAACTCTTCCCAAAACGTATTATTCTGGGAAGCCTTCATTTTGCGATGGTTTGTCATTTTTAAAAATTGGGTCCCCAGGAAAATAGGTCAGGAATCACTGTGTTCAATATCATCTCAATATCAGATAGTCATTTCCAGAGTAGTAGTTAGTTTCTGCCTTCCTGCCGTTCATTTATTTAGACCTAGTTTTACATTTTCACTTGGCCCTTTGAGGGAAACCATAATGCTGATGTGGTCCTGGATAAACTGAGTTTGACGTGATGCATCAAAAATACACAGTGAAAATGATCTGTTGATAATCATTAAACATAATCAAACCAGCAACACGACACCTCTCACTACAGTTCATGTCACTGGTTCGGGGGGTTCGTAAAGTAGTTTCAGACGGTCACCAGATGGTTGCATGCAACATTAGCTTTTTTTTTTTTCTTTAAATAAAATAGCAAACTTAACAAACAACTCAGTCCAACAAGCATGATGGGAAACAAGGGCTCTATTTTAGACTGGGGAACCTTTTTTTAAATGAGGCTTGTTTACAAGGGATTATTGTCATTATCAATGAATCTGTTCATTATTTTCTCAATTAATCTTTTTTTTTTTTTTTTTTTGTGTGTGTGTGTGTGTGTGTGTGTGTGTGATAGTGAAACACGTCAATCAGTTTTTTCCAAAGGCCAAGATGACGTGTTAAAATGTCTTGTTTTGTCCACAACCCAAAGATATTCAGTTTACTGTCAGAGAGGAAAAGAGAAACTTTAAAATATTCACAGATGAAAAGCTGAAATCAGAGAATTTGGATATCTCTTATCAAAAATGATAACTGGTCAATCAATTAATTTTTAAAATGGTTTCTGATTAATGTGATATTCAATTAATAAAACAATTAATTGATAAGTTGTTGCAGCTCCAGTGTTTATATTACATCGTCTGTCTCAGTGATATAATGTGCCTTAGAATAGATTTGTGACAGTCTCAGTGATGGTCTTCCTGTGTGAACTTGGGTGTGTTGTGAGTTGAAAAGGTTGAAAACTAATAGATGATATCTGTAGATATCACAGACATGAAGAAATCAGGTGAAGGGCAGTATTTTTCCAGTGAGCTCTCTCTTTTTGTTTTTCTCTCCCTCTCTCTCTCTCTGTGTCTCTGACCAAGAGGAACAAATCACATTACTTTCTGCAGCTCCTTTCTTTTCTTCAAACCTCTTCTGCACTTATTTCAGAAAGTTAGGGCTGGTAGCAGCAACCCTGCAACAGAAACAATATTTGTGTGGACGCACAAGTCTGTGAATTCCCAAAATGCTGCTTGCAAGCACATACAAAGGGGGAGGCTTGTGTCAGGACGGGTGAAAAACCTATGCCAAATCAAGTATGTCTATAAGGTCAACAGCAAGACAAATACTATTTATACTGGTGCTTTTTTCAGTGATCCAGGTGGGCAGATTCCAGTGGATAATTTCATATATTGTGTTTTGTGTTCCATTAATTTTTACTGGCATTCACTTTGTTTTATCTCCTTGTTTAAATGTATGGAGTGGATTGTTTCTATAAGGACGTGGTCACTGCTGGAGGGTTCAGATGCACAGCCGAGGTGCAGTGGAGGCGCAGGGCTCACAGCTGCAGGACCTCTGACCCGCTGGAACAAACAATGAATAAAAGAAACAGAAATTGTTTTGTGAAAAAAAAAGCCCTGATTATTTTTGTACATAAATGTGTTTGTGCGTTTTACTCTCATCTCAAACAAGGGGATACGTGTCACGCAGGCCACCGAATCATCAGGTGCGTCTGGCTCACTCTGTGTCCCCCTCTGTCACCAACACTCCACCGCTCAGGTGGGACTCCCTGATAATCAGTTTGTCATCAACCTGTGGATCTGCGCTTTCTGGTTTATACTTTTCTGACTCCTCCTTTTTTAATTAGTCTCGGCGATTGTCAAATTTGTGAGGCAGCAGTATTCTCTGCATCCGCCGCACGCTGCCACTCTGATGTTTTTTTGGCATCAGTAATGTCCACAGTTTGTCCACCAAATAACATTTCTCTTGTCTCAACCTGTGCAACAAATGCGTTGATTTCATTGTATGTGACATTGCTTTTTTAGCCTTTCTCTCAGTGTTCGCCACGGTCGTCCTCATGCAGTCAGTGTGAATGAATATTAATTTGGGGCGTTTCATTGACCATTTTTAGGCAATTATGGGTGTTACATGACCTAAAGGTGGGCCACATTTCAAGATGATTATGATTTATAAAGGAAAACTGGACGTGCCTACACCTTGTTTTATAAATATGAATGTTTTTGTGCATACGCACTTTCTGTGTTTCATCCGTACACCATCTTTTAAGGTGAATCCTACGCACAGTTTTATAAATGAGGCCCCTGGTCTGCTATCGAGCAGATGATCCACTGTAGCAATGCCTAATGGGAGCAGCTAAAACACAAAAAAAGATCATTATAAGGAATATTTGATTGATCGTATCTATTCTAAATGATAATCTGCCAGATGTTATGCTTGTTAGCACTGAAAGGCTGTCACATCCAATAATGGTGTTATTTATTTCCTTCAGGCCAATAATATTGCCAATATCTCTGTGGTTTGAACTGACAAATGGTCTGACACTGTTTTCTTAATATGTGAGTCACTCAGTGGGATGTACTGCTGTCTGCACACCATGTATCAGGATCTACAGATCAATCTGTGAATATGAACACTGAGTCTGGAAAACACTGTTCACAGCGGTTCTGGATAGGGCGCCGTACTGTAAGTTGTTCTGATTTATCCTTTAATTCCCGCTGTATATTGAGGTCTATACTTGGCAAGAGGGAATAACCAGGCAGGAATGGAGGAAATTGAAACCATGGGGTTATACTGCTTTGCATCACCGATCATCCCAAAAACTCCTGAAACTGGTCTCATTTTATTCTCAGCCATTTGTTAAAGCACTCCTGGCTGGATGAATATCATGTTGCCCCTGAAGATTACCTCAGTATGCCAGCAATAACTTCACTCTTCTGATCCTTAAAGCCATTTCTCTTATTTCCAGCTGCGTCACTGATACTGGAGATGTTTTGAATGATCCGCTACAGATTCTCAGGGCCTGAACTCGTAATACATCCAACTTTTTGAGATTTGATTTTTGCCACACACACTCACAGTCAAAAACCAATCTCATGAGCAGCCAGTGTATATTTTGTAGAGATGCTCCACTTGCTCCCCACTCCTGTACTGACGAACAACAAAGTATGTTGATGCCCTTTTCAAATGAACTTTCCATTTCAGTTTTTTGTCAAACCAAACCCCAAGAACCCTAACAGCTTTTACTTGCTCAAGAGGTTTTTCATTCAATTCTAAGGGACTGAGTGTGATTTTATGCCATCTTGAGAAACTAATACGTTGTGTTTTTATTACAGATAGTTTGAATCTCTATTTACTGGACATTTTCTCACTTCTTCTCACTTTGCAACTTTCATTTTCTTGCTGTAAGATGCATTGCAGCCTTTTATCTACAGAGCAGTCTCATCTGCATACAAACATGCATTCAGCCTGAAAGAAGATGTCACTGATCATTGTTGAAGAACAACGGACTACATCCACCACCTTGTGGAGCTCCATTCTTTTTCATTTATACACTCTGGAGTGCCCTGAACCTACTCTTGTACTTTCCTGTCAGATAAAAAGCCCATAACCCAATTATATGCTCTACTGCCGAGTCCCAGTGACTTCAACTTAATAAGTAACCTTTCTGTCTATAGTATGCCATATGCATTTTCAACATCAAAGAGGACAGATATCACTACTTTCTTGTTGATCTGTGCAACAACACAGAATCCATTGTATTCTGACTCCTATGGAACCCACTTTAAGAGGAGGACAAAAGAGCTTTACTTTGTAGAAAATATATCAATCTCTCTGTGAACATTTGTTCCATTATTTTACACAAATGGGACATTAATGCAACAGATCTGTAGCTAGAAGGATGTGAGGGTTGTTTTCCTGGTTTCAGAAGAGGCACTGTTACTCTTTGTTTCCACAGTGAAGGAAGCTGACTAACATTTTTAACATACAACATCTTTTCCAGGAATGGTCTAAGTAGTAATTAACTCTTTTCAACTCATACATATTGATTTGTCAAGTCAATGAAGTCATATATAAAGTCATGTAAGATAGGGCTCTATCTTACATGACAGAGCAACACAACTGTCACTGCCAGTTTCCGACCATCGCACCTGTGATTTTCACATACACAAAATGAAGTGTGGTCAGGCGCATTGCTGTGTAGAGGCAACACAAAGCGATTGCGCCGTTGACCAACAAAAACCTGGTGTAAAATCAATGGTGCAGTTTTTTCTGCTATTTTAATGGTTGGTGCATTTGTTTCTATGCAGTCAAATGGAGCTGTTGATGGGACAGAGGACTGGGAGATGCCGTGGCACACCGGCCAAGGGTCACACACCTGTCCCTCAGCGAAGACGAATGCCGCTGTAAACTTCATTTATCCCACCAGGCTGTAACACAAATCTGTGATCTCCTGTCAGATCTCCTGGAGACTGATGCCAGCTGTTGCTGTCAAACTTGCTGCTCCGCTGCATTTCTTAAATGTGGGTCATTCCAGCATCCCCTGAGTTTGTGCACAAGCTGATCCATTTGCTCAGCAGAAAACCGTTCTGTTTTCCAATCTGCCAAATGCACCAGTTATATAGCAATGCACCAGGTGCTCCTGACTTTTTTGGTTTAATTTATGATATACCCAAAAAAAACACTTATGATTAATTAATAGACTGAATACAGCCCCGTTGCACCTTACTTTGCGCCCAGATTGTGCACCGTTTAACTTGCAGCATTCACTTTAAACCCTGCTCTATAGATTGTTTGAACGGGGCCCTTTGTTTCGACACTGTCTGAACTATGAAGTTTTCTAAATGTTTGTACCAGAAGTTCTGTCTTTTCTAAGTTGTTGATAGGCAGTTTTTCCTCCGTGTTCATCGCCCCCCACTGCCCCAGACATCTGACAGCTGTACGTCTCTTCCAATACTGCCACAGTATTGCCCTCAGAATTCATGTTTTGTGTTCTTTTTGTTGTCCTTATTATTCCTTGGCCCTTTCATAACGGATCAAAGCATCCTGAGAATGATTTTTTGAGTTTCCTAGACGCTTTATTTGTTTCTTTTATGGCTTTGATAAAGTTGCTATTCCACCAGGGTACATTCTTGGTATGTCTGACTCCTGTACTCCGAGGGATTGTTTCGTCAGCTAACTAAATTATTTCATTAACACATTCACCATTAAATAGGTTTCCATCTCAGTTCAGAGCTCGTCTTTGACAGAGCTGATGAGCAGTTTGCGCTGGTAGAAACACTCATTAAAAATGGATCAATGATCAATAATTATTTATTACCCACATCAGAATCACAACATTACATCCTTTGTTGGAGCTCAGTTCTTACGCTGCTCACTCTCTTGTGCGTCGGCCTGACGCCAAAGCCAAACTGTTTTTTTTTGTTTTTTTTCATGTTGAATTTTTCCATTACTCAAATGTAAGTCTTAGATTTCACTGCACGTTTGCAGCTGCAGACACATTCCAGTGCCTCAGGTGGATTGCTCCACTGGCCAAACCTATTTTGCGGTGAGTGCGATGCATTAATCCCAGCAAATATTCCCTCACCTCGTGTCACCCTGGTCATGATTCATCACTACCACCGCTATGAGTCATTAGAGCTCCTCTCATAGTGCATGTGTGCAGGCTCTGACCCGATGCTTGGCACACTAGTATGCTATTCATGGTCATTGTGGCTGTCTCGTCTGCTTCCATGGAAACTGGGCTGCTGTGATGTGGAATGGAGAATGAAGGTGACAAGAAGTAATCCAGCACATCTGACAGGACGGCAGCTTTACTGGAGGACACACAAGCATGGCTCCACACCCGGCTGTTCAACACACTGAGGGGTTCGCTGAGAGCTATATTAGATTATTTCACACTCATTAGCATAATCCTTGAATGTATCACTACCCATCAACAACAAGCTAACATGGTGCCAGAGTCTATTGCATTTCATCACAGATCTGTGATGACACGCTGTGCCTCCTTTCAATCAGCTTCCAGTATTGTTGTTACAGCTGAAATAAGGATTATAGAAAGGTTCCTCCTGAAGGGCTTAAGTTTTACCCAGAACAATTTCTTTCTAAAGAACCCTTTAGTTCCCATGAGGAGCCCTTTTCATCCAAAAAACACAAAGAGTTCTTCAATGACTGTTGAAATCATTCAACTTTTTTGTCAAGGGTTGGTCATGGGTTCTCTGTCTCATAATATAAAAAAGTCTTGGTAGAACCCCCTGGGTAGGTTCTAGATAACACCTTTGGAGTATAAAAATGTTTTCCGTAGTAGCCAATGAACATAAAAAATTTAATCCTGGCTAACCATAAAAGTCTCCCAAGAGAGGTTAAGTAAAATTTGCCCATCCAGCCTTAGGGAATGGAATCATGTATGGAATTAATAACGGTTAACAGGAACATAAATGAACAATGGAAACTTCATTAATTAACTCAAAGCAAACACATATACATATTAAAATACAATTTCAGGTCTGTAATAATTACCTGTATATGTAGATATGCTGTGCACCCTGATATTGCCATGCCACGGATCTGCCACGCCAGGCTGCAGCCCCCTCCATGAGGAGAACTCAAAACAGAAGTGAAGAGAATGAGGCAAGGCTGCCCACCTGTATATAGATGCGCCAGGTACTGCCCTGCAGCCATATGCCAAATATTCTACAATATCTCTACCTAAGCAGGCGGGGATTTTCATTCATTGGCCAATCACATGCCTCATCTACATTTCATTGCCATGAAAGTCATGTACATCATGTGAGGTTGAGAAATGCACCACATGTAATGTGAGCGTTGGTTGAGGTCCAGATTCAATTTGTAGATAACATCAGTATCCTTTTGCAGAGGCAATTTCATAGTCTATGAAGTTCTGCTGAGACGTGATTATTGCTGGTTGAAAACTTCACCCAATACCCCGCCTGGATGACTTGAAATACAGTCAGCTGTGGCAATTTTTGTTAGTCTCTCAAGAGACTTTACATGTTGTATTAATGGTAAATCCTGAGTTTAACCACTTATGTTTCTTTAGTTCCAGTTTGTGACATAAAAATCAAGATCTCTTAAAATGAGTTTAAGTTTTACTTAACTGCATTTTTAGAGCTCTAGCAACCTAGCAAGTTTAATTGATCTTAACAAAATATAATCGGGCTCTCAGGAAACTTTACATGCTGTAATAATAGCAAATCCTGAGACAATCAATACAGTGTAGTTGGTTCTTGATTTTCTGACATTAACTTTCCTGCTTTAATTTTGTTAAACTAAACAACTTAAACTGGATTTAAGATGCTAAGTTCAGCCCAATCTTACTTATAGAATCAGGAAGTCTAGTTTAAATGATTTTAACAAAACATAATCTAGGCTTAAAATAAAAGTCTCACCAAAAGAGGTTATGCAAATGTCCTGGAATTTCCCCACCTAGTTATGAATAGCAGTACGTGTAGAAGGCGGGGTTGTCAATCTCTCAACCAATCACATGCCTCATCATCATTTCACTGTCCTGACAGTAGTTTACATCATGTGAGGTTGAGAAATGCACCACATGTAATGTGAGCGTTGGTTGAGGTCCAGATTCAATTTGTAGATAACATCAGTATCCTTTTGCAGAGGCAATTTCATAGTCTATGAAGTTCTACTGAGACGTGATTATTGCTGGTTGAAAACTTCACCCAATACCCCGCCTGGATGACTTGAAATACAGTCAGCTGTGGCAATTTTTGTTAGTCTCTCAGGAGACTTTACATGCTGTGTTAATGGTAAATGTAATTTTAACAAATAGTGTGAAGCTAGTTGTGGTTAATCTGACAAGTAAAAAACAGTTTAATTTACACTGAGTTTGAAATCTTGGGTTTAACTAAATTATTTTTCTAGAGCCTTCTAGTCTAGTTTAAATGATTTTAACAGAATATAATTCTGGCTAACACAAGTAACATCTATGTCACTGTTATGACAGTGGTGTACATGTAGTATTAATGGTAAATCCTGAGGTAGGCACTTGTTTTTCATCAGTTCTTGGTCTTCTAACACATAAGAATCAAGGTTTGTCAAGATGTTTAAGCTTTTTAGCTCAAGTGACTCATTTTTTTTAGAGCTTGGCAGCCCAGTTTAAATGAGTATAACAAAATACCATTTATCATTAGTCTCATAAAAGGGGTTATGTAAATGTCCTAACATTTCCCCATCCAGCATTGAATGAAAGTAAGGGTAGAGGGTGGGGTTTGTAGTCATTCAGCCAATCACATGCCTCATCTACATTTCACTGTCCTGACAGTAGTGTACATCATGTGAGGTTGAGAAATGCACCATGTGTAATGTGAGCGTTGGTTGAGGTCCAGATTCAATTTGTAGATAACATCAGTATCCTTTTGCAGAGGCAATTTCATAGTCTATGAAGTTCTACTGAGACGTGATTATTGCTGGTTGAAAACTTCACCCAATACCCCGCCTGGATGACTTGAAATACAGTCAGCTGTGGCAATTTTTGTTAGTCTCTCAGGAGACTTTACATGTTGTATTAATGGAAAATTCATATTTAACTAGCAGTAAAAGATCTTAACAAAATGTAATCCTGGCTGACACAAGTAACAGCCATGTCACTGTTAGGACAGTAGTGTATATATAGTAATAATAGCAAATCCTGAGTTAACCAGCAGCAAATATCTAGTTTTCATGTTCCTCACATCTAAAATTCAGGCTTTACAAAATTAAATTTAAAGTGTTTGCCTGAATTAAATAGTTTTTAGAGCCTGTCAGCCTGGTTTAAATTAGATGATATTTTTGGTTTCTGAGGAGACTGTACAGTATGTGCTCTACTAAATGTTAATCCTGAGTTAAACACTAGAGTCTGACTAGTTCTCACTCTGACACATAAGAAACAGAGATTCTTAAACTGAGTTCAAGTTTATCAGTTCAAGTGAACCATGTTTTTAGAGCCTCTAAGCCAAGTTTGAATGAACTCAACAAAACATGATTCTTGATTTACTGTAACAGTCTCACAAAATAAGTTGCAAATGTCCTATAGTTTTCTCATCAACCAATGAATACAAGTAAATGCAAAAGGCGGGGTTTGTAGTCAATCAGCCAATCACATGCCTCATCTACATTTCACTGTCCTGACAGTAGTGTACATCATGTGAAGTTGAGAAATGCACCATGTGTAATGTGAGCGTTGGTTGAGGTCCAGATTCAATTTGTAGATAACATCAGTATCCTTTTGCAGAGGCAACTTCATAGTCTATGAAGTTCTACTGAGACGTGATTATTGCTGGTTGAAAACTTCACCCAATACCCCGCCTGGATGACTTGAAATACAGTCAGCTGTGGCAATTTTTGTTCGTCTCTCAAGAGACTTTACATGTTGTGTTAATGGTAAATCCTGAGTTTAACCACTTATGTTTGTGTAGTTCTAGTTTGTGACATAAAAATCAAGGTCTCTTAAAATGAGTTGAAGTTTTACTTAACTGCATTTTTAGAGCTCTAGCAACCTAGCAAGTTTAATTGATCTTAACAAAATATAATCAGGCTCTCAGGAAACTTTACATGCTGTAATAATAGCAAATCCTGAGACAATCAATACAGTGTAGTTGGTTCTTGATTTTCTGACATCAACTTTCCTGCTTTAATTTTGTTAAACTAAACAACTTAAACTGGATTTAAGATGCTAAGTTCAGCCCAATCTTACTTATAGAATCAGGAAGTCTAGTTTAAATGATCTTAACAAAACATAATCTAGGCTTAAAATAAAAGTCTCACCAAAAGAGGTTATGCAAATGTCCTGGAATTTCCCCACCTAGTTATGAATAGCAGTACGTGTAGAAGGCGGGGTTGTCAATCTCTCAACCAATCACATGACTCATTAACATTTCACTGTCCTGACAGTAGTGCACATCATGTGAGGTTGAGAAATGCACCACATGTAATGTGAGCGTTGGTTGAGGTCCAGATTCAATTTGTAGATAACATCAGTATCCTTTTGCAGAGGCAATTTCATAGTCTATGAAGTTCTACTGAGACGTGATTATTGCTGGTTGAAAACTTCACCCAATACCCCGCCTGGATGACTTGAAATACAGTCAGCTGTGGCAATTTTTGTTTGTCTCTCAGGAGACTTTACATGCTGTGTTAATGGTAAATGTAATTTTAACAAATAGTGTGAAGCTAGTTGTGGTTATTCTGACAAGTAAGAACCAGTTTAATTTACACTGAGTTTGAAATCTTGGGTTTAACTAAATTATTTTTCTAGAGCCTTCTAGTCTAGTTTAAATGATTTTAACAGAATATAATTCTGGCTAACACAAGTAACATCTATGTCACTGTTATGACAGTGGTGTACATGTAGTATTAATGGTAAATCCTGAGGTAGGCACTTGTGTTTCATCAGTTCTTGGTCTTCTAACACATAAGAATCAAGGTTTGTCAAGATGTTTAAGCTTTTTAGCTCAAGTGACTCATTTTTTTTAGAGCTTGGCAGCCCAGTTTAAATGAGTATAACAAAATACCATTTATCATTAGTCTCATAAAAGGGGTTATGTAAATGTACTAACATTTCCCCATCCAGCATTGAATGAAAGTAAGGGTAGAGGGTGGGGTTTGTAGTCATTCAGCCAATCACATGCCTCATCTACATTTCACTGTCCTGACAGTAGTGTACATCATGTGAGGTTGAGAAATGCACCATGTGTAATGTGAGCGTTGGTTGAGGTCCAGATTCAATTTGTAGATAACATCAGTATTCTTTTGCAGAGGCAATTTCATAGTCTATGAAGTTCTACTGAGACGTGATTATTGCTGGTTGAAAACTTCACCCAATACTCCGCCTGGATGACTTGAAATACAGTCAGCTGTGGCAATTTTTCTTAGTCTCTCAAGAGACTTTATATGTTGTATTAATGGTAAATCACCTGGCAACCACTTGTACTTGCTAAGTACTTGTGAATTTCAAATTTAAGTCTTGTGTTTTTCTAAGCTGTTTGATTCTACTGGACCATATTTTTTTAGAGCCTGGAAGCTTAGTTTAAATGATCTCAACAAAATGTCATCTTGGCTTAAATTAACAGTTTCATAAATGAGTTTATGCAAATGTCATATAATTTTCCCATCTAACCATGAATACAAGTAAATGCATAAGGTAGGTTTGTAGTCAATTAGTAAATCAGATGTTTGTGAAGATGCTCAGTCATCCACATCCATGAATTTGTAGAAAGGTTATCACAGGAAAGTGGACTTGCTTGAATTCTTGAAGATGTTTTGCCTGTCATACAAGAGGCTTCTTCAGTTCTAACTGACTAGTGTGGAGTTCCAGGTATTCAGCCTCTGTGGGGTCATTTACACCCTGAGAGGCATGTGACACATGTACCCACCCCCACAACAAGTGAACCACTAGAGTCACCTGAGTAAAGGTGTGAATGAGAGTCATTAAGATCACTTTTGAGTCGTTGGCTCACCCTGCCACTAGGGGTGAGTCACTAGGGTCAGATGTGTGTAGATGAGTGTCTGTCTGGAGAGTGATCCTAGAACTGCATTGTATGTGGCTGACAGGTTGTGTCATAGACCTCCTCCTCTGGCTTCTCTGACTCCTCTCTCAAACCGTCCGTCTTCTCCGGCCAAAATATGTGTGTTCTGTCCTTATGTTTGCTTCTTTCTTTATATGCATTTCTGTAATGTTTTAAACTATTTATTGTCCTGCTTTTAGCTTTTGTTTTTAATTATCTCAAATGCAATTTTAATGTTCTGTTATTGTTTCTAATTCAATGCATTTTCAAGTTCTGTAAAGCACCTTGAATTTCCTTGTGTATGAATGGTGCTATATAAATAAAATTGCCTTGCCTTGCAGAAAGGTAATTATTGCTGGTTGAAAACTTCACCCAATACCCCGCCTGGATGACTTGACATGCAGTCAGCTGTGGCAATTTTTGGTAGCCTTTCAGGAGACTTAACATACTGTATCAATGGTAAATCCTGAGTTAACTCCCATTCTGAAACTAGCATCTGTAAGAACCAAGTGTAAGTTGTTAGTTTCAACTGAAACAGATTTCTAGAACCTGGTAGCAGTACATACCAAAGGTGGAGTTTTTAATCTGTCAGCCACTTAATAAAATCTTTATTTGCATTTTCAAGTTTTACAATCACAATATTATCCGGTACATGATGCATTGATAATAAATACCATCACAGAATAAGCCAAAGGACAATGAAGAAGGTGCTAAAAAACAAACTGTAGAGTTCACTAATGACTCAAGTCAGCTGGTCCATAAGAAAAAGATCATACAAGTCAAAAATCTAAAACCTGCCAAAGCAGACTCTGATTTTTTTTTTTTTCTGTTTTACTGTTGCAATACTGTTGATTAATTGAAAGAGTTGTTTTTGTTTCAGTGGCATGTTTTCCTCTAAGACCATACATGATTGAACAATAATTAAGATCAAAAACCAGTGTGAGACCTTCCAGAATAGACCGAAACTCCTTCTAGTCATGAATAGCAGTCCATGCAAAAGGCGGGGTTTTCAGTCAATCGACCAATCACATGCCTCATCTACATTTCACTGTCCTGACAGTAGTGTACATCATGTGAGGTTGAGAAATGCACCACATGTAATGTGAGCGTTGGTTGAGGTCCAGATTCAATTTGTAGATAACATCAGTATCCTTTTGCAGAGGCAATTTCATAGTCTATGAAGTTCTACTGAGACGTGATTATTGCTGGTTGAAAACTTCACCCAATACCCCGCCTGGATGACTTGAAATACAGTCAGCTGTGGCAATTTTTGTTCTCAGGAGACTTTACATGTTGTACTAATGGAAAATCCAAATTTAACCAGTGGTAAATGATCTTAACAAAATACAATCCTGGCTAACACAAGTAACATCCATGTCACTGTTAGGACAATAGTGTATATGTACTATTAATGGCAAATCCTGAGTTAACCCGCAGTGAACAGCTAGGTTTTGTGTTCCTCACATCTAAATTTCAGGCTTTGCAAAATTAAATTTAAAGTGTTTGCCTGAATTAAATAGTTTTTAGAGCCTGTCAGCCTGGTTTAAATTAGATGATATTTTTGTCTCTGAGGAGACTGTACAGTATGTGCTCAACTAAATGTTAATCCTGAGTTAACCACTAGAGTCTAACTAGTTCTCACTCTGACACATAAGAAACAGAGATTCTTAAACTGAGTTCAAGTTTATCAGTTCAAGTGAACCATGTTTTTAGAGCCTCTAAGCCAAGTTTGAAAGAACTCAACAAAATATGATTCTTGATTTACTGTAACAGTCTCACAAAATAAGTTATGCAAATGTCCTATAGTTTTCCCGTCAACCAATGAATAGAAGTCCCTGCAAAAGGCACCCAATACCCCGCCTGGATGACTTGAAATACAGTCAGCTGTGGCAATTTTTGTCAGTCTCTCAGGAGACATATCATGATGCATTAATGACAAACCCTCTGTTTACCACTAGTGTGTAGTTAGTCTTTGTCTTGACTGACAACAGCTGGGCTTTATTAAAGAGAGTTTAAACTTTTGTCTGAAGTAAACCTGAATTTAGAGCCATTAATCTAGGAATGCAGTGATAACGAAAGCAGCATCAGGTATTGGTCCGATACTATCCTCATGTACTCATACTCACAAAACTACTCCGATACCCAACACCTGATACCATATCACGAAAAGTAGCCATTCAACAAGCAAACTGATAAAACCCCCTGAAGAATCAACACAATGCAGAGTTCAAGGAGTTTCCTGATTCCTACCCTCTTTTCTTGGTCATGCTGTCATTATCAGCAAGAGACTCATTGTCCTCAACATCATCCACTAATGACTACACCACCAATATTCCATGTTAGTCCATGTAAAACTGAAACAATATCACAGAGTCCACCTGTAGACTGCAGCCAGCTGCTGTCCAGTAAATCAAGTAAAGTTGCTGTAAACTAGTTGAATGCCTCGACTAATTAATCTGAAGACAAAGAAAAAAAACACCAAAGCCACCAATCTGTAACCCTCTTTTCTTGGTAATAAGCTGCTACAATTTCTCTTTGTGTACTTATTCTTCACCAAAATGTCCTGACAGCACAGGACACACAACTTCACTCTTTGAGGTTCACAGCAGGTAAACAAAACTGTTGCACACATGGAATCACACTCATACCTGTCCCCCTTAAACAATGACAGGAAGGAACTAATTAGCTCTTGGACAAGAGAGACATGAAGAAGAACTTAAATATACATGTAATGTTAAATTAAAATACTTGTAAAAGTGCTGTCAATGATGAAATGATTATCATATATAACACCATTTGTAACAGTAAACTTAATTCTGCAAGCCCATAATAATGCTGTATAATTATTGTACTGAAATATATCATGTACACAGTAAACTGTACAGCTTAATAAGAAACACAAACTACAAGTAGTGTGACTATGGTGACACTGGCAGCAGGAAACAGTAACATTACATTACATTACATATTTGTAAATATGGCTCGGTGTAACATTTTCTCATAGTTCGGTACTGGTTATGGGCTATTGTTGGTGTGTCTGAACTGTAAGTGAAGTTAATATCAACCTCACGTAGGTGTGTCTGAGTTTAGTGCAGCGTCTCTGGAAAACACAACAGACTCCAGTTGTTTCTGTCATGTCCCCCCAGTCACCCCCCCGCCTCTCCTGTAGAGTTGGCCGGAGTTCAGCAGCTATCTGCGGTCAAGCCGGGGCTGTCAGACTGCACCGCAAAATAATACGCACAAACTTTTTGTGGTTCATATTTTCAAGTCATGCTTTCTGCTGGTGCTTCATACAGTGTTGCCTGTGACACTGTATGAAGCATGGGTTATTTGGAGGTCTTATTGTGGTGCTTTTTAACACGTTTAATAGCTAAAGAGCATAGGGCTAATACTATTAGCTACAGGTCTCTTATCAACTATGGTGGCTCTGTAAGGTCAGACAGCGGCCGGGAAAAAAGGCACAGCTACGTTTTCCTTCCTTGGTGTGTTTATTTGTGAAGTATGGGTATAATATTGTATAGTATAAGTTAATTGAACAACATGGGCTCATGTGTTTTGTCTTTTTCTCCCCTTTGCAGGCTCATAAGTCTGCCAGCAGTCCAGACCGTGCTGTCCGTGTGCGTCTCCCGACCGGCCACCTTTATGTTTTTATCTGTTCTGTCTTGGTTATCTTTTCTGTGCTGGAGTTGTTTTGACTATGCAGTCCGAAATAAATGTATGATCATTAACTTGAATCGTTCATGTCTCTTTATTTTATTCACACACAAAATTGGGAAGCTATTTTGATGGTCAAGCATATTGTTTTTTTATTGTCATATTTCCATATTCCTATCACATTATAAGTAAGATAGTGAGATATTTGCAAATTGAGTGATTCGACCTGAATAAATAAAGGTCATAGAAGCTGTAGAGAAGCTATGCTGTGGAGCTTTGATACATCGGCCAAACATTGTCTGGAGAGCAGTTTCGAACAAATGCCGACGTCTCAGCGACGTCTTCCCAATGAGCAAACGCTCTCCATACAACGTCGCAGCGATGCAACTTTATTCATTGTGCTGACGTCGGCAAGATGTATGCGTGCTGTCTGGGGAGTTAACCTAGTGGCTAGCCACTTTTTCTTCTCTCAAGTGGTAAGAACCAGGCTTTACTGAACTGTTTGCCTACAACAGACATACAACAGCGCCTAAGACTAGTTGAAATGAGTTTAACAAAATATAATACTGGTTTATCATTTAAGTCACCCAAAAGAGGTAATGCAAACGTTATACAATTTCGTTCAGATTTAGAGTAAATTAACCAATCACAAGTAACATCATTATGTCACTGCCATGACAGTGGTCTACATGTAGTATTCATGGTAAATCCTGAGTTTACCACTGGTGTTGAGTCAGTTGTAAGCCAAGCCAAGCTAACATTAAGCTTTTGGGCTCATGTGAACCACTTTTAGAGCCTGGAAACATAGTTGAAGTGAGTATAACAAAATGTAATGCTGACTAACCTTAAAAGTTTCACAAAAGACCATATGTAAATTTTTATCTCATTGCTCCATCAGCCATGAATAACAATATATGTAAAAGGCGGGGTTTTTAATTCGTCATTGCCATGAAACTCATGTACATCATGTGAGGTTGAGAAATGCACCACGTGTAATGTGAGTGTTAGTTGAGGTCCAGATTCAATTTGTAGATAACATCAGTATCCTTTTGCAGAGGCAATTTCATAGTCTATGAAGTTCTACTGAGACGTGATTATTGCTGGTTGAAAACTTCACCCAATACCCCGCCTGGATGACTTGAAATACAGTCAGCTGTGGCAATTTTTGTTAGTCTCTCAGCAGACTTTACATGCTGTGTTAATGGTAAATCCAAATTGAACTAGCAGTGTGAAGCTAGTTTTGGTTGTGGTGACAAGTAAGAAGCAATTTAATTTAAACTGAGTTTAAAGTGTTAAGCTTAAGTGAACTATATTTTTAGAGCCTTCTAGTCTAGTTTAAATGATTTTAACGGAATGTAATCCTGGCTAACACAAGTAACATCTACGTCACTGTTATGACAGTGGTGTACATGTAGTATTAATGGTAAATCCTGAGTTAGGCACTTGTGTTTCATCAGTTCTTGGTCTTCTGACACGTAAGAATCAAGGTTTGTCAAGAAGTTTAAGCTTTTTAGCTCAAGTGACTCATTTTTTTAGAGCTTGGCAGCCCAGTTTAAATGAGTATAACAAAATACCATTTATCATTAGTCTCACAAAAGGAATTATGTAAATGTCCTAAAATTTTCCCATCCATCATTGAATGAAAATAAGGGTATAGGGTGGGGTTTGTAGTCAATCAGCCAATCACATGCCTCATCAACATTTCACTGTCCTGACAGTAGTGTACATCATGTGAGGTTGAGAAATGCACCACATGTAATGTGAGCGTTGGTTGAGGTCCAGATTCAATTTCTAGATAACATCAGTATCCTTTTGCAGAGGCAATTTCATAGTCTATGAAGTTCTACTGAGACGTGATTATTGCTGGTTGAAAACTTCACCCAATACCCCGCCTGGATGACTTGAAATACAGTCAGCTGTGGCAATTTTTGTTAGTCTCTCAAGAGACTTTACATGTTGTGTTAATGGTAAATCCTGAGTTTAACTACTTATGTTTGTTTAGTTCTAGTTTGTGACATAACAATCAAGATCTCTTAAAATGAGTTTAAGTTTTACTTAACTGCATTTTTAGAGCTCTAGCAATTTCATAATTGATCTTAACAAAATATAATCAGGCTCTCAGGAAACTTTACATGCTGTAATAATAGCAAATCTTGAGACAATCAATACAGTGTAGTTGGTTCTTGATTTTTTGACATTAACTTTCCTGCTTTAATTTTGTTAAACTCAACAACTTAAACTGGATTTAAGCTGCTAAATTCAGCCCAATCTTACTTACAGAATCAGGAAGTCTAGTTTAAATGATCTTAACAAAACATAATCTAGGCTTAAAATAAAAGTCTCACCAAAACAGGTTATGCAAATATCCTGGAATTTCCCCACCTAGTTATGAATAGCAGTACGTGTAGAAGGCGGGGTTGTCAATCTCTCAACCAATCACATGCCTCATCTACATTTCACTGTCCTGACAGTAGTGTACATCATGTGAGGTTGAGAAAGGCACCACATGTAATGTGAGCGTTGGTTGAGGTCCAGATTCAATTTGTAGATAACATCAGTATCCTTTTGCAGAGGCAATTTCATAGTCTATGAAGTTCTACTGAGACGTGATTATTGCTGGTTGAAAACTTCACCCAATACCCCGCCTGGATGACTTGAAATACAGTCAGCTGTGGCAATTTTTGTTAGTCTCTCAGGAGACTTTATATGCTGTGTTAATGGTAAATATAATTTTAACAAGTAGTGTCAAGCTAGCTCTACTTGTTCTGACAGCTAGGAACCGGTTTAATTTAAACAGAGTTTAAAGTCTTAGGCTTAAATAAACTATATTTTTGGAACCTTGAAGTCTAGTTTAAATGATTTTAACAGAATATAATTCTGTAGGCACTTGTGTTTCATCAGTTCGCGGTCGGCGATCGACCAGCCGGCTTAGAACTGTCGCGGACCAGGGGAATCCGACTGTGTTTTCTGACACATAAGAATCAAGGTTTGTCAAGATTCAATTTGTAGATAACATCAGTATCCTTTTGCAGAGGCAATTTCATAGTCTATGAAGTTCTACTGAGACGTGATTATTGCTGGTTGAAAACTTCACCCAATACCCCGCCTGGATGACTTAAAATACAGTCAGCTGTGGCAATTTCTGTTAGTCTCTCAAGAGACTTTGTACTGTGTTAATGGTAAGTCTAGATTTGATTACTGATGTGAAGCTAGTATTTGTAACTGAGAGATAAAAACCAGATTATCTTAAACCAATCATAAACTGTTAGTTTTAAGTGCATCAGATTTCTAGAGCCTGGTAGCCTGCTTTATCTTTTTTCTTAAATTAAACACAAGTTTAGAGCCATTGAGTCTAGTTTAAATGATCTGAACAAAATGTAATCCTGGCTAACCACAAAGCTGTCACAAAAGAGGGTGTGCAATTTTACTATAATTTCTATCTTTTTTAAAATCATTATTTGCATTTTCAAGTTTTACAATCACAATATTATACAGTACATGATGCGTGGTTAATAAATACAAGGACAGAGCAATAAGAAGGACAATGAAGAAGGTGCTAAAAAACAGACAAACTGTAGAGTTCACTAATGACTCAAGTCAGCTGGTCCATAAGAAAAAGTTCCAAGGGAGGCTCTGATTTTTTTTTTTTTATTGTATTTTATTTTTTTAACATCCTCCTTCATGATCATGTCACTGTTGATAACAGTCTGATGGATGATTATGGCACATCCAGTTTTACCAAAGTTTTACTGTCACAATACTGTTGTTGTTTTTGTTTCAGTGGCATGTTTTCCTCTGAGACCATACATGATTGAACAATAATTAATATGAAAAACCAGTGTGAGACTTTCCAGAATGAGCTGAACCTCATTCTAGTCATGAACAGCAGTCCATGCAAAAGGCAGGGTTTTTAGTCAATCAACCAATCACATGCCTCGTCTACATTTCACTGTCCTGACAGTAGTGTACATCATGTGAGGTTGAGAAATGCACCATGTGTAATGTGAGCGTTGGTTGAGGTCCAGATTCAATTTGTAGATAACATCAGTATCCTTTTGCAGAGGCAATTTCATAGTCTATGAAGTTCTACTGAGATGTGATTATTGCTGGTTGAAAACTTCACCCAATACCCCGCCTGGATGACTTGAAATACAGTCAGCTGTGGCAGTTTTTGTTAGTCTCTCAGGAGACTTTACATGTTGTCTTAATGGTAAATCATGTGTTAACCTACTGTCTAGCTAGTCCTTTCTCATCTTGCATGTTGTTCAAGCTTCCTTAAAATGAGTTTAAGCTGTTCAGACAAAGTGAAGTAGTTCTTGGAGTTGCAAAAGTTAAAAACATTGAAAGTCTGTCCACTCGGATGTTATGATAAACTAATTATATTGCTTGTACAGAACCTATATCTTTTCACTTATACTTGAATAAAGAAGTTGAATCAGTTCTACTATTTTTTACCAGTCTTTTCTGTGTTAAACATCCACTAATGATAATGTGTTGTATTAATGGAAAAACCTGAGTTAACCAGCAGTGAAAAGCTAGTTTTTTGCTCCTGACAGCTAAAATACAGGCTTTAAAAAAATTGAGATGGTTGCCTGGATTAACTGTTTTTAGAGCCTGTCAGCCTGGTTTAAATTAGGTGCTTTCTGTTGGTATCTGAGACTATAATGTATGTGGTCTACTAAATGTTAATCCTGAGTTAACCACCAGAATCTAGCTAGTTCTCACTCTGACACATAAGAAATAAGGATTCTTAAACTGAGTTTAAGCTTTTCAGTTCAAGTGAACCATGTTTTCAGCACTTCTAAGTCAAGTTTGAATGAACTCAACAAAACATCATCCCGGTTAACCCTAACAGTCCCTCAAAATCTCTCAGGAGACTTTACATGCTGTATTATGTTTATCCAACAGGCAAGAACTAGGGTCTGTTGAACTGAGTTTAAGATGTTCAGTTTAACTGAATCATATTTCTAAAGCCTGGTATACTAGTCTCTTAGGAGACTTTATGTGCTGCATTAATGGTAATGGAATTAATCACTAATATGTCCACCAATGTATATTTAGTTTTTGTTCTTCTGATATGTCAGAATCAAGACACTATAAACAATATTTTTGGATGTTCACATTTTGGATGGTAAAACCAGTATGAAATAGATCACATCTGACCAAAAGATCACATCTGACCATGGTAAAAGTGGTGGGACAGGCAGGGAAGAAAGACACAAACTAAGATCATCATACTGCATGCTAGGATATATTTTAATTTTTGATTGAATGTTTTCAGATTTGCTTGATTACTTGCTTAATCAGGTGAAAGCTTTAGCAACATCTCCACTCACCAAACTGTGAACATAATGACACAAGCAAATAAGCACAAATGTTATCTTTATGTTAAGTAAACAGTAACTACTTACTCAGAAATCCTGGAGTTGTCATCTGAAACTTTGATGAAGAATGAGGCACTGGGTGATGCAGGACGAGGAGGGGGATGATGAGTGGATTACTGGCAGGCTGGAGGCAGCAGTTCCAGATGAAGAGAGACCTCTTTGCCTA